>NC_056747.1:48128615-48485322 GCF_019279795.1 Protopterus annectens | reverse complement strand
GGAAAACTAGCACTTTTTTCTCAAAACTGGCACATAATAACCCAGGACAAATGGGTCCTAGACATAGTGTCACAAGGTTACAAGTTTCACTTCCATACCCTGCCAAGGACAAACGGTTGGCCAGACCTGCCAAAACATTAATGGGCAGAGGCACAAAAGCAAGTCTCATCCCTCATTGACATGAGGGCCATTCAACAAGTACCAGAGCAAGAGCAGGGACAAGGATTTTACTCAAGACTGTTCTTGGTACCAAGAAAGGACAAGACCTGGAGACCAATACTGGACCTATCTATTCTAAACACATTTCTGGGTATACCAAAATTCAAAATGTTGACTCTACAGCAACTTCTGCCTATGCTGGGCAAGAAGGCTTGGCTTGTGACTTTAGACCTAATGGAGGCATACCTGCATGTCACAATCAGACAAACATGCAGAAGATACCTCAGATTCAAAGCTGGCTCAATCGACTACCAATTCTCTACACTGCCCTTTGGCTTATCTACTGCGCCCAGGGTCTTCACAAAGTACCTGGCACCAGTAAATGCACAAAGAGGAATACAAATATATCCTTACTTGGACGACTGCCTCATTCAAGCAGAGAACAAGGACATTCTACTACAGCATCTAGCGTTTGTAAAGAGATTTCTAACAGGCCTAGGGTACACAGTCAACGAAAAGAAATCAAAACTAGTACCCTCTCAAGAGATAATATTCCTGGGTGCAAGCTTAAATACAACTGCTCAGATGGCTTATCTCATGCCAGACAAACAAAGGCAACTGACTACCTATTTCAACCTGTTGGCAACAAAGGCCCAGTTATATGCAAGAAAAATTCTGCAGGCTCTGGGCTACATGGCTTCCTGCGTTCTGCTAATTCCATATGCGAGACTGCATATGAGGAAATTACAGTGGTATCAAAAAAGTGTTTGGACTCAACATTGCCACAGCCTGGAATCAATAATTTCACTCATTCCTTGCCTACAACAGGAGTTTCGATGGTGGGCACAGGCCTGTCACCACAACAAGGGACAGCCATTCACTTTACCCACAGCCAGGCAAACACTAAGAACAGATGCTTCAGATTATACCTGGGGGGCCCACATGGCAGGAAAATGTATTCAGGGCACATGGTCCCCAAGCCAAAGGCATCTTCACATCAATCAAAAAGAGATGCTAGCTGTACAAAATGCCCTGACAGCCTTCAAGGACCTATTTCATCCAGGACAACTGCTGATAAAGATGGACAACACCACAGTCATGTGGTACATAAACAAGCAGGGGGGCACACATTCCTACCCCCTCTGCAGACAAGCCATGATTTTGTGGAACACAGCATTGACTTGCCAAGTATACCTGCAAGTACAATTCCTGCCAGGAAAAACAAATGCACTGGCAGATGAGCTAAGCAGAAACCTCATGGACCCTCACGAGTGGAAACTAGATCCACAAATCTTCAGCATGATAACAAGGAAATGGGGATTCCCAGACATAGATCTTTTTGCCTCCCCTCACAACTGCCAACTTCAGAGATTATGCACTAGGACTTATCACAAACAAGCATGGAAAGTGGATGCTTTGTCATTCAGCTGGAACAACCTTACAGTATATGCCTTTCCTCCACTGCCTCTCCTCCCCAAGGTACTCCTAAAGGTCAGACAAGAGAAGCCACAAATGATACTGATTGCCCCGGATTGGCCTCACCAACACTGGTACCCAATCCTAAGGAGCTTGTCTCAAGGCCCTGCCTGGACATTGCCTCAAATTCTTCATTTACTGACCCAACAAAACAATCAGATCCTGCACAGCCATCTCAGAACCCTAAATCTAGCTGCATGGCGGATAGTGTAACCATTCAGAACACAACTCTCTCTAAAGTGGTTATGGATGTTATTTTGGAGGCCAGGAGGCCCAGCACCAGGAAATCTTATGCAGAAAAATGGAAGAGATTCTGTGCTTGGAACCAGGCGCAAGGAATTTACACACTTGTACCAAATATTCCTCAGATTTTACAGTATCTGACTGAGATGCTGGACAAAGGCCTGTCCTTCTCATCAATTAAGATCCATGCCTCTGCCATTTCAGCTCATTACAATACAGAACCACCAAATTTTTCACATCCATTGCTTAGGCAGTTCCTCGGGGGGCCAAAAACACAAGACCCTCAAGGAGAGCACCAATACCTACATGGGACCTCAATTTTGTCTTGGAAAAACTCACAGTGCCTCCTTTTGAGCCAGCCAATACAGCTGAGATAAAATTCTTGTCATGGAAAACAGCTCTGCTCCTAGCAATAACTTCAGCAAGAAGAGTCTCAGAGCTACAGGCATTAATGGCTGACAGGGTTTCTCTAAGGACAAACCCAACATTTATGCCTAAGGTGGTGTCCAGTTTGGCTCTTAACCAAACCATTCATTTGCCTACGTTTTATCCAAACCCACAGAATAAAGGGGAGAGACTTCTGCATTCTTTGGGCATACACAGACAGCTACGCTTCTACTTGGACAAAACTAAAGCTTTCAGAAAGACTGAGCAACTTTTAGTGGCATATGCTGCAGGATCACAAGGAAAGGCTATCTCAAGGAAGACTTTTTCAAAATGGATAGGACACTGCATTCGTTTCTGCTATTCACAACATGGCAAGTCAATGCCTAAGGGCATTAGACCACATTCTACCAGGGCAGCAGCCACCTCAGCAGCCTTCCTCAGAAGAGTATCAACCAAGGATATCTTGGAGGCTTCAACTTGGACTTCAGTGCACACTTTTCTGCAGGGCCTTATAGCCACTCCTAATTCTATTTAGACCCAGCTGCCCTACCTCAGCTTTGGGATTCAACCCAAGTGTAATGACTGCAACAGTGAAACACGATGAACATAGTACAGTTGTGTACCTACCATAAATGTAGATGTTAGAGTGTATTCACTGTTCCAGGTTACCCACCCACCTTACCCCCTTCTTTGCTGGGACTTATCTGTACTTCTCTATCCTATACAACCTTTGTGGTGTATTTGCTTGTAGATGAAGGTATTGTTTATTTTAGTGCATGTTTTTATAAGCAATGTTTTTTAGCCTACCCTTTTGGGGGCACCTGACATCTGAGGCAAGAAAAACTGAAAAAAATGTCATCGGCTGCATCTTTTATACCCCTGGTGCTCTGACGTCAGGGAAGAGGCGACAGCAACTGACGCCGGGCCAGGACTTCGGAATTCAGGCCGACTGCGGGTAGCCTGCCGGCAGGATAACCCAAGTGTAATGACTGCAACAGTGAATACGCTCGAACATCTACATTTATGGTAGGTACACAACTGTACTTTCCCACAAGGGAGACCATCTCAAAGGATTATCTTAGGATTCTGTTCTGCTGTTAGTGATAATAGATCTCTTCATACAAGATTTGAAAATGTTGCATTTACCATAACAGTAGATTTGGATGAGCATGTCCATCCTTGTTAATATACCTACCTACTTTCCTTTCCTCTTTGCTGTCTTGGCCTAGAGGCTTCAGCTTACTTTTGTTCATCTTGCATGGCATAGTAGATATGGACAGAAGGGTCTCAGGTTGTGTATTGTGGGTAAAGGGGAGGGAATTGATAAGTTGTGAAAGTTTCAGATACCAAGCTGTCTTACCACCTGTTGGGCTTAGTCCTGTTCACCCAGATCTATCATTACACTATGTATGTAGCGCAAGAACCATCAGCTGCTAATGCTGGAGAGTTATCAGGAATTTATATGCCATCAGTATTCCATGCTTATAGCTGCTTATGTATATATTCAGAATTGAGGGGACTATGTTCAAGAGATGGTGATTGTGATTTGGGCACAGAGGTGTTGATATTTTTAAAACAGGTTGCAACTTCTCCCGCACTCGTGTGTATTTAATTCTTTTTCTTCTTTCGGCTTTTCCCGGTTAGGTGTTGCCACAGCGGATCACCTGTCCGCTCATGATTGGCAGTGGAGTTTTTACAGTGTCAAATTGCCAGCATTCCACAGAAGGCACACATATACACACACACCTATCTAGCCCAATTTAGAGTGTCCAATCCACCTACAGCATGTCTTTGGGTTGTGGGAGGAAACCAGAGCGCCCAGAGGAAACCCACATAAGGAACACTTATTTATGGAAAGTTCCATAGTGGAAGTATAAATGTTATGTAGTCCTATCTCGCCTTCGTTCTTACTCTTGGGGATGAGAGCCGAACCTTGACTCCAACTCGGCCATACTCTAGCTCGAAAACTTCTGGTTGGCTTGTGGCTATGAGGTATCCCAAGACGCATCACCAACACAACCCAGATCTCGTTTGCCGCTCGTTCAGCTCAGACGTGATTCTTCTTGGCCGTGGCTAAGTGAAAAGTTTCAATATCTTTGACTAGTTTATTGTTGGCTATAACCAATTTTTTTGGTAGTTTAGTGTGTTTTTTGCAGTCCGTGACAGACTATTTCGCTGCTTCGTTAGTGTGTGTACTGTTTGTACGTTGATTGGCCATTCTTCCGCTGGCCTATTGTATCCCTGCATCGCTTTTTTGTGCTGCTTGTTTCTGTTTCCATTTTCTTTTCCCCTTAGGCTAGGCCCATTTAAGTTAGAGGACCTAGTCCTCTGTTCTGTTTTTTGTCTCTTCCTGGGCTAGGCCCATTTAAATTAGAGGACCTAGTCCTCTGTTTGCCTATTTGTCTGTACGGTGCTGTTCTATCTGCTTGAATACAGTTGTTTGCTTTGTCTTACTGGTTATTGTAATATGTCCAGAGATACTAAGGACCACAAGCCTTCGGGCTTCAAAAAGTGTACTAAATGTGCCCAGAAAATGTCCTTAACAGATGGCCAGACTTTGTGTGTGTATTGTTTGGAGGCTATTCACTTCCAAGAGTCTTGCCTGTTTTGTCATGCATTTATTCACCGTGTTCTTCAGGAGACGAAGAACAAACTTATTTTGAAAGGACTATTGAAACATTCCTTTGAGGAGGAATTGACATCTTCATCCTCCAGCTGTAAATCTCATTCCTCTTCTAAGAAAGACAAACCAAAAGCTACAAAAAGGCAGTCTCCCACCCATTCTGTGTCGGTGCCGCCAGACAAAATTACCAAAGTGACTACATCCTCTTCGGCTCCACTGGTCTCAGTGCCGACAAAGGTTTCAATTGTGGATCCATCAGATGTTCATCGTGTTTCACTGTTGCAGTCATCACTGGAGGGATGTCCTTCAAGAATGCAACTGCAGTCCTGACATATGGGTTGTCCTGCCTCAGGCAGCCCTTCGGTTGGCCGGATTCCAAAGTCTGGGTCCGGCGTCGGCTGATGTCGCCTCCTCCCCGACGTCAGAGCGGCTGGAGTATAAAGGCATCCGCTGACGCCATCTTCTTCAGTCTTTCTTGCCGCGTGGTGCCCGAAGCAGAAGCAGTTCGCAAGTGCCGGTCGGTCAGCTCCTTTGTTTCAGTTACCAAAGTCATCTAAAAGCTAAGTACCCCGTTGGGGAACATTTTTTCTTGCCTCAGTCGATGTCAGAAAAAATTGAAAAAGTTAATAATTGTTTGTCTTGTGGTAAACAAATACCTCATAAGGACTTCCATTCTTACTGCCTCCCTTGCCTGGGCCCAGACCACGACGTCTCGGCCTGTGCTGCCTGTGCTTGCTTTAATAAGCGCACACTCAGGCGCCGGGCAGAATTTGCCGAAGACTTTTTTGGCAAATCTTTCGCATATATCATGCCATCGGAACAACCGACAACACAAGCTACCAAAAAACGCAAGGACCGGGACCGACATCCTCGGCCCGCGTCTTCCACCGATACCACGCCTAAGCCCTCCGTGAGTGCATCGGTCCCTTCGGAAGCGGTAATTCAACCACCCCAGGCCGAGAACATCGCTTTAACGCGTTCTTCGGTCCCGGAGACTACAACGGTGCCGGTTGTTGATTTCCCACTATAGATTTACCCGACACCATTCCTGTGGACAAGGTTACCCCTGCACGTGGGGCAGCTAGGCCTCCGGTATCCATGTCCATCAAGGCCTTTGCACGTGCTAAGGCTGCCAGCCAGGCCAAGGCCCATCCTAAACCTACTGCTCAGGGCCCCTCTTCTGATAGACAGATCATGACTCTTGCTGCAGATCTAATCTCTTATCAGGGGTTCTCAGCCGCACCCAGACAGAGGTTCTCAGCCGCGTGCAGATAAAAGGCCTAGAACTGAGCAGACAGACACCCTCTCTTCAGATGTAGCCTCTGGGGATTCAGAGCACTCAGATACCCAGGAAGAATCCTTCCAGGCCTATGAGGACTCGGATGCTGAGGATTCAATTCCCTCTGCCTCCCCTCCAGAGGATATTTCTTTTGGTGAAGTTCTCCACTCCATGAGAGAACATTTTCAGTGGCAGGGTCAGGAATTTTCTGACTCCAGGAAAAGGCTATGTACCTTCCTTAAGCTACCCCAACACAGACCTTTAGCTATTCCTCCAGTGCTGGATGTCCTTGATGATGTTTACTCAGACTCCATTGCTTCGCCTGATTCTCTCCCTCCTGCTCCTGTCAAGCCTGACAGATATTACAGGGTCCCTGAAACCCATAAGCATCTCTTTAAGGCCCACTCTGTGGATCTAGAAACTATTTCACAGGGCCCTAAGGCAGTGGCTACTTCCTCAGCCAAAATCCCTCTGCCCGCTGACAGGGAAGCTAGGTCCCTGGAGAGATGGGGCAAAAAAGTTTATACCTCTTCCACCCTTGCCATGAGGTCACTCAACTGCCTTTTTCATATGTTTCAGTACCAGGATTACTTAATGGATGATTTGCAGAAAAAGTTAGCCTCTCCTGAGCCTATAGATAGAAAGGCATTGCAGGATCTGGTTCATAACACTCAGCAGGTTAGCAATCATTTTCTTCAGTGTGGTTATGATGCATTGGAAGCTTCATGTAGGGCAGCCATGACCGGGGCCGTTATTCGTGGACATGCTTGGTTGAAAGAACAGCCTCTGCCAGACCATGTTAAAGTTAAGCTCCTGGATGCACCTCTGGAAAAACAGAAGCTTTTCGGTGCTAATGCACAGGATGTGTTGAAGTCTATTGAGGAAAAGGCTAAATCAGTACAGACTGTCAAGGAATTCCTCCAGGTTCAGCCCCCCAGATTCAGCGGGAATTGGCTTTCAAAGAATTGGTCCTTTCCAGACTCAGACAAGTTACAAAGGGGAAAAAAACAGGCGTGCTTGAGGTAGAGGGCAATACCGAGGCTCCTACAGGGGCTGCCAATGGCAACCACCAAATCAAAGAAGTGGCGCAGGGAGTTCACCTGCACCACAGGGACAATCACAATGACTTGACTTTCACTCCGCCTACCAATGCTCAAAGAGAAGCACCTCTAGGCGGAAAATTATCCTTATTCTCAAAGAACTGGCACATTTTAACCAAGGACAAATGGATTCTGGACATAATAGACAGAAGTTACAGGTTCCACTTCCACACCTTACCAACGAGACAAGGCATGCCAAACCTTCCACAAAATCAAAGGGCAGAGGCTCTATTACAAGTTTCAAAACTGATACAAATAAAAGCTATAGAAAAGGTTCCTCCTCAGGAACAAGGCCAGGGATTCTATTCAAGACTGTTCCTTGTTCCAAGGAAAGAAAAGCAATGGAGGCCTATACTGGACTTGTCCGTTCTAAACACCTTTCTCATTGTGCCAAAATTCAAAATGCTGACATTACAGCAACTCCTTCCCATGCTGGGCAATGGGTCTTGGCTGGTTACTCTGGACCTCAAGGAGGCATACCTGCATGTCCCAATCAGACACAGCTGCAGAAGATACATCAGATTTCTTGCAGGAACAGAGCATTATCAATTCTCAGCATTGCCGTTTGGCTTATCTACTGTGCCCAGAGTGTTCACGAAATGCCTGGCATCAGTAGTTGCACATTGCAGACTCCAAGGGATTCAAATATACCCTTACCTGGACGACTGCCTCATACAAGCAGACAGCAAACAAACCTTGGTAAAAAACTTGGACTATGTCATTCAGTTGCTACAGGCTTTGGGATACACAGTCAACATTCAAAAATCAAGACTATTGCCATCCCAAAAGATTATTTTTCTAGGAGCAAACCTGGACACACAATCACAAATGGCTTTCCTCACAGAGGAGAAACAACAGCATTTACCAGATTACTTTAAAAGCATAGCAAAAGTTACCCAGCTGACCGCAAGGAAGATCCTGCAGGCCCTGGGTTTCATGGCATCTTGCATTCTTCTGATCCCTCTGGCAAGACTACACATGAGAAAGCTACAATGGTACCTAAAAAGCTTATGGTCTCAACACAGCCACAACCTAGAAGACGTAATACCACTCATCCCATGCCTGCAAAGGGAATTTTTGTGGTGGGCTCAAGCAAGCCATTTAAACCAAGGCATGCCTTTCAACAAAGTTCAAGCAAGTCAAACCATTACAACAGACGCCTCAGATCATGGATGGGGGGCACACATGGAGGGCAGATGCATTCAAGGTCAATGGACTCCCACGGAAATGCCTCTGCACATAAATCAAAAAGAGATGTTGGCAGTGATGCATGCAATAGAAGCCTTTGGAAAATCTCTTCAACAGGGCCATCTGCTAATAAGGACAGACAACACCACGGTCATGTGGTATATAAACAAACAAGGAGGCACTCACTCGTATCCCCTTTGCCGACTAACAATGGCTCTTTGGGAAAAGTCCCTGAAACTGAACATTCATTTGCAATCCCAGTTTGTTCCGGGCAAGGACAATGTTCTGGCGGACAGGTTGAGCAGAGATTTCGTGGATCCACACAAATGGATGCTGCATCCACACATTTTCTCACAAATAACAACTGCATGGGGAAGACCGGACATAGATCTCTTTGCTTCTCATCACAATCACCACCTGGACAGGTTCTGCTCAAGGACACACCATCCTGTAGCCTAGAGAGCGGATGCTCTCTCCTTCAGCTGGAATGCCCTAAAAATCTATGCATTCCCTCCTCTACCACTACTGACCAAGGTGTTACTGAAGATCAAAGCAGAGCAACCAAAAGGAATATTGATAGCTCCAGACTGGCTGAGGTAGCATTGGTATCCCTTGCTACTGAGCATAACTCACACCAAACCATGGCCCTTGCCCCAATGGCCACTGCTCCTAACTCAACACAATTACAGGACTGTTCATCAAAACCTGCAAACATTACAACTGACAGCTTGGAGGGTTACATGACTTTGCCCCATGTCTCCTTCTCCGAAAAGGTTCAGGAAATCTTGCTGGAAGCACGCAGACCTTCCACCAGAAAAACCTATTCGGCCAAGTGGAAGAGATTCATCATCTGGAATGCCAAAAAGGGCCAGGATGCATTAGTAATGAACATACCTCAGATATTAGAATACTTGGCAGAAATGTTTCATAGTGGCCTCTCATATTCTTCCATTAAAATTCATGCTTCAGCAATCTCAGCAAATTCCGAATAACAAGTGTGGAGATGATACCCAGAATCAATCTCAGCAAATTACAACTGTGACCCACCTGTGTTTTCGCATCCCTTGCTAAGACAGTTTCTAAGAGGGATAAAGAATATCAAACCTCCCAGAAAACCACCAGTTCCTGCATGCGACCTCAACTACGTCTTGGAAAAATTAACTCTTCCTCCTTTTGAACCAGCAGCATCTTCAGAAATGCAATTTTTCTCCTAGAAAACAGTCTTCCTGTTGGCAGTTACCTCAGCAAGAAGGGTCTCGGAGATACAGGCCCTCATGGCAGTACCTCCCTTTCTCATCTTTCATCAGGACAGAGTTTCTCTAAGGACCAATCCTTCATTCCTGTCAAAAGTCATATCCAGGGTGTCTCTAAATCAAGCAATTCACCTGCCTACTTTCTTCCCCAATCCTCAAAATAAAGGGGAAAAGCTGCTACATACTTTGGACATACATAGACAACTACGCTACTACTTGGACAGAACAAAGACCACCAGGAAGTCTGACCAACTATTTGTAGCCTATGCTGCCGGAGTGCAAGGAAAGGCAGTCTCCAAACAAACAATTTCAAAATGGATTGGACACTGCATCAGATTGTTACCCCTTCCATGGAAAGGGTGTGCCAGCCAATATTAGGCCACACTCAACCAGAGCTATAGCCACATCCACAGCCTTTCTAAGAGGAGTGGCTACAAAGGACATTCTAGAGGCTGCTACATGGAGCTCCGTGCATACATTTACCAGACACTACAACCTGCCTTTATACTCCAGATCCCAAGCAGGCTTTGCATCTGCAGTCCTGCAGGGTCTTTTAGCTACACCATCCCTTGCTTAGATCCTACCACCCCCAGCTTGGCTATGGTATTCAACCCATATGTCAGGACTGCAGTTGCATTCTTGAAGGACATAGTACAGTTTTGTACCTACCATAAATGTAGATGTCCGATAGATATGCAACTGCAGTCAGGTTTTCCCTCCCTCCAACCCCTCTGCTTTTTCCCTTGGGTCCATTCCCCCTCTCCTTTTTAGCTGGGGTTATCTATTATGGTGTATCTGTTTATTACTGTTGTGCATGTCTGGAATTTTTTGCTTATCCATTCACAAATTTAGCCTTCCTTGGAGGGCACCTGGCATCTGGGGCAAGAAACACTGAAGAAGATGGCGTCGGCGGATGCCTTTATACTCCAGCCGCTCTGACGTCAGGGAGGAGGCGACATCAGCCGACGCCGGACCCAGACTTTGGAATCCGGCCGACCGAAGGGCTGCCTGAGGCAGGACAACCCATATGTCAGGACTGCAGGTGCATATCTATCGGACATCTACATTTATGGTAGGTACAAAACTGTACTTTCTTCCTGCCGGCAGGCAGTCCTCGGTCGGCCAGAATCCCAAAGTCTGGGTCCGGCGTCGGCTGTTCAGTCACGGTCCCTGACGTCAGAGCACCAGGAGTACAAAGCTGCCAGCTGGCGCCATGTTCTCCAGTCTTTCTTGCCATGTGGTGGAAGCAGTCCACAAGTGCCGATCAGCTGACTCCTGATATTTTTTCATGCTTCATTCCGAAGACTTACTTCTTCTCAAAGCTAAGTACCCTGTTGGGGAAACTTTTCTTGCTCCAGTCCGATGTCGGAAAAAGTTAATAATTGTATTTCTTGTGGGAAGCAAATACCTCATAAGGATTTCCACTCTGACTGTATTCCTTGTTTAGGCCCTGACCACGATGTAGCTAGTTGTCTGTTTTGTGCTAGATTTAACCAATGTATTATTAAGTGGAGATACAACTTTGCTTTTCACTACTTTGGCAGGCGATTTAATTATAATATGTCGTCGGGCACGCTTCCAACTACCGGAGTTTACAAACGACGCAAGGATAAGGACAGGCCTCCGAGGTCCAAATCAGACGATGGTTTTCAAGCAGTGCCAGCTACAGATTCGGCAGTCGTAAGTGAGGCACTTTTGCAGCCCCTGTTGTCGGCCATTTCAGAACCAATTGAAGAAATGGACTCCCACGAGGAGCCAACTGGGCCTTTGAGTACTCCAGCTGCAGGACTTCGGACAATGCTCCCTCGGGTGGGTCCGGAGCTGCTGTGAAGGTACCGGCGTCCGAGGGGGTTTTCAGGCCTACACAGCTTCTGATAAAGGCAAAGCCAAAAACAAAGGCGAAGACCCCTTCTGAATCAAAGACTCCAGCCCAGGCCTTTTCTGATCCGGGACCCAAATCTCAGAAACAGCTGCTTAAAATGGCGGAGGACTTACTAACCATAATTAGGGGTTCACATCCCCCTCCAGACAAAAGGCCAAGGCAAGAATTGGATTACGAATCCTCTGATCAAGCATCTATTTCTTCAGTGTCTTCCTCTGAACAGGAATATACTTTCCCTCCTTATGAGGATTCTGATGCTGAGGAATCCATTCCATCAGCTTCTCCCCCTGAGGATTTTTCTTTTGGGGAAACTTTACATGACATGAGGGAACATTTTCACTGGGAAGGACAGGAGTACTCTGAATCTGAGAGAAGGCTTAGGGATTTCCTTCTTCTTCCCCAACATAGACCCCTGGCTATTCCTCCTATTTTGGATATTGTGGATGATGCTTTCTTTGAGGCTAATTTAACTCCTGACTCCTTTCCTCCAGCCCCTGCTAAGCCTGACAGATATTACAGGGTCCCCGACTCCCACCAGTTACTTCACAAAAATCCGGCTGCTGATCCAGAAACCATTTCTCAGTGTCCTAAGGGTGTTAAGGCCGCCTCTGCTAAAAACCCTATTCCGTCAGATAAGGATTCTAGAGCTTTGAAGAGATGGGGCAAAAAAGTCTACACTTCTGCTACTTTATCTATTAGGGCTTTAAATTGTCAATTTCATATGCTAAAATATCAGCAATTTCTGCTGTCTGTTATGAAACAAAAGCTAGGTATCATTTCTGCATGTGCAGATAACAAGGAATTACACGATTTAATGCATGCTACTGAGCAAGTGGGGAAGCATGCCTTACACTGTGGTTTTGATGCCTTGGAGGCTTCATGCAGGCCTGCCACTGGCACAGTCATTAGAAGGCATGCTTGGTTAAAGGAACAAAACTTACCTGATCGAGTGAAAGCAAAGTTACTGGATGCTCCTGTTCAGCATAATGTTTTGTTTGGGTCTAAGGCTGAAGAGGTGTTAAAGAGAATGGAGGATAAGGCAAAATCCATGCAAACGGTTAAGGATTTCTTACAAGTTCAGCCCCCAAGATTTAGCAGGAATTGGCCAACTAAAAATTGGTCCTTTCCCAGCTCGGCCAGGCCTCAGAGGGGTAGATATAGGCGCTCCAGAGAGAGTGCCCAGGCACAAACCTCTTACAGACCTAGACAGTGGAGTGCTTCCACCGCCAGGCGTGGAGAGTACAGACCTCAATCTTATAGAAAACAGGCTCAATGACTCCCCCTGCATGGCTCCAGGAACCTCTCTCCTGGAAGCCCCTCTAGGAGGAAAACTCTCTCTTTTTCAACAAAATTGGACTTACATAACCAAAGACAAGTGGGTTCTGGATGTAGTTACAAGAGGTCACAAATTCCACTTTCATACCTTGCCAAGACCAAACAGATGGCCAGACCTACCAAAACACCAATGGGCAGAGGCATTAAACCAGGTGGGATCCCTCATGGCTATGAGGGCCATCGAACTGGTTCCATTAATCAGAGACTGGGCAAGGCTTTTACTCAAGGCTCTTCCTAGTTACCAGAAAACAAAATTCATGGAGACCCATCCTGGATCTGTCAGTCTTACATACTTTCCTGGAGATACCAAAGTTCAAGATGCTTACTCTGCAGCAGCTCCTGCCAATGTTGAGCAAAAATGCATGGATGGTGACATTGGATTTAAAGGAGGCTTACCTACACATCCCTATCAGACAGGAGTGCAGAAAATACCTCCGGTTCAAGGCCGGCTCAAAACATTATCAATTCTCTGCGCTGCCCTTTGGCTTGTCTACTGCACCCAGGGTCTTCACCAAGTGCCTGGCACCAGTAGTAGCTTATTGCAGACTCAAGGGAATTCAAATTTACCCTTATCTGGACGACTGCCTTATTCAAGCAGATAGTAAGAGAGTAAGGATGTCTTACTCCAGCACCTGAAATTTGTTCAAAATCTACTCAAGTACCTGGGATTCACTGTGAACATAAAAAAGTCAAATTTGACACCCACACAACAGATAACCTTTCTGGGTGCTCTTCTAAACGCAACAACCCAGATGGCATTCCTAACATCCGAAAAACAACTACAGCTGGCTTCAACTTTCAAAACCTTGCTGTTAATGTCTCAGCTAACTGCAAGGAAATTCCTGCAGGCTTTGGGTTACATGGCCTCCTGCATCCTTCTCATACCATATGCAAGACTACATATGAGAAAAATACAATGGTACCTAAAAAGTGTATGGTCCCAGCATTGTCACAGCCTAGACACACAGATTGCTGTCTTGCCTTGCCTACAAAAGGAATTCCATTGGTGAACCATGGCATGTCTTCACAACAAAGGGAAAGCCTTCAGTCTGCATCCAGCCAGCCAAGTGTTAACCACGGACGCCTCGGATTACGCATGGGGAGCCCACTTGCAGGGGAAAGGCCTGCAAGGTTTTTGGACAGAGGATCAGAAGCACCTCCATATCAATTTAAAAGAGATGTTAACTGTACAGAATGCCCTCTTGGCTTTCAGGGATCTTCTACAGCCAGGACAACTACTGATACGGACAGACAACACCACAGTCATGTGGTACATAAACAAGCAAGGGGTTCATACTCCTATCCCCTTTGCAGACTAGCCATGACTCTATGGAACACAGATCTAGCTTGCAAAGTGGATCTACAAGCTCAGTTCCTGCCAGGGAAACAAAATATTCTGGCAGACAGCCTGAGCAGGAACCTGTCAGACCCACACGAGTGGATGCTAGACACTCAAATATTCAAGATGATTACAGAAGCTTGGGGCTGCCCGGACATAGATCTGTTTGCATCCCCCCTCAACCACCAGTTACAGATTTTTTGCACAAGGACATTTCGCAAACTAGCATGGAAAGTGGATGCTCTCTCATCCAGTTGGAGGAACCTCTCTGGGTATGCCTTTCCTCCACTACCTCTTCTTCCAAGGGTGTTATTAAAGATCAAGCAGGACAACCCCAAGATTATTTTACTGGCCCCAAATTGGCCTCGTCAATTTTGGTACTCAACACTGATGAATCTGTCCCAGGAGCCTCCTTGGATTCTACCTCAGATTCCAAATCTTTTGTCCCAACACCAAGGCCAGGTCCTGCACTCTCATATCAAAACTCTCAGCCTGGCAGCCTGGCGTATTCAGGGTCTATGATTAATCCTACCCTTCCCAAACTGGTCATGGATGTCATCTTAGAAGCCAGACGGCCTAGCACTAGAAAATCTTATGCAGGTAAATGGAAGAGATTTTGCACCTGGATGCATGCTCAGGATTCGGATCCTCTCATTCCTAATATCCCATTGATTTTACATTACCTGACAGACATGCTACATAAGGGTTTATCCTTCTCCATAAAAATACATGCCTCAGCTTTCTCTGCACATTACAATACAGATCCTCCAATCTTTTCGCATCCACTTCTGAAACAATATCTCAGAGGAGCAAAGAATTTAAGGCCCCCTAGGACACCACCCATACCTCCCTGGGACCTCAACTATGTTCTAGAAAAACTCACTCTGCCTCCTTTTGAGCCTGCTGCCACATCTGATATTAAGTATTTATCATGGAAGACAGCTATCCTACTGGCTTTGACTTCAGCCAGGAGAGTCTCGGAGTTACAAGCACTCATGGCTGTGGAACCTTATATTATTTTTCATCAAGACAGGGTGTCTTTAAGGACTAATCCTACTTTCATGCCTAAAGTGGTTTCCAAAGTGGCTTTAAATCAAACTATTCATCTGCCAACTTTTTTCACTAATCCACAAAATAAGGGGGAAAGGATCTTGCATTCCTTGGATGTACACAGGCAACTCGTTTTACCTGGACAGAACCAAGGATATCAGGAAAACAGAGCAACTGTTTATTTCTTATGCAACAAATTCCCAAGGCAAAGCTATTTCAAAACAGACCATTTCTAAATGGATTGCGCGTGGAATCAGATTTTGTTACTCTCATTATGGAAAGCAAATCCCAGGAAAATTAGGACTCGCTCTACCAGAACTGCTGCTACTTCAGCTGCCTTTCTCAGGGGAGTACCTACCAAAGATATTTTGGAATCTGCAACTTGGAGTTCAGTGCATACTTTCTCTAAGCACTATAATCTCCCTCTTTACTCTAAGTCTAGGGCAGGCTTTGCTTCTGCAGTCTTGCAGGGCCTTCTAGCTACACCTTCTTCTCTATAACCACCACCCTTTATCTCAGCTTTGGGATTCAACCCTACAGTGATGACTGCAACAGTGAAACACGATGAACATAGTACAGTTGTGTACATTTACCATAAATGTAGATGTCCGATAGATATGCAACTGCAGTCAGGTTTTCCTCCCTCCAACCCCTCTGCTTTTTCCCTTGGGTCCATTCCCCTCTCCCTTTAGCTGGGGTTATCTATTATGGTGTATCTGTTTATTACTGTTGTGCATGTCTGGAATTTTTTGCTTATCCATTCACAAATTTAGCCTTCCTTGGAGGGCACCTGGCATCTGGGGCAAGAAACACTGAAGAAGATGGCTTCGGCGGATGCCTTTATACTCCAGCCGCTCTGACGTCAGGGAGGAGGCGACATCAGCCGACGCCGGACCCAGACTTTGGAATCCGGCCGACCGAAGGGCTGCCTGAGGCAGGACAACCCAAATGTCAGGACTGCAGTTGCATATCTATCGGACATCTACATTTATGGTAGGTACAAAACTGTACTTTCTTCCTGCCGGCAGGCAGTCCTCGGTAGGCCAGAATCCCAAAGTCTGGGTCCGGCGTCGGCTGTTCAGTCACGGTCCCTGACGTCAGAGCACCAGGAGTACAAAGCTGCCAGCTGGCGCCATGTTCTCCAGTCTTTCTTGCCGTGCGGTGGAAGCAGTCCGCAAGTGCCGATCGGCTGATTCCTGATATTTTTTCATGCTTCATTCTGAAGACTGACTTCTTCTTCTCAAAGCTAAGTACCCTGTTGGGGAAACTTTTCTTGCTCCAGTCCGATGTCAGAAAAAGTTAATAATTGTATTTCTTGTGGGAAGCAAATACCTCATAAGGATTTCCACTCTTACTGTATTCCTTGTTTAGGCCCTGACCACGATGTAGCTAGTTGTCTGTTTTGTGCTAGATTTAACCAACGTACTATTAAGCGGAGGTACAACTTTGCTTTTCACTACTTTGGCAGGCGATTTAATTATAATATGTCGTCGGGCACGCTTCCAACTACCGGAGTTTACAAAACGACGCAAGGATAAGGACAGGCCTCCGAGGTCCAAATCAGACGATGGTTTTCAAGCAGAGCCAGCTACAGATTCGGCAGTCGTCAGTGAGGCACTTTCGCAGACCCTGTCATCGGCCATTTCAGAACCGATTGAAGAAATGGACTCCCACGAGGAGCCAACTGGGCCTTTGAGTACTCCAGCTGTAGGACTTCGGACAATGCTCCCTCGGGTGGGTCCGGAGCCGCTGTGCAGGTACCGGCGTCCGAGGGGGTTTTCAGGCCTACACAGCTTCTGATAAAGGCAAAGCCAAAAACAAAGGCGAAGACCCCTTCTGAATCAAAGACTCCAGCCCAGGCCTGTTCTGATCCGGGACCCAAATCTCAGAAACAGCTGCTTAAAATGGCGGAGGACTTACTAACCATAATTAGGGGTTCACATCCCTCTCCAGACAAAAGGCCAAGGCAAGAATTGGATTACGAATCTCTTCAGTGTCTTCCTCTGAACAGGAATATACTTTCCCTCCTTATGAGGATTCTGATGCTGAGGAATCCATTCCATCAGCTTCTCCCCCTGAGGATTTTTCTTTTGGGGAAACTTTACATGACATGAGGGAACATTTTCACTGGGAAGGACAGGAGTACTCTGAATCTGAGAGAAGGCTTAGGGATTTCCTTCTTCTTCCCCAACATAGACCCCTGGCTATTCCTCCTATTTTGGATATTGTGGATGATGCTTTCTTTGAGGCTAATTTAACTCCTAACTCCTTTCCTCCAGCCGCTGCTAAGCCTGACAGATATTACAAGGTCCCTGACTCCCACCAGTTACTTCACAAAAATCTGGCTGCTGATCCAGAAACCATTTCTCAGTGTCCTAAGGGTGTTAAGGCCGCCTCTGCTAAAAACCCTATTCCGTCAGATAAGGATTCTAGAGCTTTGAAGAGATGGGGCAAAAAAGTCTACACTTCTGCTACTTTATCTATTAGGGCTTTAAATTGTCAATTTCATATGCTAAAATATCAGCAATTTCTGCTGTCTGTTATGAAACAAAAGCTAGGTACCATTTCTGCATGTGCAGATAACAAGGAATTACACAATTTAATGCATGCTACTGAGCAAGTGGGGAAGCATGCCTTCCACTGTGGATGTTCTTCGTGTTTCACTGTTGCAGTCATATCTGTAGAGTGTTCCTGCCGGCAGGCAGCCCGAGGTCGGCCAGAATCACAAAGTCTGGGTCCGGCGTCGGCTGTACAAGCTAGTACCCTGACGTCAGTACGCTCTGGTACATAGCCCTCAGCCGACACCATCTTCTCCAGTCTTTCTTGCCGTGCGGTGGAAAGCAGCTCGCAAATTGTTGGTTGGCAATTTTTGAACAGCGTTTTGATTGTTGTCGGTCCGAAGTTCTTACTTCTCTTCTCAAAACTAAGTACCCCGTTGGGGAATCTTTTTCTTGTTCCTCCGATGTCAGAAAAAGTTAATAATTGTATAGCGTGTGGAAAACAGATACCTCATAAAGATTTCCACTCTTTCTGTCTACCTTGCTTAGGCCCTGACCACGACGTTTCTTGTTGTCGGTTCTGTGCCAGGTTCAATTCTCGTACTATTAAACGTCGGTACGACTGGGCTTTAAATTACTTTGGCAGACGCTTCAATTATAGAATGTCGTCAGATGCTACCAGAATTCAAAAGAGGCGCAAAGACAAAGACAGGCCTCCGAGGTCCAAACAAGATATGTCGCAGCTGGAGCCAGCGTCCGGTTCGGCTGTCGTCAGTGAGGCGCTTTTGCAGCCCCTGTCGTCCGCCACTTCTGAACCGATGGCCGATACGGACTCCCATGGGGAGCCATCAAGGCCTACTGTTTTATCTGCTGCAGGACCTTCGGACGTCGCTCCCTCAGATGGGTCCGGAACCGCTGTGCGGGTACCGGCTTCTGAGGGGGTATTTAGGCCTACTCACATCACCATATCAAAGACAAAGGCAAAGTCTAAGACTCCAGTTAAGCCTAAAGTTTCTTCTCAAGCTACTTCTGAATCTACTCCCAGGACACAGGAGCAATTGCTAAGGATGGCTAAAGATTTGCTTACAATGATTAGGGGTTCTCACCCCCCTCCAGAAAAAAGGCCTCGACAGGATGTTCCTTTGGATTCCTCTGACCAGGCTTCTGCATCTTCTGTTTCTTCCTCTGATCAGGAATATTCTTTTCCTCCTTATGAGGATTCAGATGCTGAGGATTCCTTGCCCTCTGCTTCTCCTCCTGAGGATTTTTCTTTTGGGGAGACCTTACATGAGATGAGGGAACATTTTCATTGGGAAGGTCAGGATTATTCTGCTTCCAAGAAGAGGCTTAGAGAATTCCTTCTTCTTCCTCAACACAGGCCTTTAGCTATTCCTCCTGTTCTTGATATTGTGGATGATGCCTTTTCTGAGGCTAACTTGAATCCTGATTCCATGCCCCCTGCTCCTTCTAAGCCTGATAGATTTTACAGGGTCCCTGATTCTCATTTATTCTTATTTAAGAACCCTTCTGCATATCCTGAAACTATTTCTCAGGGTTCTAAGGCTGCTAAGGTTGCTTCTTCCAAAAATCCTATTCCCTCTGAGAAGGATTCTCGTGCCTTAGACAGGTGGGGTAAAAAGGTATATACTTCTGCTACCCTTTCTATTAGGGCTTTAAATTGCCAGTTCCATATGTTTAAGTATCAGCAACTTCTTTTGTCTGTTTTGAAGCAAAAGCTTGCTACCTTTCCAGCATGTGCAGAGGATAAGGAATTACAGGATGTATTGCATGCAACTGAACAAGTGAACAAGCATAGTTTACATTGTGGTTTTGATGCTTTGGAAGCTTCTTGCAGGGCTGCAGCCTCTGGTACTGTTATTAGGAGACATGCCTGGCTTCGTGAACAAAGTTTGCCGGAACAGGTTAAGGCAAAGCTTTTAGATGCCCCTGTTCAGCATGATGTTTTATTTGGATCTAAGGCTGAGGAGGTTATTAAAAAGATGGAAGAAAAGGCAAAATCTATGCAGACTGTAAAAGATTTCTTACAAGTTCAGCCTCCTAGATTTTCTAGGAATTGGCCCTCCAAAAATTGGTCCTTTCCCACGTCTGACAGGCCTCAAAGGGGAAGATATAGACGCTCCAGAGGTCGTGGTCAAGCTCAGGCCTCTTACAGATCCAGACAATGGACTGCTTCTTCACCTAGAAGGGGAGAAGACAGATCCCAATCTCAAAGGAAACAGACTCAATGACTCTCTCGGTTGGGCGACAGGACCTCCTTACCTGGATGCCCCTCTCGGAGGAAAGCTTTCTCTTTTTTACAGAATTTGGGCTTATATTACCCAGGACAAATGGGTATTGGATGTGATTTTAAGAGGCTACAAGTTCCATTTTCATACTCTGCCAAGGGTTATCGGTTGGCCAGATCTGCCAAAACGTCAATGGTCAGAGGCCTTGAATCAAGTGGATGCTCTGCTGGCCATGAGAGCCATAGAGCCTGTTCCTCTCTCAGAAAGGGGAAAAGGGTTTTACTCAAGACTGTTTCTGGTTCCAAGAAAAGAAAACTCATGGAGACCTATTCTGGACCTTTCAGTGTTAAACACCTTTTTGGAAATTCCAAAATTCAAGATGCTTACTCTGCAACAACTGATTCCAATGCTCTCCCAGGACGCTTGGATGGTGACATTGGACCTAAAGGAGGCCTACTTACACATTCCCATCAGGCAGGAACGCAGGAAATTCCTCAGATTCAAGGCAGGCTCGAGGCACTTTCAATTCTCTGTACTGCCCTTTGGTTTATCTACTGCGCCCAGGGTTTTTACCAAGTGCCTGGCTCCAGTAGTGGCTTATTGCAGACTTCAGGGGATTCAGATTTACCCCTATTTGGACGACTGCCTTATTCAGGCAGACAGCAAGGATCTTTTACTTCAACATCTGGATTTTGTTCAACATCTTCTCCTCCTACTGGGATTCTCAGTGTACATAAAAAATTCACAATTGATCCCTTCTCAACAAATGATATTTTTGGGAGCCCTCCTAAATACAACCTTACAAAGGGCCTTCCTCACTCCAGAAAAACAGATACAGCTGGCTTCAATTTTCAAGACCTTGGCAACTTTAACTCAGCTCACTGCAAGGAAATTCCTGCAGGCACTGGGCTACATGGCTTCATGCATTCTGTTAATCCCAAATGCAAGGCTTCATATGAGAAAGCTTCAATGGTATCTGAAAAGTGTATGGTCACAGCATTACCACGATCTGGACACTATGATTCCTCTGATCCCCTGCCTCCAGAAGGAGTTCCTTTGGTGGTCCAGTGTGTGTGTTTTAAACAAAGGAAAGCCTTTTCGTCTACCTCAACCTTCTCAAATCATAACCACGGATGCCTCGGATTATGCTTGGGGAGCACATTTTCTAAACAATTGCCAGCAGGGAACCTGGACAAAGAACCATCTTCACTGGCACATCGATCTGAAGGAAATGTTGGCAGTTCAAAATGCTCTTCTAGCCTTCAAGAACCTTTTGCAACCAGGGCCTCTTCTAATTCGTACAGACAACACCACAGTCATGTGGTACATAAAGCAGGGGGCTCTCATTCTTACCCCCTTTGCAGACTAGCTATGACTTTATGGGACACAGCTTTAAGTCTGAATCTGCATCTTCAGGCTCAATTCATTCCAGGAAAGCAGAATCTCTTAGCAGACAGCCTAAGCAGAAACATTTCGGATCTTCACGAATGGATGCTAGACACCAACTTATTCAACAGGATAACTGCAGTTTGTGGGTGTCCCCAGATAGATCTGTTTGCATCCCATCTCAATCATCAGCTGCCTCTCTTTTGCACCAGGTCCTTCCACAAAACAGCTTGGAAAGTGGATGCCCTGTCATTCAGTTGGAGGAACCTTTCGGGATATGCCTTCCCTCCTCTTCCTCTTCTTCCTCGGGTATTACTGAAAATAAAACAGGACAAGCCCCAGTTCATCATTTTGATTGCTCCAAATTGGCCTCGACAGTTTTGGTATCCAACTTTACAGCACCTGTTCTTGGAACCTCCTTGGATCCTTCCTCTGTACCCTTCTCTTCTGTCCCAGCATCAGGGTCAGATGCTACACCCTCCTCTCAAGACCCTTTGCCTAGCAGCTTGGCTCTACAAGGGAATTTGATTTCTTCTAAGCTCCCCAAACAAGTTTTGGATGTGCTTCTAGAAGCTAGACGGCCTAGCACTAGGAAATCCTACGCCTCTAAATGGAAAAGATTTTGTATTTGGATGCAGGACCGAGGCTCTAACCCTTTTGTGCCTGATCTCTCGTCTGTTTTGCTTTACCTTTCAGACCTTTTGCTAAGGGCCTTTCCTTTTCTTCCATTAAGATTCATGCTTCTGCTATATCTGCTCATTTCAATGCTGATCCTCCTGTTTTTTCTCACCCATTGGTGAAACAATTCTTGAGAGGAGCTAAGAATTTGAGGCCTCCTAGGACCCCTCCTGTCCCTGCCTGGGATCTTAACTATGTTTTAGAAAAACTCACTTTGCCTCCTTTTGAGCCTGCTGCGGCTTCTGATATTAAGTTTTTATCCTGGAAGACAGTTCTTTTGTTAGCATTGACTTCTGCCAGAAGGGTTTCAGAGTTGCAAGCTCTCATGGCTGTGGAACCATACCTAATTTTCCATCAAGACAGAGTATCCTTGAGGACCAATCCTACTTTCATGCCTAAGGTGATTTCGAAAGTTGCTTTAAATCAGACAATTCACCTTCCTACCTTCTTTCCTAATACTCAAAATAAAGGGGAAAGGATTTTGCATTCATTGGACGTACACAGACAGTTACGATTTTACTTGGACAAGACTAAAGAGTTCAGAAAATCTAACCAATTGTTTGTTTTTTTGCCTCCAGTCCGATGTCGGAAAAAGTTGAAATAAATCTCTTTGGGAAGGCTATTTCCAAACAAACTGTTTCTAAATGGATTGCTTACTTTGGAATAAGATTTTGTTACACTCATCATGGGAAACAGTTTACAGGTTTTCAAGAAGTGCCATTCTACTAGAGCAGCTGCCACTTCTACAGCTTTTCTCAGAGGAGTTCCTACCAAGGATATCTTGGAAGCTGCCACTTGGAGTTCTGTGCATACCTTTTCCAAGCACTACAATCTCCTCGGGTTATATTCTAAGGTACCAGGGCAGGTTTTGCCTCTGCTGATAAAGGCAAAGCCAAAAACAAAGACCCTTCTGAATCTCCAGCCCAGGCCTTTTCTGATCCGGGACCCAAATCTCAGAAACACTGCTTTGGGACTTACTAACCATAGTTATGACTTCACACTCCAGACAAAAGGCCAAGGCAAGAATTGGATTACACCTCTGATCAAATGTAGATGTTCAGTGTCTTCACTCTGAACAGGAATATACTTTCCCTCCTTATAATCCATTCCATCAGCTTCTCCCCCTCTTTTTCTTTTGGTGAAACTTTACATGACATGATGAACATTTTCACTGGGAAGGACAGGAGTACTCTGACATCTGGGGCAAGAAAGGCTGGATTTCCTTCTTCTTCCAAGATAGACCCTGGCTATTGAGGCTAATTTAACTCCTGACTCCTTTCCTCCAGCCCTGCTAAGCCTGACAGATATTACAGGGTGACTCCCACCAGTTACTTCACAAAAATCCGGCTGCTGATCCAGAAACCATTTCTCAGTGTCCTGGGTGTTAAGGCTGCCTGCTGCTAAAACCCTATTCCGTCAGATATGATTCTAGAGCTTTGAAGAGATGGGGCAAACATCTACATTTATGGTAGGTGTACACAACTGTACTTTTTGATGCCTTGGAGGCTTCATGCAGGCCTGCTGCCACTGGCACAGTCATTAGAAGGCATGCTTGGTTAAAGGAACAAAACTTACCTGATCGAGTGAAAGCAAAGTTACTGGATGCTCCTGTTCAGCATAATGTTTTGTTTGGGTCTAAGGCTGAAGAGGTGATAAAGAGAATGGAGGATAAGGCAAAATCCATGCAAACGGTTAAGGATTTCTTACAAGTTCAGCCCCCAAGATTTAGCAGGAATTGGCCAACTAAAAATTGGTCCTTTCCCAGCTTGGACAGGCCTCAGAGGGGTAGATATAGGCGCTCCAGAGAGAGGGCCCAGGCACAAACCTCTTACAGACCTAGATAGTGGAGTGCTTCCACCGCCAGGCGTGGAGAGTACAGACCTCAATCTTATAGAAAACAGGCTCAATGACTCCCCCTGCATGGCTCCAGGAACCTCTCTCCTGGAAGCCCCTCTTGGAGGAAAACTCTCTCTTTTTCAACAAAATTGGACTTGCATAACCAAAGACAAGTGAGTTCTGGATGTAGTTACAAGAGGTCACAAATTCCACTTTCATACCTTGCCAAGACCAAACAGATGGCCAGACCTACCAAAACACCAATGGGCAGAGGCATTAAACCAGGTGGGATCCCTCATGGCTATGAGGGCCATCGAACTGGTTCCATAATCAGAGACTGGGCAAGGCTTTTACTCAAGGCTCTTCCTAGTTCCCGGAAAACAAAATTCATGGAGACCCATCCTGGATCTGTCGGTCTTACATACTTTCCTGGAGATACCAAAGTTCAAGATGCTTACTCTGCAGCAGCTCCTGCCAATGTTGAGCAAAAATGCATGGATGGTGACATTGGATTTAAAGGAGGCTTACCTACACATCCCTATCAGACAGGAGTGCAGAAAATACCTCAGGTTCAAGGCCGTCTCGAAACATTATCAATTCTGTGCGCTGCCCTTTGGCTTGTCTACTGCGCCCAGGGTCTTCACCAAGTGCCTGGCACCAGTAGTAGTTTATTGCAGACTCAAGGGAATTCAAATTTACCCTTATCTGGACGACTGCCTTATTCAAGCAGATAGTAAGAGAGTAAGGATGTCTTACTCCAACACCTGAAATTTGTTCAAAATCTACTCAAGTACCTGGGATTCACTGTGAACATAAAAAAGTCAGATTTGACACCCACACAACAGATAACCTTTCTGGGTGCTCTTCTAAACACAACAACCCAGATGGCATTCCTGACATCCGAAAAACAACTACAGCTGGCTTCAACTTTCAAAACCTTGCTGTTAATGTCTCAGCTAACTGCAAGGAAATTCCTGCAGGCTTTGGGTTACATGGCCTCCTGCATCCTTCTCATACCATATGCAAGACTACATATGAGAAAAATACAATGGTACCTAAACAGTGTATGGTCCCAGCATTGCCACAGCCTAGACACACAGATTGCTGTCTTGCCTTGCCTACAAAAGGAATTCCATTGGTGAACCATGGCATGTCTTCACAACAAAGGGAAAGCCTTCAGTCTGCATCCAGCCAGCCAAGTGTTAACCACGGACGCCTCGGATTACGCATGGGGAGCCCACTTGCAGGGGAAAGGCCTGCAAGGTTTTTGGACAGAGGATCAGAAGCACCTCCATATCAATTTAAAAGAGATGTTAGCTGTACAGAATGCCCTCTTAGCTTTCAGGGATCTTCTACAACCAGGACAACTACTGATACGGACAGACAACACCACAGTCATGTGGTACATAAACAAGCAAGGGGTTCACACTCCTATCCCCTTTGCAGACTAGCCATGACTCTATGGAACACAGATCTAGCTTGCAAAGTGGATCTGCAAGCTCAGTTCCTGCCAGGGAAACAAAATATTCTGGCAGACAGCCTGAGCAGGAACCTGTCAGACCCACACGAGTGGATGCTAGACACTCAAATATTTAAGATGATTACAGAAGCTTGGGGCTGCCCGGACATAGATCTGTTTGCATCCCCCCTCAACCACCAGTTACAGATTTTTTGCACAAGGACATTTCGCAAACTAGCATGGAAAGTGGATGCTCTCTCATCCAGTTGGAGGAACCTCTCTGGGTATGCCTTTCCTCCACTACCTCTTCTTCCAAGGGTGTTATTAAAGATCAAGCAGGACAAACCCAAGATGATTTTACTGGCCCCAAATTGGCCTCGTCAGTTTTGGTACTCAACACTGATGAATCTGTCCCAGGAGCCTCCTTGGATTCTACCTCAGATTCCGAATCTTTTGTCCCAACAACAGGGCCAGGTCCTGCACTCTCGTATCAAAACTCTCAGCCTGGCAGCCTGGCGTATTCAGGGTCTATGATTAATCCTACCCTTCCAAAACAGGTCATGGATGTCATCTTAGAAGCCAGACGGCCTAGCACTAGAAAATCTTATGCAGGTAAATGGAAGAGATTTTGCACCTGGATGCATGCTCACGATTCGGATCCTCTCATTCCTAATATCCCATTGATTTTACATTACCTGACAGACATGCTACATAAGGGTTTATTCTTCTCCATAAAAATACATGCCTCCGCTTTCTCTGCACATTACAATACAGATCCTCCAATCTTTTCGCATCCACTTCTGAAACAATATCTCAGAGGAGCAAAGAATTTAAGGCCCCTAGGACACCACCCATACCTCCCTGGGACCTCAACTATGTTCTAGAAAAACTCACTCTGCTTCTTTTGAGCCTGCTGCCACATCTGATATTAAGTATTTATCATGGAAGACAGCTATCCTACTGGCTTTGACTTTAGCCAGGAGAGTCTCGGAGTTACAAGCACTCATGGCTGTGGAACCTTATATTATTTTTCATCAAGACAGGGTGTCTTTAAGGACTAATCCTACTTTCATGCCTAAAGTGGTTTCCAAAGTGGCTTTAAATCAAACTATTCATCTGCCAACTTTTTTCACTAATCCACAAAATAAGGGGGAAAGGATCTTGCATTCCTTGGATGTACACAGGCAACTTCGTTTTTACCTGGACAGAACCAAGGATATCAGGAAAACAGAGCAACTGTTTATTTCTTATGCAACAAATTCCCAAGGCAAAGCTATTTCAAAACAGACCATTTCTAAATGGATTGCGCGTGGAATCAGATTTTGTTACTCTCATTATGGAAAGCAAATCCCAGGGAAAATTAGGACTCGCTCTACCAGAACTGCTGCTACTTCAGCTGCCTTTCTCAGGGGAGTACCTACCAAAGATATTTTGGAATCTGCAACTTGGAGTTCAGTGCATACTTTCTCTAAGCACTATAATCTCCCTCTTTACTCTAAGTCTAGGGCAGGCTTTGCTTCTGCATTCTTGCAGGGCCTTCTAGCCGCCCCTTCTTCTCTATAACCACCACCCTTTATCTCAGCTTTGGGATTCAACCCTACAGTGATGACTGCAACAGTGAAACACGATGAACATAGTACAGTTGTGTACATTTACCATAAATGTAGATGTTCGAGTGTCTTCACTGTTGCAGTCTGGGTTACCCACCCTCCTGTCCCCTCTTATACTTTCATTACTGTGGTTTCCTACTTCACCCTTCTGAGGTTTATTTGCTACAGGGTATGGGGTTTGTTGTATGTTACATTTTTGTTTTACTATTAGCCTTCACTTTTGGGCACCTGATATCTGTGGCAAGAAAAACTGGAGAACATGGCGTCGGCTGGCAGCTTTGTACTCCTGGCGCTCTGATATCAGGGAGCGTGACTGAACAGCCGACGCCGGTCCCAGACATTGGGATTCTGGCTGACCGAGGACTGCCTGCCGGCAGGAAGGAACCCTACAGTGATGACTGCAACAGTGAAGAGACACGAACATCTACATTTGTGGTAAGTGTACACAACTGTACTTTTCAGCTCCAGGAGCTTTGGAGCCGATAACTGATACTGCATCTCGGAACCGGTCAGCTGAACTCCGACTGGTTTCCCTGACTCTTGGGTCTCCTATATTCCAGTGATCTAGGTCCCCCACTCTATCTTCCAGGTCCTCTAGGAGCCTTTCTGATGAGGATGTCGCGAGATTGGTGTGTAGACTGCTCCAGACTTCGGCTCTGACAAATTTACTTTCGACTCCGTCTCAGTCGGCTCCGGAGCCTAATGTGCCCTCACACCCTGTCGATGTTCCTCCTCCGAGCTTCTCTGAGCCTTTGGAGCCAGAGTTGTCGGTGTCTTGGGTTGTGGAAAGGTCGGATCCAGCTACCTCTGTTGGTCTCTCGGTTCCGATATCCGCTTCGACCCTTTCAGTGCCGTCCATGGGGTCTAGGGTCCTCAGTTCTCTAGTCGGGCCTGAGGGGGACGCTTTGAATCGAACGGTTCCAAGTCTACCTCTCGGTGCTTCGGTGCGGGTGAGCTTGGACCCCACCCATCTCCTTGGTGCCGAGGACTGCCTCTGCATCTTTGGAGCAGAAGACATCCTCGGAGCTAGGAGAATCGGCCTTCGAGGTGATGAGTGTGCTGTCCAGGTCTTCAGTTTCAACCACAGGTACCGACACTCTTTCCCTCTAAAGCACCGACTTCAGTCTCAGCTCCATCTCTCTCCCGACACAGCAGAGACTCGCAGCCTCAGGAAGCCTCTATGAGGGGTCCCCAGTCTTCCGAGGTCTCCCCAGAATACCTTTCTGAGGAGCCACCTAGGAAGAAAACTTGTAATAGGAAACATGTTGACTCCTGATGAGTCTATTACATCAAACACTGACCTCGAGGAGTCAGAAGGGTCCCCCAAGTTGTCCTCTGATATATCATTCGCAGATATCCTTGAGATCCTGAAACAGAGAGGTGGCTGGCCCACCACAGCCCCTTCTGATGAGGAGTCAGTGTACCTGAAGGCTTTCAGGTCTCAACCCTCCACCTCTTGGGTGTCTCCACCTTTTGATGAGCTACTGGATCTAGAGAGTCAAAAGGTGTGGGAATCTCCTGATTCTGTGGAACCGGTTCATAGAAGACCAAATACATTTTTGTCTGCACCCCAGGACAAGGACTTTCTTACTAAGGGCGTTTTAGTAGATGCCATGGTGGTGGCAGCAGCCACCAAAAAGAACTTGCCAAAACTTCCTCCACTGTCCATCCACCGAACAAGGAGTCTCTAACGATGGATAGGCACGGAAAGCGTATCTTTTCTTCAGCGGCTTTTACACTTAGATCACTGAACTACCTGTCTCATTTCACAAGGATCCAGAGAGATCTCCTAAAAGAGCTGGGAGATACTCTGCAGGATAACATAGCTGATGCGGTATCTCAGAAGGTTAATGCACAGATGTCCATCTTAAATTCTGTTGTGAACTCCTCCATGAGGCTGATATCTTATGCAGCTGATGGACCAAGTAGGGCAGTGGATTCAGGAGTCTCTCTGAGGAGACACTCCTGGATGCGTTTGTGTAACTTTGCAGAGGCCTTTAAGTCTACGTTTACCAATGCTCCTTTTGACGATTCCTCATTGTTTGGAACCAAGGTAAAGGACACACTCACCAGGTGCAAGCAGGAAGGAAAAGCCCTGTCTGTCGTGGGAGTCCGTTTTTCTGTTTCTTCCAGACCCTATCCCAAAGGGCAGAAGGGTGGTAAAATGTGGTTCAAAAAGTCGCAGAGGTTTTTTCAGGACGCCAAGGTGATTCCTTCTCCAGAAGCAGAGGATGAGGAAAATAACGGTAGACGCTGCCCTAGGGGTAGAAGAGGCTCGCAGAACCAGGGAGATCGTGATTCCATGCGTGGTCGTCCCTATCAGCGCTCCTGAAAGGAGGCCCGACTGCGTGTCTCTGGAGCCAGTTGGGGGTCGTATTTCTTTATACTCCGAAGCCTGGCACGATTTCAGTCAAGACAAGTGGGTATTAAAGATAATTACCAGAGGTTACCATATTCCCTTCTCTTCTCCACCCCCTCGGACCAGATGAATCCCAGATATGCCACCCAATCACAGGGATTCAGCAACTCTAGAAATCCAAAAGTGTAAAGAGAGTTATCCAACCCGTCCCCGCGGACCAAGTAGGATTAGGGACTTACTCCAGATTCTTTTTGGTGCCAAAAAGAACAGGGGACTTGAGACCCATCTTGGATCTCAGCAAATTGAACGAATCTGAACAGAAGTCCATGTTCCGAATGGTCACCTTACAGTCGATACTCCCCTTGTTAGGAAAGACATTTGGATGTGCTCCATAGACCTCCAAGATGCATACTACCATATCAAAATGGACAGGGCATCAAGGAGTCACTTATGCTTCCTGCTGGGAGCCAGTCATTATCAGTTTCGCTCCCTGCCCTTTGGTCTCACCACAGTCTCCAGGGTATTCACCAAATGCATCTCAGTAGTCACTGCTCACTTGAGACCTCGGGGATTCCAAGTGTTTCCATATCTGGACGATTGGCTCCTGACTGCCACCACCAGGCATCTACTTTTACAGGCCAGAGACGTTACTATTTCAACTTGCCTGCAGTTAGGGATTACAGTAAATTGGCAAAAATCTGCATTATCGCCCTCTCAGCATGTGAATTTTATTGGCGCCGAAATAAACACTGTCTCAATGAGGGCTTACCTTCCCATAGAAAGAATTCAGAACCTCAGGGAACAAGTTTTGAGCATACTTCTTCTAAGGAAAGCGAAAGCAAAGATGGTTCTCAAGTTGTTAGGGACAATGGCTTCGACAATAACATTAGTTCCATTAGCCAGACTTCACATGAGGGTCCTGCAGTGGTTACCTTTTGCCCAATGGTCACTGCAGTGTCTACCTCTGTCTAACCCCATCCTGATAACAGATTTGTGCAAACAGGATCTTCGCTGGTGGACCCAGACCAGCAGTGTAAACTCAGGCAGACCGTTTGCACCCCCCCCCCGTTGCCACCGTGACCACTGATGCCTCCCAGATAGGGTGGGGGGGGGGCATTATCTAGGGAGAACAGTCCAAGGCACATGGCAGGAACACGAGGCTTATTTGCATATCAATGTCTTGGAGATGAGAGCAGTGCTTCTGGCGTTGCAAGCACTTCACAGCTTTCTCCCTCTAGGTACGATTGCGATCCAATCAGACAATATGTCGGTGGTGCATAAACAAGGTGGGACAAAATCTTACCCCCTCTGCAGAGAAGCCCTTCGAGTGTGGGAGTGGGCAGTGTCTTCCCAGCGCTTTCTGGTCACAATGCACATCCCGGGGAAATCCAGCATGATAGCCGACAGGCTCAGTAGGGCTATTCTGATGCCTCACAAGTGGTCTCTGAACACATGCATTGCAGAACAAATTTTTCGCAAATGGGGTCAGCCTTGCTGCGATCTATTTTCCACCCCTCTCAATACCAAATGCAGCAAGTACTTCACCCTGATTCCCCCGGAAGGAGATGCACTCATTGACGATTGGCCCTTGGGACTTCTCTATGCTTTCCCTCCATTCCCTCTCATATCGAAGGTAATTCAGAAAGCAATATCCTTGGGAAGCAAAATGATCCTAATTGCTCCTGACTGGCCTCGACAGATTTGGTTCCCCTTTCTCAGACCTCATCTAATGGACGAACTGTGGACTCTGGAACCAGTGCTAGATTTGCTGACGCACATGTCAGGAGCGTTCCATCCCTCTCTCCACACCCTCAATTTGACAGCTTGGCTGCTCCAATTCCATCCCTAGTCAGGCTTCATGACTTTTCTCCTGAGGTTGTACACATTTTGACATCCTCTCACAAACCTTCTACCAGAAAGATTTATACCAGTAAATGGAAAAGATTCTCCTTTTGGGCTCGTGAGAGAAACCTCGATCCTTACACAGTTCCCATTTCTGCCATTTTAGACTTCCTTTCTCAGTTGTTCCACCAAGGTTCAGCAGCTGCCACTATTAAAGTTCAACTGACAGCTATTTCCACTTTTCATTTGGCTAATGAACCTAATCTTATGGCTCATAGACTGTGTAGAGCTTTCCTTAAAGGGACCACCTTGTTAAGACCCCTAGTCATGGATCCGGTGGTGCCATGGGATTTGAACTTTGTTCTCCATAGACTTACATCAAGTTCTTTCGAACCCTCAGCAACATGTGACCTTAAGTTATTATCTTGGAAAACTATAATTTTAGTGGCTATCACTTCTGCAAGAAGGGTCTCTGAACTGCAAGCTCTTTCCATTAAGCCCCCCTTCTTTGGTGTTTCACAAAGATAGTGTCTCCTTAAGGACAAACCCTTTTTTTATTCCTAAGGTTTCTTCTCAAGCCAATATTAGTCATTCCATTGAATTGCCTGTTTTCTTCCCTAATTTTTCTAACAAGGCAGAGTACAAATTTCACCAACTGGATGTGCATAGACAATTGCGTTTTTATCTGGACAGAACTAAAGATTTCAGAAGGTCAGATCAATTGTTTGTTTCCTTTTCAGATACTAGGAAGGTCCTTCCAGTTTCTAAAGTCACAGTATCTCACTGGATTTCCAGCTGCATTTCCTTTGTCTATTCATCCAGTGGCAAAGATCTTCCCTTCAAGCTGAAAGCTCATTCCATCAGGTCTGTGTCTACGTGGGTAGCTTTTCAGGCTAAAATTCCAATAGACAACATTTGTGTTGCAGCAACATGGGCTTCACTTCATACATTCATTACTCACTACAAATTGGATATGGCTTCCAGGGACAGGTCTTCTTTTGGTTCCACAGTACTCAGGAGCATTTTCCAATGAGCCACCCAATATGAAGGTGTAGGGACGCTGTTCCAAGAGTAAGAATGAAGGCGAGTTAGGACTACAGAACATAAAGAAGTTATGTACCTACCATAATGTTCGATGTTTGTAGTCCATCTCTCCCTTGAGTCTTGCGAACCCACCCTCCTGCCCCCTCCTTGTGAACCTGGGGGTGGAGTGTCTCCTGTTTGTTTGGTTATGTTAGTCCTTTCGACTTGGTTTGTTCTTTGTCTCTATGTTTCTCCTTGCAGCAAACAAGATCTGGTTTGTGTTAGTGATGCATCATAGGATACCTTTTAGCCACGAGCCAACCAGAAGTATTCGAGCCAGTGTATGGCCGAGTCAGAGCCGAGGTTCAGCTCCGATCCCCAAGAGTAAGAATGATAGACTACAAATATCAAACGTTATGGTAGGTACATAACTTCTTTATTTACAAATTCATAGACTAGTACTAGGCTAACTGCTATTCTGGACCATTTTAAGCTTGGCTAATTCCTCCACGTGGGAATCAAACTCTGCACCTTGCGTCTGTAAGGTAAACACCTTAACCATTATGCTAACTTCCCACCCTAGTGATTTTTCTAGGTTTACTATCAAAAGAACGAAAATCACATCTGTAAACGGTGAATTTCCACAACAAATATCCTCTACTCATTCATATTAAGTAGGTTGTATCGTCGACACAACAAGATCGACAACTTTCTGGCAATCTTAATGTTAACAACTCCCATTGCCAGCCATGCTTTGAGTCCTTGCCCTGTGTACGTCTGTCTGAATGGACGTACACATGAACGTCGACATTCCGACTGTCGCTCCTACCCTGTTCGAGGAGGAGGCTGTCATCATTTTGACTGTAAACCGATTTTTCTAACTTCGTTTTGAGGATAAGCTTAGGCAGCAAGTTGCTGGGGAGTGGGGCTCAGGGTTTGGGTGGATATTCCCAAGTACCACTAAAGGGTCTGTATTACTTAAGCCTTGGAATTGACTTCTTCAGTGGAATTTTTGGTTGCGACTACTACTGACATATCTGGGACCAATGTAAATTACCAATGGAGCATGATGACCCATGATGGGGCATTCTGAAATTTCTTGAGGTATGGTCTACAATGGTGGGTAGGCATGGAGCATGATGACACATGATGGGGCTTTCTGACGATGTTCTTCATCTCACATTGCTGCAGTCATAACCTGTGGGTAGTCCGCTGTCCTCGGTCAGCCCGAATACCAAAGTGTTAGGCTGGCGTCGGTCATGGTCGCTCAGATCTGACGTCAGTACGCCGTGGTACTAAAGCGCATGACCAACGTCATATCCTCAGTCTTTTTTGCCGCATGGTCCGAAGCAGAAGCAGCGTTTGCAAGTGCCATTCGGCGTTCTGAAATTTTCGAATTCTGAGTTTCAGACCGAAAACCAAGTTGGGCTAAGTACCCCGTTGGGGAATATTTTTGTTTTTTCTTGCCTCAGTTAAATCCGGATGTCAGAAAGTGAATAATTGTATTTCTTGTGGGAAACAGATACCTCATAGGGATTACCACTCTCTCTGTATTCCTTGCTTGGGGCCTGAGTCGGGTGTCGCTTTGTGCTGGATGTAATAAGCGCACCATTAAACGTAGGTTAGATTGTGCTAGGCTTGTCTTGTAATTACAATATGCCGTCGGATCCTCCGACGCCCGCTAAGAAGCGTAAGGATAAATCGTTAAAGTCCAAGCAGGATGAGTCGTCCGTTCCGGACGCCAGTTCTTTAGAAACTACGGTGGAATCTGTGGAACCAGCCGAGGTTTCAGCTGAGTCTCAAGGGGAGCCTTTAATTTTGCAAGGTGTGGCCTCTCAGGAGTTGGGTCAGGCTGAGGGGGCCTCTCAGGTTGCTGTACTCCCTTCTTTACATAAGGTGGTTAGGCCTTCTCCCTCCGTCTCTAAGGTACCTTCCAAGGCCAGGCCTGGTTTGTCTGCCTCTGGCGTCAGCCCTAGTTCTGCAGGTTCTGTACCTAAAAAACACATGCTTAAAATGGCAGAAGATTTGATTACCTTGATCAGAGGTTCTATGCCCCTCCAGATAAGAGGCCTAGGGTGGAGCCAGAGGTGGAAGGATTGGAACATTCTTCAGATTACTCAGAGTCTTCAGCTGAAGACATTCAGGATTTTCCCCCTTATTCTGATTCAGACGCAGAGGATTCTATTCCTTCTGCTTCCCCTCCAGAGGATTTTTCTTTTTCAGAAACCCTGCATTCTATGAGGGAGCATTTTAAATGGGAAGGTCAGGATTTCTCAGATTCCCGTAAGAGGCTTAGGGAATTCTTGTTTTTACCACAGCATAGGCCCTTGGCTATACCTCCTGTTTTGGATGTTGCTCAGGATGTTTTCTCTGAGGCTTCCCTTAATCCAGACTCTTTGCCTCCTGCCCCGGTTAAGCCAGACAGGTATTACAGAGTGCCAGAGGCATAAATATTTGTATAAGAGCCCAAGGGCTGACCCAGAAACTATTAGCCAGGGACCTAAGGGTGTCAGGGCTTCTGTTGTAAAAAACCCAGTTCCTATAGATAAGGATTCTAGAGCCTTGGACAGGTGGGGTAAAAAAGTGTATACCTCTTCCACTCTTGCAATGAGGGCTTTGAATTGCCAGTTTCATATGCTGAAGTACCAGAATTTTCTCCTTACTCAGTTAAAATCTAAGGTAGATGCTTTAGCAGAGGGCATAGAGTGTAAGGAATTACAGGATTTGGTTCATGCCTCTGATCAGGTGGGTAGGCATTCTTTGCAGTGTGGTTTTGATGCTTTACAGGCTTCTTCCAGGGTGGCTGCCACTGGGTTGGTTATTCATAGGCACGCCTGGCTTAAGGATCAGAACTTGTCAGAGCATGTTAAAGCTCGAATTTTGGATGCTCCCCTTCAGTCTGAAGTTTTGTTTGGTTCTCCTGTGGAGTCAGTCCTGAAGAAAATGGAAGACAAAGCTAAGTCTATGCAGACCGTTAAGGATTTTTTACAGGTGCAGCCCCCTAAGTTTAGCAGAAATTGGCCTACTAAGGGATGGGCTTACCCTTCTTCTGATTTACAGTCTAGGGGCAGATCTAGACGTGGTAGGGGCAGAGCGCAGACACAGGGTTCTTTCAGGCCTAGGACGTGGAGTTCCCCTGCACAGTCTACAAGTGAGGGCAGGGGTCAGTCCTTTCGTAAGCAGACCCAATGACCTGCATCTTCAGCTGCCCGATCCTTCCTGTCTGGCAGCTCCTCTGGGAGGAAAGTTGGCTCTTTTCAGACAAAATTGGATTTTAGTCACCCAGGACAAATGGGTGTTGGACATTATAAACCGAGGCTACAAGTTTTATTTCCACACATTGCCTCCTTTCAAAGGCATGCCAGACATTCCTCCTCAGCAAAAGGTGGAGGCTCACAAGCAGATTTCTTTACTTCTACACATGGGGGCTATCCAGCAGGTCCCTCCGTCAGAAGTGGGCCTAGGATTTTATTCTCGTCTGTTTCTTGTACCAAAGAAAGGAAACACTTGGAGGCCAATTCTGGATTTGTCTATTCTCAACACATACCTGGACATTCCAAAATTCAAAATGTTGACTTTGCAACAACTTCTGCCTCTGCTAGGCAAAGATCACTGGATGGTAACTCTGGATCTCAGAGGCTTATCTTCATATTCCTATCAGGCCCAGTTGCAGGAGATTCCTGCGTTTTTGGGCTGGGGCTTTACATTATCAGTTCTCTGCATTGCCCTTTGGCTTATCTACTGCGCACAGGGTGTTCACAAAGGTTCTGGCTCCGGTGATAGCCTTCTTAAGGTTAAGAGGAATACAAATTTATCCTTATTTGGACGATTGCCTGATTCTGGCTCAAGACAAAGACAAGTTACTTCACCATCTACAGTATGTTATGGCAGTGTTAAGGTGCCTAGGGTATTCTGTGAACGAAATAAAGTCCAGTCTAGTACCCTCTCAGGACATGTGCTTTCTGGGTGTGAGACTGAATACAGCCTCTCAGATGGCATTTTTGACCCCGGACAAGCAAAGAAATCTTTCCCTTTACTTTCACCAATTGTCTCTCCGGTCCAGGCTGACTGCAAGGACAGTCCTTCAAGCCTTGGGGTTCATGGCATCTTGTATTCTGGTGCTTCCCAATGCCAAACTGCATATGAGGAAGTTACAATGGTATCGCAAAAGTGTATGGACACAACACTGCCACGATTTGGACACTCATTCAGATAATACCTTGCATTCAAAAGGAATTTTTGTGGTGGGCTCAGGAATGTCACCTAAACAAGGGACTCTCTGTGACCCGACCAGAGGCGAGTCAGATCTTAACGACAGATGCCTCAGACAAGGCTTGGGGAGCACACCTCAATGGAAAATGGGTTCAAGACACGTGGCCTGCCAGACTTCAACATTTGCATATCAACATGAAGGAGATGTTAGCAGTCCAATTTGCATTGATGGCTTTCAAGGATCTACTTCACCCAGGACAAGTGTTGATTCAAACAGACAACACAGCTGTCATGTGGTACATCAACAAGCAAGGGGGAACCCATTCGTACCCTCTTTGCAGACAAGCTATGATTTTGTGGGAGACTGCTCTCAGGTTGCACCTCACTCTTCAGGCAAGGTTTCTGCCAGGAGCACAGAACTCCTTAGCAGATGTTTTGAGCAGACAAATGGTGGATCCCCACGAGTGGAAATTGGATCCTCATGTATTTTGACGGTTGACAGTGATTTGGGGGACTCCAGACATAGATCTGTTCGCTTCTCCACTAAATTTCCAGTTGCCAAAGTTTTGCACAAAGATGTTTCATCCAAAAGCTTGGAAAGTGGATGCTCTATCATTCAGTTGGAGCAATCTTCACGTCTATGCCTTTCCTCCTCTGCCTCTCCTTCCCAAGGTGCTCTTGAAGGTCAGACAGGACAAGCCTTCCATGATTCTAATAGCTCCAGATTGGCCAATGTCCGCACTGGTACCCTCTGCTGAGGAGTTTAGTACGGGAGCCTCCTTGGCCTTTGCCACCAGTTCCACACCTTTTGTCCCAGGCAGGCGATCACTTCCTCAATGTCAGGATACAGTCCCTGCATCTGACGGCCTGGCATATTCTGTTCTAGACCCTGGAGGGTCGCAGCTTCCTCAACAAGTTTTAAATGTTATTTTGGAGGCCAGACGGCCTAGTACAAGGAAAGTTTATGCTGATAAATGGAGGAGATTTTTTCTTTGGAGCAAAGCAAAGAGCTTTGATGTTTCAGTACCTAATTTGAGTGTTTCACTTCAGTATCTTACAGAATTACTAGACAAAGGTTTGTCTTTCTCCTCTGTAAAAGTTCATGCTGCAGCCATTTCTGCTCACTATGACTGTGACCCACCATTATTCTCTCATCCTTTGTTTAAGCAATTTCTTAGAGGGCAAAGAACATAAGACCCCACGTAGAGCTCCTACTCCTTCCTGGGATCTCAATTTTGTGTTGGAAAAACTCACTTTACCTCCTTTTGAACCTGCAGCTACATCTGAGTTGAAGTTTTTGTCTTGGAAGACTGCTTTTTTGTTGGCCATTACGTCTGCTAGAAGGGTATCTGAATTACAGGCTCTAATGGCAGTTGAACCCTTCCTGATTTTTCATAAGGATAGGGTATCCTTGCGTACTAACCCTACTTTTATGCCTAAGGTTGTTTCAAGTGTGGCCTTGAACCAGTCTATTCATTTGCCTACATTTTATGCTGATCCCCAAAATAAAGGGGAGAACATTTTGCACTCTTTGGATATTCACAGGCAGTTGCGTTATTATTTGAGCAGAACTAAAGGGTTCAGACAGTCTCAACAGTTGTTTGTTTCTTTTGCTTTGGGTTCTCAGGGGAAACCTGTTTCTAAACAAACTATTTCTAAGTGGATTGGCCATTGTATTGCTTTTTGTTATTCTCATCACGGTAAGGAGGTTCCGGCTGGAATCAGACCTCATTCCACTAGGGCTTCTGCCACTTCTACTGCCTTTTTAAGGGGTGTAGCTACTAAAGATATTCTGGAGGCAGCTACTTGGAGTTCAGTGCACACTTTTTCTAAACATTATCATCTCCTCTTTACTCTAAGTCTAGGGCTGGGTTTGCCACTGCAGTTTTACAGGGCATGTTAGCAACCCCCAATGCTTTGTGATTTTACCAACCTCCCTTTACCTTTGCTTTGGGATTCTACCCACAGGTTATGACTGCAGCAATGTGAGATGAAGAACATAGTACAGTTTTGTACCTACCATAAATGTAGATGTTCGAAGATCCACATTGCTGCAGTCCAATTTACCCTCCCTCCTTCCCCACTGTAGTTTGGGGTGGTTGTGTGGTTTGGGTTGTAAATACTGTTTGTACATGGGTGGTTGGATGTTTTTTCTGTTTTTTGGCTATGGCCTTTCTTTTTAGGGCCTTCTGACCTCTGGGGCAAGAAAAGACTGAGGATATGACGTTGGTCATGCGCTTTAGTACCATGGCGTACTGACGTCAGATCTGAGCGACCATGACCGACGCCAGCCTAACACTTTGGTATTCGGGCCGACCGAGGACAGCGGACTACCCACAGGTTATGACTGCAGCAATGTGGATCTTCAAACATCTACATTTATGGTAGGTACAAAACTGTACTTTTCTTGAGGTATGGTCTACAATGGTGGGTAGGCATATTATACCTTGAATAAGGAAGGAGAAGAGTGGTAATAATGAGATATGTTTTTTTAAACATAGGACACTGAAGTTTGTATACACTTTAATGAAGAATAAAATATGAAATAAAAAATGGTTGTGATATCCGTAAAGGTACATAAGTTTAAGTTGCACTTGCCCATAACAGCAGATGTTTGAATTTTCCTATTGTTGTAGCCATTGGGATATATGGGTTGTTTTTTGCCCAAGGCACAACAACCAGACAGCTACCAAAATCTTTGTCTCCCTAGCATACTTCCACTCTAATTGCTCAGCCCTGAGCAGGTAACACCCATAAAAGTACAGAAGTTTAAGTTGCACTTACCCATAACAGTAGATGTTCAACAATAGATGTACAGCAGTGGCTGTAGTAGCCGTTGAGGGTTGTGTCTTGCCCAAGGCACAACAACCAGACAGCCTCCAAAATCTCTGTCTGCCTTGCATACTTCCACTATGATGCTGATTGGTCAACCCTGAGGAGGGGAATCCACAATCAGAGTGGAAAATCTTCAGGACTTTCTTGCTCAAAGGTTAAGTAGTAGCATATTCACCCTGAACTGTAAAAACAAAGTATAACCAGCAAATCTATTTCCTAGCAATAAAGCTGTAAATAAAAGAGGGATTTTGGCAACTATAGCAATGAGAAATTTGAACGTGTACTGTTATATGAGGATGGATATGGATCCAGGAGCTCGTGGGGGAGTGGACCTATCAAAGTCAGTCCTTTGCCTAGGAAAAGAATCCAGTTTGTAATGCTTTGTAAAGGTATGTACAGAGGACAATTTAGCTGACCCTAGAATGTGTCTAGAATCCATAAGGCCCTTGTAAGGTGAGCCTTGTTACTGCCTGGGACTGAGTCATATGGGCATAACAAATGACAGTAGCTGATGATAATCGGTCTGTTTTGACATAGGTTATCCTTTCTTAGTCCCCAGATAATACATAAATCACCGATCAGCTTTTCTAAAGGACTTGGCTCTGTCAAGATAGTACCTAAGTTGCCTGTGTGTGTCCAGAGTTTGTAGAATTCTTTCTCCTTGTTAGAGCATTGGGGAATTGATGTCTTGATTCAAAGTAAACTCTGAAACAACCCTAGACATGAATGAGGGATTTTGATATGTTCATAATGGCACACTATCCCTATGGAAGACCAGATAGGATTCACCCACTATGAGAGCTTGCAACTAAGATACTCTTCTTGTAGATGTTGGAGCAATCAGAAGAATAGTTTACCATGAACTTTAAATCTGCTTGATGTGCAGGTTCAAATGGAGATGAGGGTAACTTTTTCAGCACAAAGTTAAGATCCCATAAAGGACAACCTGTTTGCTTGGATGTCTCAGGTGTAATGCTCCTTTCAGAAATGGTTTTACTAAAAACATTGCATAAAGTAAATCTATGGGCAGATATGCTGAAATTGACCCCAAGATGTAACTTGATGTAGGAGCATGAACAGCCAGAGGCTAGTAACACAACACAATTATTTGAGCAATAGTTGTACATAATCCCTGATTGCAGTGCAGCAAACCATTTGGCTTGGGATCCAGAGTCTGGAGGAAGAAGACAAGCTGGAAATGGTGTGGGAATTGTGGTGAGGGAGAGGCTTCAGAAGGTAGTGATTGATGTCATCAGAATTAGTGACAAACTTATGGCAGTCTAATGATAGGGCAGTATTCGTAATCTCCGCCTATGCCCCACAGCAGAGTTGTGATAGAGATGTGTGAGGAAAAGAGTGCACTCAGACAATAGTTGCAGATCCTTCTAGATAAAGCATGACAACATGAATTAGAGTTGATAATGGGTGAGTTGAATGCACATAAAAGGACAGACGGAACAGGATAGGAGGTCTACCTGGGTCCATATGGGTAGAGCAACAGGAATAAATGGTGAGAGGCCATTCTAGACTTATATCTGGCAAATGACTTAGTAGTAGCCAACACATGGTTCAGAAACAGAGACATTCCCAAGATCACATACAGTAGTGGCTAACATGCAAATCAGATACACTCCCTCCTAGTAAGGAAGGGGCACTGGTATAGAATCTGCAGTTGCAAAGTCACCTCCAGTGAAACAGTCAGTCCACAGAATAAACCACTGGGTGCCACAATCATCTGCAAGTAGTACTCTGAGAAGACTTGCCGGTCAGCATAGACCAGGCTAAAGATCTCAAGGTTGATTGGAGTGAAAGCCCAGCAGTTTAATAAATTACTTGGGTCTCTAGCACCTCAGGAAGAAGAGGAAATAGATGGAGCTGAAGAAGAATGGCAGCACCTCAAAACAGCATGTATGAGGACTACAAAACAGATGTGGCTTAGCCCGGTATAGAAATATGTTACATAGAGCTGCTGGTGGAATGCAGAAGTCCAGGAAGTCATCAAAAGAAAGAAGCAGTGCATCAAAATATGCGAGATAGAAAAGATAGACTAGGCTAAGGAATACTGGTTGGCTAACAAGCGAATAAAGGAGTTGCAGTACAAAGAACAAAGTATTAGAGGCACTCTACCAGCTTCTGGAAAGTGACTCAGTAGATGGCACAAAAAAACTATATCAGTTTGCTGGGCAAAGGCAGAAAGTTACAGAAGAAAGTCAGACACCCTTCATAAGAGATGCCAGCAACAACCTTCTCACCAGTCCACCAGACATCAAAGGCAGATAGGAGTATTTCCAACAGCTTCTGAATGAAGAAAACCTGCAGAAGCTGTACTGCCTCAGACAAAGGTTGTGATGAGAGAAGAGGAGGAACCCACTGTGAAGAAAATGAATGAAAACACTGTCATGTGTGTTAGCATGACTGCCAGGAGATTTGTGTATATTCTCAGATTAACTTGTATTGTATGTCAGCATGTCTAATTGTGAAAATGTAAATAATTTTTTAATGTTGAGTATTTTCCTGTTTAAAAAGAATGTTTAAAGAATCTGTCAGTGTTTTGATACATTTATAATTGTGCATGTTTGAGAAGGAGATTCTAAAGTACTGTGGAGAATCACCTGCACAGTAGGTGATGTCATTAGAATGTTCCTGGTTGCCAGGTGATTATCTGAACATCTGATTGACAGGAAAAGTAACATTTTCAAACAGCTGCCTGTTATTTTTAAAATAAGACAGTTGAGATTATTAAGCTGTGTAGTTTAGTCGAGTGCTGAGCTGTTTGTGAAGAGTAGCAGTTAGTGGACACACATGAAGGAGAACTCACCAAAAAACTGTAACCCTGCCTTTGACTTGCTGTTATGGGTTAGATTAGATCAGGGATAGTAGGAAAGTGTAGTTATTAAGATAGGGTTTTTTCTAGAATGATGGACTTCTGTCCTACAGTTTAATTTTACATTCCTGGTGATTGAATTCTGGTATTTATTGAAAGTTAGTGATTTACATTCTTGTAATCATTTTACTTCTTTATTAAATGTTTGTCATTACTTTATATTGTGGCTGGAAATCAGTGTCCTTAGAGATTGGAGTGCTTATACCTATTTGATACTCCCAGGACCACCTCAAAGGCCTGGTCACTTCTGGTCATAGCTGTCATTTATTTTGATATTTAATTTTCATAATTGGACACTCCTTTAGAAGGTCATGAAGACAATGTTGATTGGTGGCAGCATTACCATATTATTTTGTGGAAGGGATACAGTTGGATATCTGTGTCAGGCTTTCCCAGAAGTGTTTGGATGTGTGAAATTTAAATTTACTTTGAGTCTGAGTGCATCAGAGGTCTTAAACTGGGAAAGTTTGCTTTGAAGTGTGTAATAAGGAGTTACACTAGAGGTGGACAGAGGTATATAGTCCAGTCCCAGGACAGTAGAGCATGTTTCTGTTGTGCTCTTAGGGGAAAATTGTGAAATATTACTCCTGTTTAAGTGACAGTCTCACATTGGAGTCAATAATGAGGATTGAAGCTCTTTAGTTACTGACCCAGGATAGTAAGGGACATCACATTTAATTGGTGGCGGTCCAGTGAGATATAGCCAGACTTCACATTTATTGGTGCCAGCGGTGTGGGATTTTTAATTAGATTCCAGTAGCCTGTGGGTAGTTGTCATTAGGGTGTCCACGCTTGACAGCCACAAGGTAAATATTCAGAATTTCTATCCACCACATTATTTATTTATTTTTAGTTAGATAGTCTGGGACAGCAGAATATTTTAGCAAGCTGACAAAGATCTAGTTGATTAAGGAGTGTGAATCCAGAGGCTTGGTGCATATCAACCTGACCAAGGAAGCAATGATTTCAGCCTTGGTTTCAGACACAGCTCAGACCAGCCGTTCGGAGGATATCCAATTTGGTGTTGGTGATGTGCAGCCTGCTGAGATGGGACAGTCCACATTTTCTTCAGAGGACCTGAGAATCCATCTGGAGTGGGAGAGACTGCATCTGGAGGCCAAACGTCTTGAACTGGAATCAGCAGAGAGACTGCAACTGGAAACCCAAAGACGGGAGGCTGAGGAAAGGAAAAATCAGCGTCGATATGAACTGGAGGCTGAAGAAAAGGAGAGAATGTTATGCGTGGAGGGTGAGGAAAGGGAGGAACACCGTTAACATGAACTGGAAGCCAAATGACTGGAGACTAAAGAGAGACTGTGCTTGGAAGCCCAACAACATGAACTGGAGGTCAGATGTTTAGAAGCTAAAGAAAATAAGAGAAAGCATTAGAATGAAATGGAGCTTCTTACCCTTCGAGAGGGTCATGGGAGTAATGCGGAAGGGAATAAACGGACCCCAGAAGCCATAAAGATCAGTAAACTTTTTCCTCAGTACAGAGATGAGGATGACTTTGATAGTTTTAGTCACATTTTTGAGATGGTATGTAGAAAATGTAATGTTGACCGTGAGCTCTGGGTTCGACTCCTGACTCCCTTACTCCATGGTAAAGCTGTTCAGCCCATGTCAAAATTGTCTGATGTAGATTGTTTGAATTCTGTTAGTTAAGAACTGTCTTCTGGATTGTTTTAAATCAACACCTGAAGCTTATAGAAAAATGTTTCATGAACACAGACAAGGCAGACGAAAGTTTGTGATTATATTGCTGTCTTAAGTACTTACTTTCACAGATGGGTGAGTGAGTGTCAGGTCACCACTTTAGAGGGACTGGCAGACCTTTTGGTGACGGAACAAACCCTCAGTACTTTGCCAGACAACATGAGAGTCTGGTTAGCAGACTGTGAGTGTAATTCTGCAGAGGAGTTAGAGAAAAGGGAAGGATACCCAGTGCTGCACATGGACATAAGGGAACCCATGGGGGGGGGGCAGTCTAAACCACTCAAGAGTACACCAGTAATGGGAAACTACTAATTCAAGTGCATGGTTAGGGATTAGATGTTTCAAGAGTAACCAGAGGGGACACACAGCTGCCAAATATCTATCAAAGCAAGATGAGAAACAGATTGTGAAGGATGCCAGTATGTGTGAACGACAAATTACCAGTAGTAAGTTGTTTAGAAACAACTGAGGTGCAAAATTATCACAAAAATGTATACCCTAGCTTAGTAGATGGTAAACAGGTAACTGCTGAGAGGGACACAGCTTCTGATATAACCATTCTGAGGCCTGCAGTGGTTAGAGAAGAGAAGTACTTCCTTGGGCAGTCCACTCCAGAGCACTGGGAGGGACCTCATTCCAGGTACCTGTGGCTGGGATTCATCTTGACTGGGAGGGTGTAAGAAGAAGCAAGCAAGCAGGTGTGTTAGAGGATATTCCTGCAGATGGAATTCCAGGGAATTGTTATGGCTAGGCTTGTATAGGTCCTAGGGCTGATAGACTAGTACCAACCTATGTTCTGATAGGGAATGACTTTGATGACACAGTACCTTGTGTACATGCTGTGACACACAGTGGGGCTTGGAGAAAGGCATGCACGTCCGGTAGTCTGGGAGAGACCCAGAAAGATCTCATACCTGAAGCTGGGACTGGTTTGGTGGCTGTTTCAGAAAAGGTGCTCTCTGATAGCAGCAAGTCTGTGAGCCACAGCTGCTGGTGGGTACTGATATTCCGTTGGACACGGTGACTGTGAGGATAGAGGTGAGTGGTGGTACCCAGAGTGATAGTGAGGTGCAGCTGTCAGACATCATTAGATTTCCTGTGGAAGGGGAGCGTGTTTGAGAATATTCCTGCAGATGTCCTAATAGGGAATGACTGTGATGATGCAGTGCCTTGTGTGCATGCAGTGACACATAGGCTGGGAGACAGGCATGTAGGTCTGGCAGTCTGGGGTAGACACAGATAAATATCATACCTAAAGCTGGGTCTAGTGTGATGCCTGTTTCAGAGAAGGAGCTGACCTCTAGCAGTAAGTCTGAAAGTGAGCCACAGCTGCTGGGAGGTACTGATGTTCACGTGGACACGGTGACAGCAAGGATGGAGGTGAGTGATAGTACTGAGTGGCAGTGAGGTATAGCTGTCTGAAGATACTAGGCTTCCTGTGGAAAGGGAGCTTGGGAGGGTCACAAATGTACAGTTGAGACAGGCTGAACTTATGGACCCTACAGTACAAATCTTGAGGGAGATAGTTAAGGAAGCACCTGAGGCTGAAGGAACAGGGGAGTCTGTATACATGAGAACAAAGGGTTGTTGTATAAAGAGTGGACTCCTAAGGGAGGACTGGAAGGTGAGGTATATGGCAGTTGGTAGAGCCTATAGCCTACCATCTGCCACTTCTAGATGTAGTCCCTGATATTCCTTGGGAAGGGGATATGATGGCAGAGAAGGAAGGTTTGTTGTATAAAGAGTGCACTCCTAAGAGAGGGCTGGAAGATGAGGTAGTACTGCAGTTGCTAGAGCCTAGAGCTTATCTTCTGCCACTTCTAGTTATAATCCCTAATATTCCTTGAGAAGGGGATATTGGGGCAGAGAAGTAAGGTTTGTTGTATAGAAAGTGGACTCCTAAGGGATGGCTGGAAGATGAGGTAGTGTGGGAGTTGCTAGAGCCTAGAGACTACCATCTGCCATTTCTAGCTAAAGTTCCTAATTTTCCCTTTTGCACATGATATTGATGTAGAAAAGGTGGCAAATGCTTTGCTAGAAATATTCAGCAGAGTAGGTTTTCCATGCAAAATACTGACTGACCAAGGTGTCATCTTCATGTCAAACCTGCTGACTTGTCTGTGGAAGTGTTGCAGGGTGAACCATCTAAAGATCACCACCTACTATCCCCTGCCTAATGATCTTATGGAGAGGTTAAAATCTACATTGAAGACTATGCTACGGGCATTTGCAGACCAAAATGAGAGGGGATAAATTAAGTAGGGCAGGATTAACCATTTAACCCTGTAAGTGTCAGTTGGGTATGGAAGAGGTCACTTAGGACACAGAGTGAGAAGTGGTAAAATTAGGCCAGGACCTGTCGAGGTGCAAGATGTTCGAGCATGGCCAGTTTCTATTACTAAGAAACAAGCAAGATCATTTCTAGGGACAGTAAGGTACTATAGAAAATTTGTGTCCAATCACAGTACCATAGCTGCACCCCTTACTGACCTAACTAGGAAGAATAAACCATCAAGGTAGTGTGGACCATAGATTGTGAACAGGCATTCCATAAAGTTAGAGATTTTGGGAGGACCCCCTGTGTTAGCCAGCCCAGATTACAATGAAGAATTTGTTGTATAGGTAGATGCATAAGATTGTGGTATGGGGGCTATGGTCAGCCAAGTTTCTTCAGAAGGAGAAGAACGTTGCAGTGGGGGTAATAATTCCAGTGTAGATGGATTGCCCAGGAGAGGAGTGAGTTGATGGTCCTAGATAGAGCCATTTTTCTCAAGCGTCAGTTTTCAAGGGTCACTTGACTATCATAAGAAGTTACTAGGCTATTGGCCCTGAGGTCCTTATAAGCCAACCAAGAGTTTAGCCCATACATAGACAAAATAGCACTCGATGCCCCTGTCCAGCAGGGACACAGGTGGAGTCCCAGGGATGTATTTTCTATTTCCCATCCAGTTATCCAGATTGCACTTAAAAAGGGGTAAAGAGGTACTTTGCTTGACATGGAGAAGGAGTCTATTCCATAGACAGGGGAGTCTCTGGGACACAAATCTGTCCCACCAGCAAGCCCTATTGATGTCATAGACCAGGTTGAGGCCGTGTGTGTGGGTTACTCGAGTTTGACTTGCAGATATGCCAGTCCCATCAAGGCGGGGTCCGAGATTGCCTTGTATGCCAGACAGGTCACCTCTTGAGGAGTCTGTATGAAGCAGAGTAGAGGCATAGGGCTTTTAACCTATCTGTGTATGGTAGATTTTTGAGGCCCTGGATTTTCCTGGTAAGGAACCTCTGTGGTCTGTCCAGCTGCTGCATGTGTTTTGTGAGGTACATGCCGAATGGGGCATTGTACTCAATAGTAGGCTTTGTAAGGGAAGAATACAGGGATGTTATGACCTCCTTGTCCCTGGATGAGATACCCTTACTTATGAGGTGGGCCACGTAGAAAGCTTTCTGTACAATTAAAGCAACATGGTGGTCAAAAATCAGGCTGCTGTCAATCTGGGTGCCCTAATTCCTCACAAATGACTGCGTGCTTAGAGCATTATTAATGTGATAATTTGTGAGGACATCTCTCTCCCCAAAGGAGATGATGATGCATGTTTTTGTATTCAGCTTGAGGCCATGTTTCTGGCACCAGTTATTTGTTTATGTGAGACCCTCTTGGAGGATGCCCACGTCACTAGGGGAATTGATGACAGCTCCCAACTTGCAGTCATCTGCAAACTTGGTCAGCCATAGCCCACTAGTTTTGGCCTGTACCTCAGAAAAGTGTATCCCAAATAACAGAAGCCCCAAGACCGAACCCTGGGGTACGCCACTCTATACAGGTCTACTGCTTCAAGTGGCTTTCCCTATTTTGACTAGGTGGATTCTCTCAGTGAGCCAGTTGGCTTACCTATCTGGTAACATACGGATTGATGCCTAGTTGAGAGAGTTTAGCTGTTATGCCTGAGTGGGGAGTAGTGTCGAAGGCTTTGGCCAGGTCAAGGTTGGCAGTGTGCACCGTCTTCCCCTCAACCATGGCTTTGGTGACTGTCTCAAAAAAGTCAACCAAATTTAACAGACATGACCGCCCCTTGACAAAGCCAAACTGCATGGGATCGAGTGTTTGGAGATCGCTAATGTCCTTGTTAATGAGGTCCATGATAATCCATTCCATGACCTTGCAGATCAGGCTAATTAGGCTGATGGGTCTATAATTTGCCGGATCAGTGGATGCTCCACCTTTGTGTAAAGGGATGACAGTGGCTGTCCTCCACTCAGCTGGGACAAAACTCAGGTCCTCAGGCTTTGGTTGAATAGGGTGCCAAATGGTGCTGCAAGTTCCTGCCTGAGTTCATGTAAGATGCAGCCTGGGATGTTATCAGGTCCCATGGAAGGTGCCTTTTGCCTTTGAGAGAGCAGTGATGACCTGATCGCTTGATATAAGAGGAAGGAGGCAGGTATTGTGAATGTCCTGATGTACTGATGGGAGACAGAGGGTGAAATTTTCGCTGAATCTGTCAGCCAGCAAGTTTGCTATATTTACAACATTTGTATTTGTTGTGTCTGACAATCAGTTCTGAACAGATCTGGGTGCTACCTTCGAGATTACAGACATATGTGCAGAAGGCCTTATGATTGTCTCTAGTAGATATGGCCAATTTGGACTTGACGTTTGCTTTGGAAGACTTTACTAGTGCTCTTATTTGCATGTTTAGGCTAGGAGAGTTGGGCACCTGCTCCTTCTTGGTCCTGGTCAGCAATTTTTTTTCTTTTGTTATAGTTTATTTATTGCAGGTGTCCACCAGACAGGTTTACTCTTCCTTGCAGAGGATGATTTAGTCCTGTCAGGTATTCTTGAGTCCATGCATCTATATAAATGTTTGTATAGTAATTTGGAATATTTTTGGATACTGGTGCCATTTCCTAGGGAGGGGGCTGTGAAGCTGTTTATACCATTCCTCAGAAGGCTGTAATCAGCTTTGGAGAAGTTTTTTTTATTGACCCCTTGCTAGAGGGGGGTCAGGGGAGATGGTGACTTCAAACATGACTGCTTCATCATCGGATCTTACAAGGGAGGATGATACTGCAGGGATGCTGCATTGGTTACTCGTGTTGGTTAATACCAAGTCCAAGATATTATCATCTCTTGTGGGGTATCGACTAGCTGTTCCAAAGCATTTGCATTGACAAAATTGAGGAATGTCTGGGCATTTGTATTCTGGCAAGAGTAGTACTTCCAGTCTATGGTTGGGTAGCTAAAGTCACCCAGAATCAGGGTAAAGGGTTGAATCTTGATAGATTTGAAGAGGTCTAGATAGGCAGTTTGGGCATCTTGGGTCAGATGTGGGGGCCGGTAGCTAGCTATGATTTGTATAGGGGTCTTGTCAATAGTTAACTGCACCTGGAGTGTCTCCTGTGCATCATACTGTTTGACCAGCCTGGAGGTGTGTATGTCTTTAATATATATTGAAGCTCCAATTCTTTTGGCTTTACTACCCACAGTTTGGGGTCTGAATATATGATAGGATGAGTAACCAGGTAAGGCTGGGGTGCTCTCCGCAGCTTTGAATCAGGTTTTTGTGACCGCACAGATGGCATCATTTTCCAGGGTTAGGAATGCTTGCAATGAGTGCAGTTTCATGTTCAGACTCCTAGCGTTCAGAGCATGACCTTTAATTTGTGTTTTGTTAAAATTTTTATGTTGGTAGTTTTAACCTCATCATCCTAAAAAAGGCACTATATGGGAGCCAAGAGCCTTTGCCAGAATCCTGAAGCCCAGGTGAGACAGATGCAGGCCATCTCTGGCAAAGAATCATGGTCTGTCGAGCATATCTTTCCAGGCTGTCAGGTACTGGATCCCCCTGGAATGACAACAGAAACTAAGCCAATTGTTAGTCAGTCATTTTTTGTTTGTATTCAGGCACCATTCTGAGTGACGGTAGAATGCTGCTTAAAGCTAAGGACATAACTGCCTGGGACACACATTCAGTGAGTTCAATCATGTCTCTCTTCATATAGTCCAGGGAGGTACATCTCAAGACATTCACACCAACATGGATTATGACAGCGTCATAACAGTACCTGTTGTTGAGACTTGAGTGCGTGTGTGATATGGCAGATTCTGGCCCCTAACAAACAACTAACTGTGACTTTCTCTTTATCCAGACTGGTGAGAGGCACATCTGTTGGGTGACTAATATGTTGGGTTTATGGTTAAGCCTTAGTGGTTGTGAGACACAGGTGTGTTAACTATGCATGGTATGTGGTGTGGAGGGCTGTGGAGATCTGTTTGCCTCGGAGGTTTTTGCCTTGGAGGTCTCCTTTGTTTGGGTATGTTTTTGTTGAGGACCTCCACATTTGTGGGTGTGTTCTGTAGGTGTGGGTGGTGTTTGAGGTGTAGCGATTGTGTAGACAACCTTCTTAGTGCCGGGTATGCTGGCTTGTGAGGAGGAGAGCGTGGACTCTAGGTACCTAATGTAATTTTATCTCTTGCAAATTGTGTTCCTAGGTAGTAGTCTGTGTACATAAGACAGTTGCTACACTGTCTTGGGATGCCCATATCAACCAGACTGGCAGGAGAAACTATAGAAAATTGTCCATCCATATTTTTCAGAATCTGGGAGAAAAGGCTAGGGAGAGCTAAGGGGTTAGCCCAAAGCCCAAGTGCTTAAACCAAAACTAAATGGCTTAGAATAACGCTTACAATTTAAATAGGCTATAAACAAGCAGTAAGAAATGCAACAGAACATTCTAATGACATCATCTATTCAGCTGATTCTGGACCTCGCCAAGGCCTTTGACACCATCCACTACTCTGGAATCATAGATAAACTTACTAAGCTGGGTATTAATCCCTATGTCACTCGATTGGTTGCCAACTGGCTAACTGACAGAACCCACACTGTAAAAGTAGCTGACTCCAAATCCAGCTCCAGACAAGTGGAGTACCTCAGGGTTCAGTCCTGGGACCTCTCTTGTTTGGCATCTACTTCTCTGAAGTACAGGCCAACACTAAGGGACTCTGGCTAACAAAGTTCACAGATAACTGCAAACTGGGAGCCATTATTGAATCCCCAAATGATGTAGATACTCTACAAAAGGGCCTTACAGAAACAGATGCTTGGTGCCAGAGCCATTGGCCCAAGCTGAATGCCAAGAAATGTATAGTTATCCCCTTTGGGGAAAAAAACATATACCCATGAATTATCACATAGGTGGCAGTACACTAAACACCGAAAGTGTCTTAAGAGACTTAGGGACACAGGTGGACAGTGGGATCACCTTCGATAACCACATCACCACAACAGTCAGGAAATCCTTGTATGTGGCACACCTCATCACTAAGGGATTTTCATCCAGAAAAAAGGAGGTCATTGTCCCACTGTACTCATCCTTCATTAGACCCATTATAGAATACAACACCCATTTGGTATGTACCTCTCAAGACATCTTCAACAACTGGAAAGGCCACAGAAACACCTCACTAAAAGAATCACAGGCCTAAAGCAGATGCCCTATGCTGACCACTTTAAAAAACTCCAGTTATACTCTGTCGCATATTGTCTACTCCGAGGCGATCTCTGCTTAACATACAAGGCCATGTCAAACCCAGAGCTGTTGGACATGCTACACTTAAAGAAATCCCAATCCCTCAGAGCCACACGCACCAGGGATCTAAATCTGGTCATCACAATAAACAAAACATGCTGAAGGGATATGTTCCTGACCCAGAGACTCCCCAGACTCTGGAATAAACTGCTCATAAATGTCAAGCAGAGCGCCTCTTTGGCCCTCTTCAAGAGGAACCTTGATGATTGGATGGGAGAAAGGAAATTCACCCCAGGGATCACGTCAGTTGCCCTGCTAGACAGGGGTCCAGGGAAGTAAATAGTGTGGGAAGAAATAGCCAGGGAATTGTTATGGCTAGGCTTGTATAGGCCCTAGGACCGATTAGACTAGTACCAACCTATGAACCTAAGAAAAGATGCAATTGAACACTTTAGAGAACAAGCCGCAGCAAGTAGCAGAAAAAGCAAGATGAAGTAATGGATCAGGAAGAGGAAACACAAATACAGTAAAAGAAGCTGAATAAAGTTTTTTTTTTTTGCTAATGAGATGGGACTGGGAGGAGTGTCCTTTATCAACTTTACAGTAGGGGCGGGCAACAGCAAAATCAACACCTATGAGAGCACAACTGCAATGGGGTGGGTGGGTAGGAGAAAAACATTCAACCTCAGATTAGCAATGCTTGAGTCATAAGGGGAGGAATGTGAAGAATATAAAAACACTGTCATCTGTGTTAGCATCTCTGGCAGGAGATTTATGTGTATTCTCAGATTAACTTGTATGCCAGCATGTCTAATTGTGAAAACGTAAGTAAGTTTTTAAATTTGAGTACTTCCATGTTTAAACAAAATGTTTAAAGAATCTGTCAGTGTTTTGATACATTTCTAATTGTGCACGTTTGAGAGGGAGATTCTAAAGTACTGTGGAGAATCAGCTGAATAGGTGATGTCATTAGAATGTTCCTGGTTGCTAGGTGATTATTTGAACAGCTGATTGATAGGAAAAAGAACGTTTCAAACAGCTGACTGTTATTTTAAAAATAAGACAGTTGAGACTTTTAAGCCATGCAGTTTAGTCAAGTGCTGAGCAGTTTCTGAAGAGCAGCTGTTAATGAATAGTTGCAGTCAGGGGACTCCCATGAAAGACAACTCACCAAAAAACTGTAAGCCTGCCTTTGCCTTGCTGTTGTGTGTTAGATTAGATGAGGGACAGTGTTCCCTAGTTAGATTAGGAAAGTTTAGTTGTTAAGATAGAGTTTTTCTCGAATGATGGACTTCTATCCTACAGTTTAATTTTACATTTGTGGTGATTGAATTTTGGTATTTATTGATAGTTTACTTTATTGTAATCATTTTACTTAAAAATGTTTTTCATTACTTTACATTGTGGCTGGAAATCAGCGTGTTCTTTAGAGATTAGAGAGTGGTTATGCCTGTTTGATACTCCCCAGGTCACTTCCATGGCCTAGTCGCTTCTGGTCATAGCTATCATTTATTTTGATATTTCATTTTCATAATTGGACACCCCTTTAGAAGGGCATGAAGACACACTGATTGGTGGCAGCATTACCGTATTATTTTGCAGAAGGGACACAGCTGGAAATCTGTGTCAAGCTTGCCCAGAATTGTTTGGATGTGTGAGATTTAAATTTACTTTTAGAGTGAGTGTATCAGAGGTCTTAAACTGGGACATATTGTTCTGAGGTGAGTAATAAGGAGTTATATTAGGGGTGGGCAGAGGTGTATAGTCCAGTCCCAGGAAAATAGAGCATGTTCCTGTTGTGCTATTAGGGGAAAATAGTGAAATATTCCTCTTAAGTGTCTCACATTGGAGTCAGTAGTGAGGATTGAAACTCCTTAGTTACTGACCCAGGATACTAAGGGACGTCACATTAATTGTTGACAGTCCAGTGAGGTATTGGCTGAATGTCATATAACTGGAAGTCGCACCCACCGTAGAAGAATTAAGAACAGCACTAAGGAAAGTAAAGTCAAGGAAAGCAGCAGGCCCAGATGAGGTCATAACAAATATGGTAAAGATGTTGGGTGAGATAGGGGAGAAATGGCTCCTGAGGGTACTCATAGCAGTGTGGAGAGAAATGTGTATCCCAGATGACTGGAGAGTAAGTATACTAGTACCAGTGTACAAGAACAATGAGGACACCCACAACTGTGGGCAGTACAGAGGTATCAAAACACCCGTCAAATTGCATGAAAGTTCTACAGAGGCTGATTGATAAACGAATATGCAGAATAGTAGAACGTAAGATGGGAGATGAGAAGTTCAGATTCAGATCAGGAAGCCACACAACCTACCCAGTGTTTGCAGTGAGATAGATAGTTGAGAAGCTAGAGATGAGAAGAGAGTCCAACTGGGCATTCCTAGACTTGGAGAAAGCGTATGACAAGGTCCCAAGAAAACTGATTTGGGCAGTTCTGTGGTGATTTAAAGTCCTAGAAAAATTACAGAATTAGTGCAAGCTATGTACAAGGACCCAATGACTCAAGTACAAGCGGTGTGCAGTCTCTCAGATGGGTTCCCAGTGGGAGTGGCTGTATTTCAAGGTTCAGCTCTGAGCCCACTGCAGTTCATACTGGTATTGAATTACATTTGGAAACAGGTTGGAGAGGACATATCAATGGATTGCTGTATGCAGATAATGTAGCATTACAGGCAGACTCTTAGCAAGATCTTCAGCAAAGGACAAGAGGAATGGATTACAAAACTGAACGCACATGGGATGAAACTGAGTACAGATAAGACCATTGTAATGGAAGCAAATGGGGGAAATCGGAAGAATTTGAGAACCAAGATAGTGGAATAGGTTAACAGCTTAGGGAAGTCTGAATGAGGAAGTCAAATCTAGATTCAGATGGGCTTGCAGCCAACTGGCACAGAGTGCATATGACAGAAGAATGCCAAAAAAGCTGAAAAGTAAGGTGCACAAAACAGTGATGCAACCAGTACTACTTGCACGGTACAGAAACCTGGGCAGTAAAGGCAGAACAGTTGAGAAAGCTAGTGATGGTAATGAAGTGCCTGAGAAGGGTGGTAGGATGCATACTGTGGGACAAATGAAGTAAATAGGACATAAGAACAGAAGCCAAATTAGCTCCAATTGCAGAAAAAGTCAGAGAGAACAGATTACGGTGATGCAGGCACATGTGCAGAAAAACAGAAGACAGTCTGGTGAAGAAGATTTGGAACAGACAGGAAGAAGGCAAGAGGAAATGAGTGGATGATTTGTGTGAGAGAAGACCTGCAACAGTTGGGCATGAATGTTGAAGGTAGGGGAGTAGCACTGAATGGAGAAAAAGAAAGCAAAAGTTGACACAATACCCAACCCCATATAGAAAAATGGAAAAAAGGGGGTTGATGATATGGTACATAATCCCTGGTACAGTCCTGGTTATTAGATAGGCACCATTTAGAAAATCTCTTTCAGTTGTCAATATGAGGTTTTCTAGTAGCAGCTTTTCTTGTCTCCTTTAGTACCGGCTATAAATCCTCTGAAGAGAGCGCCCATCAAGAATTAGAGTTGAATCATCCAAGCAGTTATTTCAAGAAGTATGACAGTGGGATGTATCAAACCCACTTCCTGTGTGAGCCCTTGGCCAATTCCATAATATGGGGGAACCAATGCACCCTGGGCTAAAATGGAGTCAACATGATTGCCTTTTGGAGAGTCCTTTGAATCTTTAGAGCTAACCTGGATATCACGAGAAAGGGCAAAAATTAATAAAGGAACTTCCTCATCCATGGGAATGAAAAAGTATCTGTTTTCTAGGCTTGCTTACACGGAGTCTGGAATTTGTTGAGTCTTGTTCTGAAGTAAGGCAAATGGATTTAATTGAGTTGTTCCCCTCAACCGGATCAATTCCTGGCCAGCCTGCGCAGAGGGTATGACCTTGTATCCTTTGCTTTTTTGTGTATCACATCACTTGGGACTATAGATGATGAAGAGATTTTAAACCATGTATTGCAGCCAACATATTTGACAATTATGTGCTTTGGTCTGGCTAAGGAAACCCACAGGCCTTGCATCTTTACCCCCATTGAAATTGCCCACAAGTAAAATCTGGGGTGTCTGTAGTTAGGTAGAGGAGAAAAAGGGAGACTTGTATTCACATGTATTTGTAGTCTTCACCAGTGCAGTTCCTTTTTTTTTACAGAACCCAAGATTAGAATCTGAAATTCCAGAGGATGCAAACGTTGTGTCCAAGTCTTTTTTTGGAAATCACTGAATGTGTCTCATGTAATCTGGTGAAAGTAATCATGGATGCCATGAATCTTAGCATCCTGAGATACTATCTGGCTGAACTGCAAGACCAAGTTGAGAAACTCGGGGAATGTTTCCAGATAAAAATCCACTTTCTTGTGTGTTAAAAAAGCCTTTTCCTGGAAGGTATTTATAAGACATTCTAGAAAGACAATCCTGTGTGTCTGTGTCATAGAGGTTTACTAAATATTTTTCTGGAAACTCAGATTGGGCAGAAGAGATGAAACCCAAATTAATGACTTGTGACATCTAGGAAAAGACTCTGCAAATATAAGTGGTCTAAATAAGGAAAAATTACCAAATCTTATTCGGTTTCTCTCTTTTATTTACTGCTTGAATTTATTTGTTAGGATCAAAATTAAATTTTTGTATTACCTAAATGGGCAACTAGCACACTTGTACATTATTTTTATTTTGTATTTGTTTACCGAGAAAGTCTGACTTGGAACAAAGCCAATTTTCAGTGGATTCCTGGGGAGAAATGCTCCAGATGCATGTCTTTGTAATGCAGGAGGAAACCAGAATACCCAGAGAAAACCCACACGAACGCAGGGAGGACATGCAGACTCCACACAGAAGTTACTTCAGCCAAGAATCGAACTGGAGAACCTCTTGCTGTGAGGTGACAGTGCTATTGCTGCACCAGTGCACTGTCCAAATAGTTTATTTGCTTAATGCTTTAATGTTTTTTTATAGGATGATTGATTTTATGAATGTACTTATCTCCATAGTGTTCTGGTGTACTCATTGCGATGTTTGTTATCGTGTGCTTTAAACTTGGAAATACTAATTCAGTAAAGAGATTTTATGAAAAAATGTGAATGCCATTCAGTCTGCAGTAAGCTATGACAGTTTGTAAACACTTTGGAGTAATAGCTGTCCCAGAGGGTAATGCAGAGAACTGATAGTGGGAACCAGGTAAAGAAAATTTGAGAAATGTCCTGAAGCCTTTGTTTATAGAAATGTAATAATAATCATCCGTTAGGTCCAGTCTTCCCATAAAGCTTCCCTGGGGAATAAGAAGTAAACTCTGAAGGTTCAGTATCTTGAATTTTGGAACTTCCACATACAGATATATGATGGAAAGATCTAGAATTAGTTTCCCAGAAGATTCTTTCTTTGTTACCAGTAATATTCTCGAGTAATAACACTAGCTGTATGCCTCCTATGGGTGAGTAAGTATAGAAGAACCTGAGGAAAAAATTCTGTTTGGTTTGGAGGGTGTGGAGGAACTCCTCTGAAAGGAAGGTGTTTTTATCCAGTGCCAGCTGTATTCCATCCCAAGCTACATTTAATACCCATGAGTCTGTCACAACCTGTTGCCAAAGAGGAGTGTAGAAAGCCAATTGCTGGGAAAGGTTTTGAGAGAGAGAAGATTGGGGAGGGGGGGTTAGTAGAATGCTAGCATAGTCATTCTGAAGTTGTACACTGTACTTTTTTAGGAAAGGATCCTTGTTTCCCCATGTTTGGATTGAGAAGATTGGTTTTTTGTTTATTATTTCTTAGACATGAAAGAGGATCTGGCACATTTGTAAGGTGTGGTGGGGGCAGAAAAATCTTGAAAACTCATTGAATTACTGTCCCTCTATCATCAAATTATTTGAGGATCTGAGTAGCAGATGGACCTAATAAAGTCTTCCATGGGAACTCTCATCATGAATGCCATAGAGGTAGCTGTTGCTTTTGTGGAAAGGGCTTTTGGTTTCATGTGTAGGGGTAAACCCTGGTCATTATAAACAAAGGAAATGCAGTCCGACAGCCATTTAGAAATTGTGACGCTTGATATATTTCTTCCCAATTTTACCCATCATAATCAGTGGTATGGGAGTGGAATGGGTAAAAAGCACCAACTTCCTGGCAGGGCACATCTCAGATGACCTACGTTGGGCAACAGACACCTCCAGCCTTGTAAAGAGAGCCCAACAATGTCTCCCTGCCGTCCCACATCATCATGACCTTCTACAGGGTCACGATCGAAAGCATACTAACAACATCACAGTCTGGTATGGAAACTGCTGATATACAGATTGCAAGGCATTAGAGAAGGTTGTAAATCAGGCCAGGAAAATCACAGGATCAAACTCCCAGTCCTTACAGGACTTTTACTATTGGAAATGCTATGGTAGGTTTGTGAAACTGATAAGGGACAAGTATCATCCCGCATGTGGACTGTTCCACTCCCTGTCTTCAGGGAAACAATGCAGAAGCATCAGGTGTAGAATATCAAAATTCAGAAATAGTTTCTTCCCACAAGCAATCAGACAGTTGAAATAGTGTCAACACTCCCTCAGTTCGTGAGAACGTCATAAGTGCAATATGATTGTCTTTACTTATCTAAATTATGCAGTCTGCACTAAATTACTTGCAGAAGTAGGAAACTGTGAATTATGCTATGCTGCTATCCTATCATAAAAATGGTGGCTGATGAGTTATCTATGTGCATATTTATATCTGTACTGTCTAGAATTTCTTCCATTCAATGCTTCCTTCACCCTGTTGTGAAAACTGTTTTCAATCCACGTGAGCCTGAGGCAACAAAATTTCATCCAGTGATGCATTGCATTTGTTGGTATGAATAACAGTAAAGTTTACTTTGACTGTAGAAAAGGATACAAACAGTTGATCTGACTTTTATATCTTTGGTACGATGCAAGTAGAATCTGAGCCATTTGTGAACATCTGGTGCGTGCAGCAGATATTGCCCTCTGAGAACTTGGGGAGGGGGGGGGCTGGCAAATTAATAGATTGATTCAAATTTTCTTTGGATGCCAACTTTGGTAGTAAAGAAGAATTTGTTCTTAAAGTTACAGTGTTTTAATGGAAAATGAGATAAGATGGTTAGCATGATGATGACTATAATTCAGAAGTCCATCTAGCAGATGTAATTACAAAAAGAAAAATGGTTTTCCAAGAGAGATACTGAGTCTGCTGAACTATTGAGTCTGCTGGTTCAAAGGGTTTCCAAGTTAGAACTTGAAGCATGACTGTAACGTCCCATGGTAGAACTGGATCTCTATTGGTGGATCTTAGTAGGAATGTTTTCTTGAGGAAAGTTTTGGAGATTTTAAGAGATGCAGTGAAGGAGTCATTATGCCCTATGTTAAAATTTGAAATGGAAGCCATTTGCACTTTGACAGTAGAAAAAATAGGCCCATGCTGAAAATTTCTGATAGAAAATCCAAGATCTGTTAGAGAGGAGTGGAGAATGGATCCAATCCTCTTGAACATGCATAAATAGAAAATCTTTCCCACTTGCTTTGCTTATTCTTTTTTGTTGACTGTTGTATGAGGAAGAAATAATGAGAACCACCAATGAGGAAAGCTTAGCATCTCTGGCTATCATCAAAACTGAAGTAACCATGTGGTCAGTTTTGGGGCTTTTGTAGATTCAGTAAAGGCAACCCGATTGGGTGTCTCAGAAGATCTGGACTGGAATCCAACCCCCAAGACGGGTGTATTAAATGAGGCCAAAGGATGGTGAACCAAACCTGCCAGGGCCAGAAAGGAGTAATGAGGATCACACTGATCTTGCAACTTGTGGCTTTCTGAATGAGTTTTGTCAAGAGTGGTATTGGGGGAAAAGAGTAGAGAAGACCTGGAGACCAATTGTGGAGTAGTAAAACAATAGGACTGACCTGCTCAACTTGTCCTCTAGAACATTTGACGTCCAGGGTACGTGTGTTGCAATCAGAAAATGATGGGAAAACATCACATATTGCCATAATCTCATATCCTCCCAGCAAAGTGGGTTGATCGTGTTCTTCCTTGTTTGTTGATTTACCAGAACAATGACATATTGTTGTGTAGATGGATATGTGCTCCTGAAAAGTCTGCACTGCTAGGAGGACCACTCTCATCTCAAAGATACTGATGTTAAGGTTGGCCTCTAAAGGTGACCAAATACCTTGAACTATCTTTCCCTTAAAGTGCCCTTGCCTCCCAAGAAGAAAAGAGTTTGTGGTCAATGGCCTGGGGGTCACAGTGGGCAAAAAGGTGTACCTTAGTTTACAGTGGGTAGATTATCCATTTCTTATGATCTCTGAAAATTTGTGAGAGATGGATTGTATGGCATTGAGGGTTTGTAGACTGTGTGACCAATGGACTTGGAGAGTCCACTGTAACATTCTCATGTGTTGTCATGCAAGTGGAACTAATGTGGTGGTAGAGGCCATTGGCCCTAGCAGACAATCAACCTTGCTTGAGGAAGGGAAAGTTGAACTACCTGAGAGGCTGTTTGTAAGGACAGTACTCTGGCATCTGAAAGTTGGGCAATATGAAGAACTGTGTTGATATGACATCCTATAAACTATTTGTTGCTTGGGAGACAGTTGGCTTTTTGCCAATCTGTGAGACAGAGTAGTAGTACCTGTTTTTGAACCAATAGATCTGTGGAAGTAGCAGTTAGGAGCCAATCATCTAGATATGGGAAGACCTGGATCCCTAGCAGTAGGAAGTGAGCTTCTGCCATTGCCATAGCTTGGAATTAGTGCTTATATTCTGTTCCCGGTGAGAAAAGTAGGACTGTGCATTGATCCTGACTATTTCTGGCTGGACAGTGAGTGTCTGTGCTTAATGTTCCTGACTGGTCTGGTTGGTATCAATGCATCCACCAGGAAAAGGCTACAACAAGCCTACAGACCCTTGCATCATCTAGGACAAGACTGAGGAGTACCAAACAGGCTGTGGCCTGCTTCTCATCTTGGGATTGGTGTTAAAGTTGTGCTTCTGGTGACAGAAGAAGCAAAGGAGCATTGTATCCTAGGTGTTTACTAGGCTAATGACCACAAGGGCGTTTTTAAGCCTAGCCATGCATCCAAAATCTCTGACAAGTTCTGATACCCTTGATAAGTGTACGCATGGGCCTGGGAGAGGAACCATTTACAGGTTACCTCTGTCCATTAGAGACATAGGTGCCAAACCAGGGATGAATTTCCAATTTCCCATCCAGTTGTCCAAGTTGAACTTGAATTGGGTTAGGGAGGAACTCTGCTTCACATGGATGGAGAGCCTGTTCCATAGACAGGGCAGTCTCAGGGATACATACCTATCTCTCCAGCAGGACCTGTTTATATCACAGGCAAGGTTTAAGTTTTTAGAATGGGTAATTCTGGTGCTGTTTGTTTTATGGATATGCAGGAGGTCCAGCAGAGTAGGATCTGACATGCCAGGCATAGATCTCCCCTCAAAAGCCTGTAGGAGACAGAATGCAGGGATATGGGCTTGAGGCTGTTTGAATAGGATATATTACTTACTCCCTGTATTCTTTTAGTGAGAAATCTCTGTGGACGTTCCAGTTGTTGGATATGCCTGGTTAGGTACACACCAGAGGGGCATTGTACACAATGATAGGTCTGATGAATGGCAAATACAGTGGAACAATGACTTCCTTGGACTTAGATGCCATACCTTTGTTTATAAGATGTTCTTCGTGTTTCACTGTTGCAGTCATTACATTTGGGTAATCTGCTGGCAGGTTGCCCTCAGTCGGCCTGATTAACAAAGTCTTGGGTCTTGCGTCGGTTGCTGTTCCTTCTTCCATGACATCAGGTTGTCAGGGGTATAAAACATGCAGCCGACGCCATTACATCAGTCTTTCTTGCCGCGTGGTGCCCGAAGCAGAAGCAGTTCGCAAGTGCCAGTCGGCCGACTCATGAAATTTTCATTTTCGAGTTTCAGATCGGAAGTCTTCAACTAAAAAGTTAAGTACCCAGTTGGGGAAACTTTTTCTTGCTCCTTACCGATGTCAGTAAAAGTTAATAATTGCATTACTTCTTCTTCCGGCTTTTCCCGGTTAGGGGTCGCCACAGTGGATCACCTGTCCACTCATGATTGGCAGTGGAGATGTTCATCGTGTTACACTGCAGCAGTCATTACACTTGGGTTATCCTGCCATCAGGCGGTCCTGCAGTTAGCCAGAGTTCCAAAGTCATGGTCCGGCGTCGGTTGCTGTTGCTTCTTCCCTGACGTCAGTGTGCCATGGGTATATAAGATACATCCGATGCCATTTTCTTCAGTCTTTCTTGCCGCGCGGTGCCCGAAGCAAAAGCAGTTCGCAAGTGCTGGTCGGCCGACTCCTGAGATTTTCGAAGTCGAATTTCAGATCTGAAGTCTTCAATAAAGCTAAGTACCCCGTTGGGGAAACTTTTTTCTTGCCTCAGACTGATGTCAGGAAAAGTTAATAATTGTATTTCTTGTGGGAAGCAAATACCTCATAAGGACTTCCATTCTTTGTATTCCATGCCTAGGCCCTGATCATGACGTCACTAGTTGTTGATTTTGTGCTAGATTTAACAAACGCACTATAAAACGACATTTTGATTTTGCTTTGCACTACTTTGGCCGAAGGTTCAATTATACAATGCCGTCGGAACAACCGATGACCGCAATTCATAAAAAACGCAAAGACAAAGATAAAGACAAACATCCGAGGTCCAAAACTGACAACGAAGCCTCTTCTAGGCCAGGCACTGGTTTGCCCATTCTCAGTGAGGCGCTTTTGCAGCCCCTGACACCCGCTACCTCAGAGCCACAGGCCGCCTCCGACTCCCACGTGGAGACAACTAGGCCTCTGGAAACTCAAGGTATTGGGCCTACGGAAACTAATCCCTCAGATGGGTCCGGAGCCGTTGAGCAGGCATCGGCTTCTGAGGGTGTTTTCATTCCTTCACAACTTACCATTAAAGCAACAGCCAAGACAAAAGTACCATTAAAGACAAAGAAGCAAGTACAGCATTCTCCAGGACAGTCCTCCATGCCTAAGAAACAGATGCTCAAAATGTCCGAAGACCTCATTACTCTAATCAGGGGTTCCCATCCCCCTCCTGAGAAAAGGCCTAGATAGGATACAGACTCTGATTCCTCTGATCAGGTTTCCATTTCCTCTGATTCCTCTTCAGACCAGGGATACTCTCTACCCCCCTATGAGGACTCTGATTCTGAAGAATCTATCCCTTCAGCCTCTCCTCCTGAGGATTACTCTTTTGGGGAAACTTTACATACCATGAGGGAGCATTTCCATTGGGAAAGTCAGGATTATTCAGAATCCAAGAAAAGGCTCAGGGCCTTCCTTTTATTGCCTCAGCACAGGCCCCTTGCTATTCCGCCTGTGTTAGATATCGTGGATGATGTGTTCTCTGAATCCAGCTTATCTCCTGATTCTTTGCCCCCTGCTCCAGCCAAGCTAGATAGGTATTATAGAGTCCCTGACTCTCACAAGTTTCCTTATAAAAACCCTTCTGCTGACCCAGAAACCATTTCCCAGGGTCTCAAAGGGGTTAAGGCTTCCATTGCAAAAAATCCAGTCCCCTCTGACAGAGATTCTAGAGCATTGGATTGGTGGGGGAAGAAAGTTTACACTTCTGCAACTTTAGCAGTAAGGGCTTTAAATTGCCAGTCTTCACATGCTTAAGTACCAACAATATTTAATGGCTCAGTTGAAACAGAAAATGCTTACAAGCTCAGAAGCTCCTGACTATAAAGAAATGCAGGATGTTATGTGGTCCTATCTCGCCTACATTCCTTACTCACAGGCTCAGAGCCGAGAATCGGCTCCAACTCGGCCAAATTTCTCTAGCACGAAGTCTCTTATTGGCTGGGCTAACCCGGTATCCCAAGATGCACCTCGCCCTAGCCCCAGATCTCGTTTGCCACTGGTAGAGGTAGGACGTGGTCTCGCTTGGCTGTGGCTAAGTACCCTTTCAAATACTTTTTCTAAGTATTTTAGCAGTCTGTTATCTTACAAAAGCTATTTTAATAGCTAGTTTCTCCTTGTCTAAGTTTCTTTGTGAGTGTTAGTGAGATTGTGTGTTTGTGGTATCCCTTTGTTTGGCGGGTTAGGCCCGTTTAAGTTAGAGGACCTAGTCCTCTCCTATGTTGTTTTTCTGGGATTAAAACTGTAGTTGGATTTGTTCTTGTCTTTCCCTGCTACTCCAAGAAACGTTTGATTTAGAGTTCCCTGGCCGTTAGTGGTGCTTGTTTTCCCGCCTTCCTCTTGTGTCGTTGTCAGTTGACAGTGTGCTGCTATTTTTTACCATGTCTAAAGAGCAGAAGGAGCATAAACCCTCTGGATTTAAAAAGTGTACTAAATGTGGCTACAAAATGTCTATTACGGATAGCCATGCCATCTGTGTGTATTGTCTTGGTGCTATTCACCTGCAAGAGTCCTGCAGTTTCTGCCATGCTTTTAGCACGAGGGTACTGCAGGAAAGAAAAAAATAAACTGATTTTGAAGGACCTGATTAAGCTCTCTTTTGGACCTGATTAAGCTCTCTTTTGAGGAGTTTTTAGATTCTTCTTCTTCTTCCAGTCCTAAATCTAAGCCTTCCAAGGCCAAGAAGAGATCTCTGGCTCCGTCTGCTTCCTCGGAGTCCCCAGAGAAGGTTAAAAAAGTGGTTACTGCCTCCTCAGCTCCATTGTCCTCGGGGCCGCAGGAGACAGTCTCGATTATGGATACTTCCTCCTCGGCTCCATTGTCCTCGGGGCCGCAGGAGAAGGTTTCGATAGGGGATACTACCTCCTCGGCTCCATTGTCCTCGGGGCCGCAGGAGGTATCGGTGGTGCTGGAGTCGACCTCGGCTCAATATTATTGGAGCCTATTCGGAGCCGGTCACCCAGTGTCAGGCATGTGTCTCCAGGTAGGAGATCCCGATCTCCTTCTATTTCCTCCAAATCCTCTAGGCTGTCTGATTTGGATGTGGATAGGGTGGTCCAGAGGCTCCTGCAGTCGCCGGTGTTAGCAAAACTGTTCTCGGCTCTGACCCAGTCTGTTCCGGAGCCAGTCCCCATTCTGGTACCTGTGATTCCTCCTCCAAGCACCCATATGTCGTCGGAGCCGGAGTGCTCCGCGCTGAGTAATGTTCTCGTGTCTGCTCCGATACCCCATGTGAGTTTATCGGAGCCGGCGTCGGCTCCAACCAGGTCGGTTCTGTCCTCTGGTTTCGGTACTCAGGTCTCCTCAGTCGGACCCGAGGGGGATACCTCGGGACTGCTGTTGGTTCCGAACCTCCCTCTCGGTGCTTCGGCTCGGGGAATCCCGACTCCGGTCGTGGTCTTGGAGACGGGTCGATCCTCGAATTCGGGGGGACCTGCCTTCAAGGCCATGAGGAGCGCACTGGCCAGATCGTCAGTCACATCACCTGGATCGGTCACTCCGTCCCCTTACACCCCGGCTAGAGCCTCTGACGCCCCCCTATCCTTGGATGGTGGAGCCCGAAGGTCTGGGAATACCCCCTTGAGCGGTCCCCTACTTTCTGAGGGCCCCTCAGAGTCAGTGCCTGAGGAGCCCTCTAGAAAGAAGTTGTGCAAGAGGAAGCACATAGACTCCCAGGACGAGTCCCTCACTTCCGATACCGACCTCGAGGAGTCAGAGGGGTCCCCCAAGTCATCCTCCGATAATGTCTCTTTCTCCAACATCCTGGAGATTTTGAGGCAGAGAGGCGACTGGCCTTCCAAGACCCCCTCTGAGGAGGAGTCTGTATTCCTCAAGGCCTTCGGAGCTCAACCCTCCGCCTCCTGGGTGTCTCCACCCTTCGACGAACTCCTGGACTTGATTTGTCGAAGGGTGTGGGAGAACCCTGATTCCGTGGAACCGGTGCCCAGACGTCCAAACAAGTTTCTATCTGCTTCCCCGGGAAAAGAGTTCCTTACCAAAGGAGTTTCGGTAGATGCCTTGGTGGTGGCGGCAGCCACTCAGCAGGAAGTTGCAGAGGCTTCTTCTTCAGTCCATCCTCCTGACAAGGAGTCCAGGAGTATGGACCGGTATGGGAAGCGTACCCTGTCTTCTGTGACCTTCACTTTATGGTCGTTGAATTACCTCTGTCATTTCACTCTGCTCCAAAGAGATCTCTAGGAGATACTCTGACGGGTAACATGCCTGAGGTGGTAGCGCAGACTGTTAACGCCCAGTTGTCTACCCCAGGTTCCATTGTCAACTCGTCTATGAGGCTCATATCTTATGCAGCAGAAGGGGTGAGTAGGGCAGCTAGCTCAGGCGTAGCTCTTAGAAGGCAAGCCTGGATGCGCCTGTGTCATTTCTCGGAGGCCTTTAAGTCTTCCTTCACTGACGCCCCCTTTTGTGGGTCTTCTCTCTTTGGGCCCAAAGTGAAAGACACCCTCACCAGATGCGAACAGGAGGGAAAGACCCTATCTGCCGTAGGGGCCCATTTTTCTCTCCCTTGTAGGCCTTATCCCAAGGCTCAGAGAGGAGGGAAAATGTGGTACAAAAAATCTCAGAGGTCCTTTCTGCAGCTCAAGGTGAGTCCCCCTCCAGAGGCAGGGGGGGGGAATTATTCCAGAAGACGCCGTCCTAGAGGCAGAAGAGGCCCCCGCAACTCGGGAGACCACAGTTCCTTTCGCGGTTCTTCCTTCCAGCGTTCCTGAGGCTTTGCCTGACTGTGCTATTCCGGAGCCAGTCGGGGGCCGAATTTCGTTGCATCCAGAAGCCTGGGAAAGCATCACCCAGGATCGGTGGGTGCTTCGAATAGTTACCGGAGGTTACACTATTCCCTTTTCGTCTACACCCCCCCCCCAGTCAGAAGGATCCCGGACATCCCACCCAGTCAGCGGGATCAAGCAGCACTAGAAGTTGCAAAGCTGCTAGAAAAAGGAGTCATCCAACCAGTCCCCTCAGACCATGTCGGATCAGGAACTTACGACTCTTTTTGGTGCCGAAAAGAACAGAGGACCTGAGACCCATTCTGGATCTCAGTCGACTGAATCACTACGTTCTGAAGTCCAAGTTCCGGATGGTCACATTTTTCCACTGCTGGGGAAAGGAGTATGGATGTGCTCCATCGATCTCAAGGATGCCTACTACCACATCAAAATGGAGAAGGCATCCAGGAGTCATTTACACTTCCAGCTAGGAGCCAGTCACTTCCAGTTTCGTGCCCTGCCCTTTGGTCTCACCACAGCCCCTAGGGTGTTTAGCAAGTGTTTGGCAGTGGTGACGGCTCACCTGAGACTAGGATTCCAGGTGTTTCCGTATCTGGACGACTGGCTTCTCGCCGTCCCCACCAGGCATCTGCCCATTCAAGCCTGAGAGACGACCATCTCACTTTGCCAACATCTAGGAATTACTTTGAACTGGGAAAAGTCTGCTTTGCAGCCCTAACATCGTGTTGTTTTTATAGGCGCAGAGCTAGACTCTATTTAAATGCGGGCCTTTCTGCCACAGGACAGGATAAGAGTGTTGCAGTCTCAGATCCATGCACTGTTGCCCCTCAGAGAAGATCAGGCCAGGTTAGTTCTTCAGCTCTTGGGATCCATGGCCTCCACCATCATGCTGGTACCTTTGGCCAGGTTACACATGCGAATCCTACAGTGGCTCCTGTCGGTTCAGTGGTCCTTTCAGAAACTTCCTCTTTCCCACTTGATACTTCTCACGGAACGATGCAAACAGGACCTCCTCTGGTGGCTATGCTCCTCCAATCTGGACAGCGGAAGGAGCTTGATCCCTATGTCTACAGTGGCCACAGTGACCATGGACGCCTCCCAGATGGGGTGGGGGGGCATTATCTAGGCAGGACGGTCCAAGGCACCTGCCAAGATCACGAGGTACACTTGCACATCAATGTTCTGGAGATGAGAACGGTGTTTCTGGCATTGCGAGCACTCCCAAGACCCTCTACCTCTGGGAACGATTGCAATTCACTCGGCTAACATGTCCGTAGTGTGGTACCTGAACAAGCAGGGGGGAACCAAATCTTATCCTCTCTGCAGAGACGCCATGCGAGTGTGGCAGTGGGCAGTGTCTTCCCAACGGTTTCTGGTGGCAATGCACATTCCGGGGAAGTCCAACGTGATAGTGGACAGGCTAAGCAGAGCTATTCTGATGCCTCACGAGTGGTCCCTGAACAACCGAGTGGCGGTTCAGATCTTCAAAATGTGGGGTCAGCCTTGCTGCGATCTCTTCGCCAGCCCCCTCAATGCCAAATGCAGGAAGTACTTCACTGTGATCCCCCCCCCCACAGGGGGAGTCACCCAGGGACGCTCTAGTTCACGATTGGCCCCCCCGGTCTGGTCTACACTTTCCCTCCGTTTCCTCTGTTATCAAGAGTGATACAGAAAGCCATATCCTTGGGAAGCAGGATGATCCTTATTGCTCCACACTGGCCTCGACAAGTATGGTCCCCTTTTCTTCAACGGTACGCACTGGACGGTCCGTGGACTCTGGACCCAGTGCCGGACCTCCTGATTCACATGTCAGGACAACTTCATCCATCCCTGCGAACTCTCAGGTTGACGGCCTGGCTGCTCCACTTTTGTCGCTAGTCAGATGACATTCCTTTTCACCTGAAGTGGTGCACATCTTGTCTTCTTCTCATAAGTCTTCCACCAGGAAGATTTATTCCAGCAAATGGAGGAGATTCTCTATTTGGGCTCAGGCCCAAGGTTTGGACCCCTTCACAGTCCCAATTCCATCGGTCTTAGATTTTTTAGCCATGTTGTTCCATCAGGGCTCTGCGCCCGCTACCATTAAAGTACAGTTGGCTGCAATTTCCAATTTTCACACATCTTACGAGCCCTCTCTTATGGGCCACAAACTTTGTAAAGCCTTTCTAAACGGCGCTTGGTTACTGCATCCCCATTTCAGAACCTGTACTGCCATGGGACCGGAACTTTGTGCTGCAAGCTATTACGTCACCACCCTTTGAACTGGCTGCCACTTGTGACTTAAAATTCTTATCTTGGAAGACGGCTTTTCTGATAGCCATTACATCGGCCAGGAGGGTATCAGAACTTCAAGCTTTGTCCATTAAACCTCCGTATTTGATCTTTCATAAGGACAGAGTTTCCCTGAGGCGTAACCCTTCCTTCCTTCCGAAGGTGTCATCCACTGTCAATCTATTGAGCTACCAGTGTTCTTTCCGAACTTTCCAATAAAGCAGAGTTCAGGTTTCATCAGTTGGATGTGCACAGACAACTGAGATTTTATTTGCATAGGACTAAGCATGTTAGGAAGTCTGATCAGCTGTTTGTGTCCTTTTCAGAAAACAAGGCAGGTTGTCCTATTTCCAAGTGCACAATTTCTAAATGGATCAAAGATTGTATTTCATTCATCTACTTGTCAGCAGGCAGAGCTTTACCCTTTCCCGTCAAGGCTTATTCTACCAGGGCTATGTATACATCAATAGCTTTCCATGCTAGGCTTTCCTAGGATGATATTTGTGCTGCGGCCACTTGGGCCTCACCCAACACTTTTATTACTCATTACAAGCTGGACGTGGCTTCTTGGGGCCGGGCTTCCTTGGTTCCACGATTCCCAGGATTATCTTCCTATGAGCCTCCCAGGATAGAGGTGCTGGGGACGCTGTCCCGTGAGAAAGGAATGTAGGCGAGATAGGACCACATAACATCGGTTAGTTATGTACTCACCATAACGATCGATGTATGTGGTCCATCTCGCCTACATTCCTACGTACCCTCCCACCTGCCCCCTTCCTAGAGGATTTGGAGGAATATTGGCTCTGTGGATCCTTCGAGGTCAGTGAATTTTTTCCCTTATCTGGCTGGAATTTCTTCCAGTGTTGATTGAGTATGGTTTGTGATTGGTATGATTGCAAGCAAGATCTGGGTCTAGGGCGAGGTGCATCTTGGGATACCGGGTTAGCCCAGCCAATCAGAGAGTTCGTGCTAGAGAAATTTGGCTGAGTCGGAGCCAATTCTCGGCTCCAAACTCGTGAGTAAGGAATGTAGACGAGATGGACCACATACATCGATCGTTATGGTGAGTACATAACTAACAGATTTATTGCATGCAGTTGAACAGGTGGGAAAACATACTGTGCAATGTGGTTTTGATTCTTTAGAGGCCTCTTGTAGAGCCGCAGTTACAGGTTCTGTGATTCGAAGACATGCTTGGTTAAAAGAACAGAATTTACCTGACCATGTTAAGGCAAAATTATTGGATGCTTCTTTACAGCATGATACCTTGTTTGGTGTTAAGGCAGAAGAGGTGTTAAAGAAAATGGAGGATAAACTTAAATCTATGCAAACAGTCAAAGATTTCTTACAGGTACAGCCACCTCGATTTAGCAGAAACTGGCCTACAAAGAATTGGTCCTTTCCAGTGTCAGACAGGCCACAGAGACGCATATACAGATGCGTAAGAGGCAGATCTCAACCCCAAGGCTCTTACAGACAACGACAGTGGGGTACTTCAACCCCAAAAGGAGGTGAGGACAAGTCTCAACCTTACAGGAAACAGTCCCAATGACTTCCCCCTTCGTATGCCAAGCACTTCCCTTTTGGCAGCCCCCTTAGGGGGGAAACTAGCACTTCTTTCTCAAAATTGGCAAACAATCACCCAAGACAAATGGGTTCCGAATATTATCGCTCAAGGATACAGGTTCCACTTTCACACTTTACCAATGCTAAAGGGAATGCCAAACCTGCCACAAAATCACTGGGCAGAGGCTCAAAAACAAATGTCAGCCCTCATGGACATAAGAGCTATTCAAAAAGTACCACAGCAGGGACAAGGATTTTACTCAAGACTCTTCCTGGTCCCCAGAAAGGACAAAGCATGGAGACCCATACTAGACCTTTCAACTCTAAATACTTACCTGGATGTTCCGAAATTCAAAATGTTGACACTACAGCAGCTTCTTCCCATGCTGGGCAAGAAGGGCTTGGCTTGTTACTCTGGACCTCAGAGGCATACCTGCATGTCCCTATCAGACAAGATTGCAGAAGTTACCTCAGATTCAAAGCGGGTATAATGCACAACCAATTCTCTGCACTGCCCTTTGGCTTATCTACTGCACCCAGGGTCTTTACAAAGTGCCTGGCACCAGAAATTGCATTTTGCAGACAAAAAGGAATTCAAATATATCCATACCTGGATGACTGTCTCATTCAACCAGAGAAAAAGGACATTCTTCTAAAGCATCTGGCATTTGTAAAAAGGCTGCTAATTTCTCTAGGGTACACAGTAAACGAAAAGAAGTCAAAACTAGTGCCCTCACAACAGATAATATTCCTGGGTGCCAGCTTGGATACAATAGCCCAGATGGCTTATCTCACGCTAGACAAACAAGGACAACTGACTCTATTTTCAATTACCTACAAAAAAGTCCCATCTCCCTGCAAGAAAAATTCTGCAGGCCCTGGAATTCATGGCATCCTGCATACTACTAATTCCATATGCCAGACTGCATGTGAGGGAATTACAATGGTACCTAAAAAGTGTTTGGACTGAACACTCTCACAGTTTAGAAACAGTAATACCAATAATTCCCTGCCTACAACAGGAGTTTCGATGGTGGGCACAGGCATGTCACCTCAACAAGGGTCAGCCTTTCACTCTATCCACAGCCAGGCAGACTCTAACAACAGATGCTTCGGATTACGCCTGGGGGAGCACACATGGCAGGAAAATGTATTCAGGGCAAGTGGACCACAGACCAAATGCATCTTCACCTCAATCAAAAAGAGATGTTGGCTGTTCAAAATGCCCTAACAGCTTTCAAGGACATTCTGCATCCAGGACAATTATTATTAAAGACAGACAACACCACAGTAATGTGGTACATAAACAAGCAAGAGGGCACTCATTTCTATCCCCTATGCAGGCAAGCCATGACCTTGTGGAGCACAGCTCTAACTTATCAGGTTCATCTGCAAGCACAATTCCTGCCATAAAAGAAAAATACTCTGGCAGATGATCTCAGCAGAAATATCATGGACCCTCACGAATGGAAATTGAATCCACAAATCTTCAGCATGGTAACGCAAAAATGGGGGGGCCCAGACATAGATCTTTTTGCCTCCCCACTGAATTGCCGACTACAAAAATTCTGCACAAGGACTTACCACACACAAGCATTTAAAGTGGATGCTCTTTCGTTCAGCTGGAAAAGCCTAAAAGTTTATGCCTTCCCACCACTGCCTCTCCTTTCAAAGGTACTCCTAAAAGCCAGACAAGAAAAAACACAGATGATCCTGATTGCTCCAGACTGGCCACGCCAGCACTGGTACCTAATCTTAAAGAACTTAACTGAAGGCCCACCATGGATTTTGCCTCAAATTTCACACCTTCTGACTCAACAAAACAGTCAGATCCTGCACGGTCAGCTCAAAACCCTAAACCTGGCTGCATGGCAGATTCATTAGTCAAACAGGCAACACCTCTCTCTAAAGCTGTTATGGATGTCATTTTGGAGGCCAGGAGGCTTAGCACCAGGAAATCTTATTCAGAAAAATGGAAGGGATTCTGTGCCTGGAACCAGGCTCAAAGCCTTGACCCTCTTGTTCCAAACATTCCTCAGATTTTACAATACTTAAACTGAGATGCTGGACAAAGGCCTATCCTTCTCATCAATTAAGATCCACACCTTTGCCATTTCAGCTCATTACAACACGGATCTTCCTTTATTCTCTCATCCCTTGCTAAAGCAGTACCTCAGAGGGGCTAAAAAGTTAAGACTGCACCGGAGAGCACCAACACCAAAGTGGTACCTCAATTTTGTTTTGGAAAAACTGACCATGCCACCTTTTGAGCCAGCCAATACAGCCGATCTAAAATTTTTATCATGGAAAACAGCTCTGCTCCTGGCAGTAACTTCAGCACGAAGAGTCTCAGAGCTACAGGCATTAATGGCAGTGGAACCTTTTATAATATTTCATCAGGACAGGGTTTCTTTAAGGACAAACCCTACCTTCATGCCAAAGGTGGTATCTAGTGTGGCTCTTAACCAAACCATCCATTTGCCAACTTTCTGTCCAAACCCCCAGAATAAAGGGGAGAAACTTCTGCACTCTTTGGACATACACAGGCAGCTGCGCTTCTACCTGGACAAAACAAAAGCTTTCAGGAAAACTGAGCAACTGTTTGTAGCATATGCTGCAGGATCACAGGGCAAGGCTATCTCAAAGCAGACTGTTTCCAAATGGATAGGACACTGTATTTGTTACTGCTACACACAGCATGGAAAATCAGTCCCTAATAACATTAGGCCACATTCTACCAGAGCAACAGCCACTTCAACAGCCTTTCTCAGAGGAGTACCAACCAAGGAAATTTTGGAGGCTATAACTTGGAGTCCAGTGAACACCTTTACCAAGCATTACCACTTGCCTCTTTACTCTAAATCCAGAGCAGGATTTGCCACTGCAGTTCTGCAGGGCCTCATAGCCAATCCTAACTCTTTATAGACCAGTCACCCAACCTTAGCTTTGGGATTCTACCCAAGTGTAATGACTGCAGCAGTGTAACACAGTGAACATAGTACAGTTTTGTACCTACCATAAATGTAGATGTTCGAGTGTTCACACTGCTGCAGTCCAAGTTACCCTCCCTCCATCCCCTCTGTCCTAGCTGGACATATCTATGCCTTTCTATCCTATACAACCTTTGTGGTGTATTTGCTTGTAACTGAAGGTATTGTTTTTATTTTTTATGTATGTTTTATTAGCAATATGTATTGCCTACCTACTTGGAGGCACCTGACATCTGGGGCAAGAAAAACTGAAGAAAATGGCATTGGATCCATCTTATATACCCCTGGTGCACTGACGTCAGGGAAGAAGCGACAGCAACCGACACCGGACCAAGACTTTGGAACTCTGTCCGACTGCGGGACCGCCTGACGGCAGGATAACACAAGTGTAATGACTGCAGCAGTGTGAACACTCGAACATCTACATTTATGGTAGGTACAAAACTGTACTTTTTACAGTGTCAAGTTGCCAGCCCGGCACCCAACCTTCCACAGAAGACACACACATGCACACACTCACACCTAGGGCTAATTTAGAGTGTCCAATCCACCTACTGCATGTCTTTGGGATGTGGGAGGAAACCCACGCGACCACAGGGAAGACATGCAGACTCCACACAGAAGGCACCCCAGCCGAGAATCGAACCAGAGAACCTCTTGCTGTGAGGCGGCAACGCTAACCACTGCACCACCATGGCCACCCTTAATAATTGCATTACTTGTGGGAAGCAAATACCTCATAAGGATTTTCATTTGTACTGTATTCCTTGCCTAGGCCCTGACTACAACATACTTTGCTGTCGGTTTTGTGCTTTATTTAATCAACACACTATCAAACGTCGGTACATTTATGCTTCTAAATATTTTGGCTCACGCTTTAATTATCCAGAAATGTCGTCGATTAGCAATCCGACTACCAGAATACCTAAAAAAACACAAAGAAAAGGACAGAGACAGGCCGTTGAGGTCCAAAACTGCCGACGACCCTTCTCCTAAGCCAGTCGCCAGTTCGCCGGTACTCAGTGAGGCACTTTTGCAGCCCCTGATACCCGCTACTTCTGATTCTCAGGCCTCTACTGAGACCCATTCGGAGTCCGGTATGCCACTAGATGCTTCAATTATTGAACCCGCGACTGTCTCTACCTTGGATGGGTCTGGAGCCATTGTGCAGGCACCGGCTTCTGAGGGTGTTTTCAGGCCTACAGATTTGTATATTAGACTGACGCCATCTTCATCACTAAGGCCAAAATGTCGACCTATGCCTAAAAAAACGATGTCTGGGCCACATGTGCAGGCCCCTATGCCTAAAAAAGAAATGATCAAAATGGCTGAAGATTTAATTACTCTGATCAGGGGTAGCCAACCCCCTCTAAGAGGCCTAGGCAAGACATTGATTATGAATCTTCTGAATAGGATTATATTTCTTCTAACTCTTCTAATGAACAGGAATTGTCTATACCTACTTATGAGGACTCTGATGCAGAAGATTCCATTCCTTCTGCTTCTCCCCCTGAGTTTTTTTCTTTTGGGGAAACTTTACATACCTTAAGGGAACATTTCCAATGGGAAGGTCAGGGTCAGAATTTCTCTGAGTCTAAAAAGAGATTTAGGGATTTTCTTCTTCTTCCTCAGCATAGGCCTTTGGTTATACCTCCTGTTCTAGACATTGTTGATGATGTTTTTTCAGAATCTAGTATGGCTCCTGATTCTTTGCCTCTGGCTCCTTGTAAGCCAGACAGATACTACAGGGTTCCTGATTCCCACAAATTCCTTTTCAAAAATCCTGTTGCAGACCCTGAAACCATTTCTCAGGGTCCCAAGGGCATTAAGGCTTCTACTGCTAAAAATCCTACCCCTTCTGATAGAGATTCCAGGGCACTGGATAGATGGGGTAAGAAGGTTTACACTTCTGCAACCTTGGCAATCAGGGCTTTTAACTGTCAATTTCATATGCTAAAGTATCAACAGCATATCATGGGACTGCTTAAACAGAAAATGATAATTTCTGACTGTGTAGAAAACAAAGATTTACAGGATTTATTGCTTTCAGCTGAACAAGTTGGAAAATATACTTTGCAATGTGGTTTTGATTCTTTGGAGGCCTCTTGCAGGGCTGCTGTAACTGGGTCTGTGCTAAGAAGGCATGCTTGGCTCAAAGAGCAAAATCTGCCTGATCATGTTAAAGCAAAATTATTGGATGCTCCTTTACAACAGGACCATCTCTTTGGTAATAAGGCTGAAGAAGTTTTAAAAAAATGGAAGATAAAGCTAAATCTATGCAAACTGTGAAAGATTTCTTACAAGTGCAACCTCCAAGATTTAGTAGGCACTAGCCTACGAAGAACTGGCCCTTTCCACTTAAGTCAAACCCAGACATTCCAAAGGCTCCGGGTTTCAGTCACAGCAGACTTTCAGAACAAAACAATGAGGTGCCTCCTCTTCCAAATCTGGAAACAACAAGACACCTTCCTATGGTAAGCAGTCTCAATGACTTCCCTTTACACTTACCAAGCACTTACCTTTTAGCCGCCCCTTTGGGGGGAAAACTGGATTTTCATGCAAGAAACTGGCAACTTATAACCCAGGACAAATGGGTTTTAAATGTAGTATCCCAGGGATACAGATTTCATTTACACACATTGCCAATTCCAAATGGATGACCAGACCTGCCCCCAAATCAGTGGGCAGAGGCCCAGAAACAAGTACTTTCCCTCGTGAGCATGGGGGCTATTCAACCAGTACCAGAAGAGGAAAAGGGACAAGGTTTCTATTCAAGACTTTTCCTGGTACCCAGAAAAGACAATTCATGGCGTCCAATTCTGGACTTATCTACTCTAAACACCTTTCTGGACATTCCAAAATTCAAGATGCTGACTCTTCACCAGTTACTTCCTCTGCTAGGCAAAGATGCCTGGTTGGCAACTCTAGATTTAAAAGAGGCTTACCTGTATATCCCAATCAGGGAATCTTGCAGACGATACCTCTACTTCAAAGCAGGCTACTTGCATTACCAGTTCTCTGCACTGCCCTTTGGCTTATCTACTGCGCCCAGGGTGTTTACAAAGTGCCTGGCTCCAGTAATTGCATTTTGCAGGCAAAGAAATATTCAAATATAGCCATACCTGGACAATTGTCTAATTCAGGCAGAAAACAAGGACACTCTTCTAAACCATCTGGCGTTTGTAAAAAGGGTTCTGACTTGTCTAGGGTGCACTATAAATGAAAAGAAATCACAACTGGTACCCTCTCAAAAAAATACTTTCCTTTGTGCAAGCTTGAATACAACTGCCCAGATGGCTTTCCTTATGCCAGAGAAGCAAATTCATTTGGTGACTTACTTCAAACAGGTGGCCACAAAAACCCTGCTTTCTGCAAGGCAAATACTGCAAGCCTTGGGGTTCATGGCCTCCTGCATTCTTCTAATTCCATTTGCAAGACTGCATATTTCAAAACTTCAGTGGTACTTAAAAAGTCTATGGAGTCAGCATTGCCACAGCCTGGAAACAATGATTCCCATCATGCCTTGCCTGCAACTAGAGTTCCTATGGTGGGCAGAGGCCTGCCACCAAAACAAGGGACTACCATTCACACCACCACCTGCTGCCCAAACCCTAACTACAGACGCATCAGACTATGCTTGGGGGGGCACATCTGGCAGGGAAGTGCATTCAGGGCAAATGGAGCCCAAATCAAATGCACCTTCATATCAATCAAAAAGAAATGCTAGCTGTACAGAATGCACTGACAGCCTTCAAGGACAACTTCATCCAGGACAATTAATGATAAAGACTGACAACACCACGGTTATGTGGTACATAAACAAGCAGGGGGGGGTACACACTCCTACCCCCTTTGCAGACTACCCATGGCATTGTGGAACACGGCTTTGACCTATCCTGGCTCAATTCCTGCCAGGAAAGCTGAATACTCTGGCAGATGAACTAAGCAGAAATCTCATGGACCCAAATGAATGGAAATTGGAACCACGGATTTTCAACATGTTGACACGCATTTGGGGGAGCCCAGACATAGATCTTTTTGCCTCACCCCAGAACTATCAGTTGGACAAATTTTGCACAAGAACTCATCGCAAAAAAGCCTGGAAGGTGGATGCTCTATCCTTCAGCTGAAAAAACCTATCAGTCTATGCCTTTCCCCGACTGCCTCTGCTCTCCAAAGTTCTACTAAAAGTCAAACGGGACAAACCAAAAATGATTTTGATTGCTCCAGACTGGCCTCGCCAACACTGGTACCCATTCCTGCGCAATGTGTCACACCTTCCACCATGGCACCTGCCTCAAACACCTTCCTTACTGTCTCAGCAGAACAACCAAATTCTGCACACTCAGCTCCAAACTTTGAATCATGCAGCGTGGCTAATCACCTAAATTCACCCTTAGCATCCCTCAGCAAACCTGTGATGGATGTCATTTTGGAGGCGAGAAGGCCTAGTACTAGAAAATCTTATGTTGACAAATGGAAAAGATTCTGTGCCTGGAATCAATCTCAAGGGATAAGCACAGCCATGCCCAACATTCCTCAGATTTTACAATACTTAACTGAGATGCTTCACAAGGGCCTGTCCTTTTCTTCCATAAAAATCCATGCCTCAGCCATTTCAGCTCATTACAACGCAGAACCTACCCTCTTCTCTCATCCTCTGCTAAAACAGTATCTCAGAGGGGCCAAAAACTTAAGACCACCCAGGAGAGCTCCAACCCCTGCCTGAGACCTCAATTTTGTATTGGAAAAGCTCACTCTCCCTCCTTTCAAGCCAGCTGCTACTGCAGACTTAAAATTTCTCTCCTGGAAAACAGCTTTCCTTTTAGCAGTCACTTCAGCTAGAAGGATTTCTGAATTAAAGGCTCTTATGGCAGTGGAGCCTTTCATCATTTTTCATGCGGACAGGGTATCTCTCAGGACCAATCCATCCTTCATACCTAAGGTGGTATCCAGTGTGGCTCTTAGTCAGACCATTCATTTGCCAACTTTCTTTCCCAATCCACAAAACAAGGGGAAGCGGATTCTACATTCATTGGATGTACACAGACAACTTAGATTTTACTTAAACTGGACAAAATCTCAAAGAAAATCTGAACAACTGCTCGTGGCATTTGCTGCAGGGGCAGAGGAAAAGGCTATTTCAAAGCAAACCATTTCCAAATGGATAAGCTATTGTATTCGTTTCTGCTATATACCCCATGAAAAAAGTATCCCCCAGGGGATCAGATCCCATTCCACCAGGGCTGCATCTACTTCTACAGCCTCTCTCAGAGGTGTTCCAACCAAGGACATTCTAGAAGCTGCTACCTGGAGCTCAGTTCATACATTCACCAAACATTACCATTTGCCACTTTTCTCTAAATCCAGAGCTGGCTTTGCCACTGCTGTCCTGCAGGGCCTTATAGCTGGTCCTAATACTGTATAATTCCCTCCACCCAACCATAGCTTTGGGAATCTACCCAAATGTAATGACTGCAGCAGTGAAACATGAAGAACATAGAACAGTTGTGTATACTTAGCATAAATGTAGATGTTCGAGGGTATTCACTGTTGCAGTCTTGGTTACCCTCCTTCCAGCTCCCTATTTTTCTCTGGCTATACCTCTACTTTCTTTCACTATGCTTAAAGCCCTTTTGGTGCATTTGCTTTTGGGATTGGAGGTATATTTTCTGTGTTTTTAATTTTACTTGCTCCCCATTTGGAAGACACCTGACATCTGGGGCAAAAAAAACTGATGTAATGGCATCTGCTGCATGTTTTATACCCCTGACAACCTGACGTCATGGAAGAAGGGACAGCAACCGACGCAGGACCCAAGACTTTGTTAATCAGGCCGACTGAGGGCAACCTGCCAGCAGATTACCCAAATGTAATGACTGCAACAGTGAATACACTCGAACATCTACATTTATGGTAAGTGTACACAACTGTACTTTGTGCAGCATTCACCACTGTAGACACGTGATGGTCAAAGGCTAGATTACTATCTATGTGTGTCCCTAAGTCCCTGACTATTGGGTCAACTCTAAGGGGAGTGTTGTCAATATGATAGTTACCAGGGATGGATGACTTCCCAAAGGATACTGTTATGCATTTTTTGGCATTGTTGTTTGTCTGTGTCAGCCCCTCCTGGAGAACATTTGTGTCAGTGTGAGATTTAGTGACAGATCCTAATTTGCAATATTCTGCAAATTTAGTCAGCCAGAGACTATCCCAGCAGAGTGAAGCTATGGTGAGACCAGCCAGGCAGTAGCCATTCATGCAACTCCCCTCTTTTCATCATTCTTGACAAGCTAATTCTTTGTTTTCAGTAAGTACTGCTTGATTTGTTTTTAACTTCAGAATATCTGCCTAAATACTTCATCCTTAAATTTTCAGGGTCTATGTATTTGTTTCCTCTCAAGTGTTTGACAGTGCTGTGTACAGACTCAGACACCTTGAGTGACATTTTTCCTGTAAAAGCACAATTGAAATTTCTCCATTACCTAGTTGCACACAGGACAGCTAGTTTGCAGTGACGAGCACTATCCCCATAGCTGCAAACCGGATACTCCTGACATTAATTGATATTCTCACTCCAACTGTCTAATCAATAAAAAAGGGTCTGTTGCCATGGATATCAAGTTTCTCACTGTCTCCGTTACCAGCTTGGTGGATATGGGCATCCTGAGGCAGTGTAGAAATTGCCTAATGTTTACTGACAACCAGTTAATTTTCAAACAAACTGATACGGTATGTGAGAGACGTAGTTGCACCATGTCACTAGAGGCATAGCTCTCACATAAAAGTACTCCTAATTTCAATAAGGTTGTCAGTAGTACACATGATGCACCCGTCGCACACAATTTAAAGCAGACATATCAACCTACATATGCTGAGGCACTTAAGTGTAACCTTCCAAAACCACAAAGACCTCCTACATGAAGTACACATAACAAATACCCTCAGCAGCCTCAAATGTGCTCTTTCAAAACAACACCCGCATCAACACGTAGCGCTACATCTCATGGAGCTTCAACCTCTAAGGCCATAAGCAAGCCACCACACAATCCAACATTGTAGTCACTGGAGACTCCGTTAAACACACTGATGTCCATCTCACCAGGCTGAGTAAGGAGGAAGGCATGGCCAGTTGTTTATCAGGGGCTGGGATCTGCAACATTACGCATGCACGCAGGTCACTGGACCACATATACCAATATGACTCCGTCGTAGTCCATGTGGGAGCAAATTACCTGAGACATACGTCCCTAGACTATATGAAGAGAGACATCATGGAATTCTCAGAATACATGTCTCAGGCTGTTATAAGCCTAGTATTGAGCAACATTTTACCTTCTCCAAGGATGATGCCACAATACAAACAAAAGATGACTGACTTTAATAATTGGCTTATTTTCTGGTGTCATTCTTGGGGGATGCGATATTTGTCAGCATGAAAGTAGATGGTCAACAGACCATACTGCTTTGCCAGGGAAGTTCTGCACCTCTCCCCTCTAGGTTTTCAAATATTCACTAAAACATTGTCCTCCCCATTAGTGCCTTTTTTAGGCAATGCCAGACTGAAAATACTTATGACCTAGCAAATCAAAACCAAGAAAATCTAAAGGTATTACTGCTCAGTGCTAGGAGTCTAAACAAAAAGCTCCACTCCCTAGAAGTTCTCTTCACCCTAGAGAATGCTGATGTCTGTGTGGTCACAGAGACAAGGTTTAAAGCCGCAGAGAGCACACCAACAGTGCAGGGTTATAATGCCTTCCATAAATTAAGACCAGCTACTTCACAGGCAGGGACTAAAGGTGGAGGTGTCTCAATTTACATTAAAAATAATTATTCTTCAAAGCTGGTCAAACAGGACAATGCACTTGAGCTGTTCCATGTTCAAATCACCATAGGTAAAATTCAGTACCACTTCCTTGCAAGTTGTAGGTCCTCTTCTATGACGCAGGAAACCCAAACCATGTATTTAAACTTATTAGAAACACTAACCATCCAACCCGATACTGTATTCATGGGTGACTTTAATTATCCCACTATTAACTGGGAATCCTATACGACACCAAACATACATGCACAGAGATTCCTGGATTTTGTAAACACAAACTCCCTGTACCACATAGTCAATACACTAACAAGGGATGCAACTATACTGGATGTGGGCCTCACTAATATGGGAGAGTACTGCACACCCCCTACTATAATGTCTTCCCTGGTAAGGTCATACCACAAAATGGTCTCCTTTGAAGTAAAAATACAACCTCGACCCCCAGCTAAACCTGGAATATTCAGGAACTATTCTAAGGCTAACCTCCTGCTATTAAATGATAACCTGGCAAAATTTCAAGCCCCGATAAACCCTGAGAACATTACTGCCTATGAAGAATTGTTCACAGAAACCCTGTACAAGATTGTTAATAGCTGCATAGAGGTAGCTGTGCCCACCAGAAAAAAGTATAGAACTAACAAAAAAACAAAAGTACCCTGGTGGAATCACAAAATCAATAGCCTGTATATACAGGAGGAGGAAAATTGTGGCAAAGATTAGGAGGTGCAACACCCAGCAGGATAAAAGCACCTCATCAAACTAAACAAAAACTCATATGACAAATAAAGTCTAAAAAGTCAAATTTGAGGTAAGTTTGGCCTCCCAGACCAAGGACAACCACAAAACATTGTTTAGCTATGTCCGCACCTCAAAGGCAATGCACAATTGCGTGCAGAGCTCGTTGTAAATGGAGCCACCTATACTGAGCCAGAAGATATAGCAAACCTCCTGACTGATAAATTCAGCTCCAACTTTATCCCCTCTCCCCTCAGCCTTCCCTCAGTAAATACCATCAAATATAACGCCCCCCTACTATCGCTAGGAAACGGGTCCTTAATGCTTTCTCTGAGACCAAGAACACTGCATCAATGGGCTCAGACAGTATCCCAGGATGCCTTCTAAATAGCAAGAAACATGACCTGTCAGGGCCTCTGGAATTACTATTTAACTGCAGCCTCTAAACAGGCTTTGTGCCTCATGAATGGAGAAAGGCAACAATCATTCCTCTGCACAAAGGTGGGCCATCTACAGACCCTGCAAACTACAGACCCATAAGTCTCACTAATCTTATATGTAAACCAATGGAAAGAATTGTCATGGAGATGATCAGTAGAGATATAGTAAACCTCCAGACACTGGATCTAACTCCGATGTTCATCGTGCATACAGCTGCAGTAATCACATATGGGTTCTCTGCCGTCAGGCGGGTCCTCGGTCGACTGAATTCCAAAGTCTTGGTCCGGCGTCGGTTGTTGTCGCCTTCTTCCCTGACGTCAGTGCGACAGGGGTATATAAGTAACAGCCGACGCCATATTCTCCAGTATTTTTTGCCGCGCGGTGCCCGAAGAAGAAGCAGTTCGGAAGTGCCGGTCGGCCAGCTCCTGAATTTATGAAAAATTGGAAACCGAAGTCTTCTTTAAAGCTAAGTACCCCGTTGGGGAAACTTTTCTTGCCTCAGACCGATGTCAGACAAAGTTAACAATTGTATTTCTTGTGGGAAGCAAATACCGCATAAGGATTTCCATTCCCTTTGCATACCTTGTTTAGGCCCAGACCACAACGTCTCGGGCTGTTGCTTCTGTGCGACTTTCAATAAACGCACTATTAAGCGTCGGGCGGAGTTCGCCCAACATTATTTTGGTAAAGCATTTGATTATAAAATGTCGTTGGATACTCCGACTACCGTTTTGTCCAAAAAACGCAAGGACAAAGACCGACACGCGAGGCCCGCGGTCTCCACCGACACCACACCAAAGCCGGCTACACATGGTCCGGTTCTCAGCGAGACGCCTATGCAGTCCCTGACTACCGACGACACTTCCTTGGCGGTGTCTTCTGTACCCGAGACCGCTGGTACCTCGGCCCTTACTCAGACTACAACCACCGAAACCACAATGAGTGTTGAGCCTCCTAATGTGGACAGGTCCACTTCCACCCAGGGTGTATTTAGACCCTCTTCTTCCTTTTCTATTAAGGCCTTCACTAAGTCCAAATCAGCCATGCATTCCAAGAGGCCTGTTACACAGGGCCCATCCCCAGGCCCCATGCCTAAACAGCAGATGCTTAAAATGGCTGAGGATTTAATTTCCTATATCAGGGGTTCCCAACCCCCTCCAGACAAGAGACCCAGAGTGGAGGAAGACTCTCCCTCTTCTGAACAGGGCTCCATTCTCTCAGAACATTCTGATGTGGAGGAACACTCATACTCCCCTTATGAGGATTCTGATGCAGAACAGTCCATTCCTTCTGTATCTCCCCCGGAGGACTTTTCTTTTGGGGAAACCTTGCACACCTTGAGGGAGCACTTCCATTGGGAAGGCCAAGATTTTTCTGATTCCAAGAAAAGGCTCAGGGAATTTCTTTTGTTACCTCAACACAGACCTTTGGCTATACCTCCAGTCCTGGACATACTTGATGATGTTTACTCGGAGGCTTGTCTTAATCCGGATTCCCTGCCTCCTGCACCAATCAAACCTGATAGGTACTACAGAGTTCCTAACTCTCACCAGTTTCTTTTCAAAAGCCATAATGCTGACCCTGAAACCATTTCTCAAGGCCCCAAGGGAATGAAGGCCTCTACGGCCAAGAATCCACTACCTTCTGAAAGAGAATCTAGATCCTTAGAAAGGTGGGGGGAAAGGTATACACCTCGGCCACCCTAGCCATGAGGGCCTTAAATTGTCAGTTCCATATGCTTAAATATCAACAGTTTCTGTTATCACAATTAAGAAGCAAAATGTCTCAACCTGAACAACCAGATTTGAAGGAATTGCAGGATATGATGCATAGTGCAGAACAAGTGGGTAAACACACCTTACAATGTGGTTATGATGCCTTAGAGGCTTCAAGTAGAGCAGCTGCCTCAGGAGCAGTCATTCGTTGACATGCCTGGCTTAGGGAACAAAGCTTGCCTGATCATGTTAAAGCTAAACTACTAGATGCTCCTTTACAAAAGGATGTACTATTTGGAACTAATGCTGAGGAGATACTATGGAAAATGGAAGAAAAAGCTAAATCTATGCAAACTGTCAAGGCTTTTCTACAGGTACAGCCACCTCATTTTAGCAGAAATTGGCCTTCAAAAAACTGGTCCTTTCCAGCCACGGACAAGCCCCAAAGAGGTAGATACAGGCGCTCAAGGGGCAGAGGACAATCTCAAGGATCATATAGAGGCAGACAATGGCAATCTCAAGCACCAAGAGGTGGCGAAGACACTACACAACAATACAGAAAGCAAACTCAATGACTTCCTCCTTTTCATGTCAAGCAAATCTCAGCTGGCAGCCCCCTTGGGAGGAAAGCTGGCACTATTTTCAAGAAATTGGCAGATTATCACAACAGACAAATGGATCCTGGACATAATAAACAGAGGCTACAGATTTCACTTTCACACTCTTCCAAAAATGAGAGGCATGCCAAACCTGCCACAAAATCAAAGGGCAGAGGCGCAAATGCAAATTACAAAACTCATGGACATGAAAGCCATTCAAGAGGCTCCTACTCACGAACAAGGTCAAGGTTTTTATTCCAGACTTTTCCTGGTACCAAGAAAAGGAACCGACTGGAGACCCATTTTGGACTTATCCATCCTAAATACATTTCTACTCGTACCAAAATTCAAGATGCTCACATTACAGAAGTTTCTTCCCATGCTGGGCAAGGAGTTTTGGCTGGTAACATTGGACCTCAAGGAGGCATACCTGTATATCCCAATCAGACAAAGCTGCAGAAGATACCTCAGATTTCTTGCAGGTTCAATCCACTATCAATTCTCTGCATTGCCCTTTGGCTTATCTACTGCACCCAGAGTATTCACGAAATGCCTGGCATCAGTAATCGCCTACTGCAGACTTCAAGGGATACAAATTTACCCTTATTTGGACGACTGCCTGATCCAAGCGGACAGCAAGCACACTCTTCTGGAACATCTGGCTTATGCAACACAGTTGCTGAATTCTCTGGGGTACACAATCAACAAAGAGAAATCCAGGCTGACACCATCTCAGAAAATAACTTTCCTGGGTGCCAACTTGGACACAAACACCCAGATGGCCTATCTTATGCCAGAAAAACAAGGGCAACTAACTCAGTGCTTCAAAACACTAGCAAATTGCACCAGGCTTACTGCAAGGAAAATCCTGCAGGCTCTGGGTTTCATGGCATCTTGCATTCTTTTAATCCCATGTGCAAAGTTGCATATGAGAAAACTTCAATGGTACTTAAAAAGCCTATGGTCTCAACACAGCCACAATTTGGAAACAATACTACCAATAATTCCATGTTTGCAAAAGGAATTTCTATGGTGGGCCCAAGCATGTCAAGCAAACACAGGTCTCCCATTCTGCAAGCCTCAAGCAAAGCAAGTCATCACAACAGATGCCTCAGATTACACCTGGGGGGCGCACATAACAGGCAGGTGCATTCAGGGCAAATGGTCCCAAAAGGAAAAGCACCTTCACATCAATCAAAAAGAAATGCTAGCAGTGATAAATGCAATTACAGCATTCAAGGACCTCCTGCATCCAGGACAATTATTGATAAGAACAGACAACACCACAGTAATGTGGTACATAAACAAACAAGGAGGAACACATTCATATCCCCTGTGCAGACTAGCCATGACACTTTGGAACTTGGCTCTGGAATGACAAATCGAACTTCAAGCACAGTACTTGCCAGGTTTGGAAAACATGCTGGCAGACAATCTAAGCAGAAATATGACAGATCCACACGAATGGAAGTTGCATCCACAGGTGTTTACAAAGATAATTCAAGCATGGGGAAGGCCAGACATAGATCTCTTCGCCTCCCACAGGAACCATCAGTTGGAAAGGTTTTGTTCAATGACTTTTCACCCAAAGGCATGGAGGGTGGACGCCCTTTCATTCAGTTGGACAGAATGGACAGTGTACGCTATTCCTCTTCTATCCAAGGTGCTCCTGAAAGCAAGAGCAGACAGACTGAAAATGATACTGATTGCTCCAGACTGGCCAAGGCAGCACTGGTACCCACTCCTAAGGAGCCTAACACATACTCCTCCCTGGCCTCTACCTCTAATGCCTCTTCTGCTGACTCAGCACAGCTAAAAAACTCTTCACAGTCAGCTAAAAACACTCAATCTTGCTGCTTGGAAAATTCCCTAACACCACAGCAGACCCTACTCTCCAAAGAGGTGCAGGATGTCATTCTGGAGGCCAGAAGGCCATCTACTAGGAAGACTTACTCTGCAAAATGGAAACGGTTTTGCTCTTGGAATGAGAAAAGAGGCCAGGACCCTAGAAAATTGAATCTGCCTCAGGTATTAGTGTCTAACTGAGCTACTGAACAGTGGACTTTCTTTTTCCTCCATTAAAATCCATGCCTCAGCCATTTCTGCAGAATTCAACATGGATCCACCGTTATTCTCTCACCCACTTTTAAGGCAATTCCTCAGAGGGGCTAAGAATATAAGACCACCAAGGAAACAGCCAGTGCCAGCCTGGGATCTTAATTACATTCTAGAAAAATTAACTTTACCTCCTTTTGAACCAGCTGCCTCAACAGATTTGCAATACTTGTCCTGGAAAACAGCCTTCCTTCTGGCCATTACCTCAGCTCGTAGGGTTTCAGAACTTCAAGCCCTCATGGCTGTGCAGCCCTTTCTTATCTTCCATCAGGACAGGGTGTCCCTTCGAACCAACCCGTCATTTATGCCTTAAGTGGTATCCAGGGTAGCTCTAAATCAAGCCATACACTTACCTACCTTTTACCCCAATCCTCAAAACAAAGGGGAAAGGCTGCTACACTCCTTAGACATCCATAGACAGCTACGTTACTATTTGGACAGAACAAAGCCTTTCAGGAAATCAGAACAACTTTTTGTGTCTTATGCTGTAGGAGCTCAAGGGAAGCCTGTTACCAAACAGACAATCTATAAATGGATAGGCCACTGCATACGTTTTTGTTACTCCTATCATGGGAAATCTGTCCCTGTAGGCATCAGACCACACTCCACCAGGGCCACAGCTACCTCCACAGCCTTCCTCAGAGGAGTTCCTACCAAAGATATTTTGGAGGCAGCCACTTGGAGTTCTGTACATATCTTCACAAGACACTACCACCTGCCTTTATATTCCAAAACTAGAGCAGGCTTTGCTACTGCTGTATTGCAGGGCATTCTGGCTCATCCCAGTTCTACCTAGTGCCTACCACCATGTGAGTAGCTTTGGGATTCTACCCATATGTGATTACTGCAGCTGTATGCACGATGAACCTAGTACAGTTTTGTACCTACCATAAATGTAGATGTTCGAGTGCTAATACAGCTGCAGTACAGGTTTCCCTCCCTCCTTCCCCTCTAGGTATAGGACTAGTGTCTTAACACCTCCTCATACAACCTATTTTGGGTTATCCTCCTATGGTATATTTGCTTGCAACTACTCTTTTTTGATAACATTGCATTGTTTGAATATATTTAGATATATAGATATATATAACTTATCTATTGCCTTCCTTTGGGGGCACCTGACATCTGGGGCAAGAAAGACTGGAGAATATGGCGTCGGCTGTTACTTATATACCCCTTTCGCACTGACATCAGGGAAGAAGGCGACAACAACCGACGCAGGACCAAGACTTTGGAATTCGGCCGACCGAGGACCCGCCTGACGGCAGAGAACCCATATGTGATTACTGCAGCTGTATTAGCACTCGAACATCTACATTTATGGTAGATACAAAACTGTACTTTTGGTTTCAAGGGCAGATCATGCTTACTGTACCTGGTGGACGTCTTTGAGAAGGTAACCAAAACAATGGATGAGGGAAAATGGTTCACACTGCCTACTTTGACCTGGCCAAGGTATTTGACACAGTACCCCACTCAGTCATTGTTGTCAAACTTAAGAGGTTGGGTACAAACTCGTATGTCACCTAGTGGATAGTCAGCTGGCTCACAGACAGGACCTAAGAAGTTACAATTGGGGAGTGCACCTCTACAAAGATGCCAGTCACAAGTGGAGTCTCTCAGGGATCAGTCCTTGGATTGCTCCTTTTTGGCATTAACTTCTCAGAAGTCAAGACCAAGTAGTCTCTGGCTTACTAAATTTGCAGATGATTGCAAATTTTGAGCTGTCACTGAATCCCACATTGACACAGACAAAACAAGTTGTGTCAGAGCCATGGACTAAAACTAAATATCAAGGAATGCATATTAGTATCCTTTGGGAAGTCATTCATCCTTGGCAATTATCATATTGACAACACTCCCCTTTGAGTTGACCCAGTATTCAGGGACTTAGGGACACTCGTAGATAGTATGACCATCACATGTCTACAGTAGTGAGGAAATCATTCCATGTTGCACAACCTTTAAGCAAAGGTGTGGCATCCAAGTCCAAGGAAGTCATTGTTGCACTGTAGTCGGCATTCTGCAGTTGAGGACATTGCCCCCTTTGGGTATGTACCTAACCAGGCATGTCAAACAATTGGATTGTCCACAGAGGTTCCTTACTAAAAGAATACAGGGCATAGTAAAATGTCCTATGCAGACTGCCTCAAGGCCCTATCCCAGTATACTGTCTCCTACAGGCTTTTGAGGGGAGATCTGTGCCTGGCTTACAGAGCACTGTCAGACCCCACTCTGATGGACCTCCTGCATATCCACAAAACAAACAGCACCAGAATTACCCGTTCTAAACATGTAAACCCTGCCTGTGACATAAATAGGACCTGCTGGAGAGACAGGTATTATATGTATCCTAGTGACTATCCAGTCTATGGAACAGGCTCTTCATCCGTGTGAAGCAGAGTTCTTCCCTAATCCAATTCAAGTTCAACTTGGACAATTGGATGGGGAACAGAAAATTCATTCCTGGTTTTGGCACCTATGTCTTTAATGGACATAGGCAACATCTAAACAGTTCGTCTCCCAGGCCCCTGCTTACACTTATCAAGGGTATCAGAACATATCAGAAATTTGTGATGCATGGCTAGGCTTAAAAAGGCCCTTGTGGTCGTTAGCCTAGTAAATACCTGTCAACCTATAACCTTTGTGTATGATAAAAGGAGACTTGAAGATTAATTTATCTATTTATTCATTCATTTAACATTTGTTTACTGGGAGAAATCCTCCAAATGCATTTTTTTATAATGTGGGAGGAAACCCAGATGGACACAGTGAGAACTTGCTGACTCCGCACAGAAGGCATCCCAACCGAGAATCGAACTAGAGAACTTCTTGCTGTGAGGCAGAGGTAATATAGACTGCACAGTGACCATGCATAACTTTGTCTGTCTCACAAATTCATTGAGGTGGCTGAGATCCAAAACTGGTCTGAGGATCCCTGTCTTCTTTGGAACTAAAAAGAACCTGGAATAGACTCCTGTTCTTAACTGGTCCTGGGGCACCTTTTGGATGACTGTCTTTTTTTCTAGTAACTTTGAAACCTCTGCTGCTGCAGATTCTAATTGACTGGGTTGGAATATTAGGAACTATTAAATTATTTTTTGGAGGGTACAGAAAACGAATGGTGTAGCCTCTGGTGATTATCCTTAGCACCCAGGAATCTTATGTAATGTTCTGCCAGGCTTGTAGGTGTAAGAGTAAGCATCCCCCAACTGCCACACTGTAGGATTTCTCGGTGAAGGGACCATGAAAACCCTGATTATATGGTCATCTTCTTCTCCTAGGGTGATGTCCCTTTCTGTTACATTCCTCTGTGCCTTGGGGAATGGAGTCTGTCTCCAGGAGTGTCTTGGTGATAACCCTGGAATTTTCTGAACCACATCTTCTTGCCCCCCCCCCCCCCAATCTTGGTTCTTGGAGTAGGTCCACTGAGATGTGTAGAAAAAAATTACCATGGCTGATGGGGTCTTAACATTCTGCTGTCTCCTACTAAGTGTTTCTTTAACTTTTGGCTCAGAGGGTGGAGTCATCAAATGTGGCATTAATAAAGGATGTCTTGAAGCTTTCTGCAAAAATCACAAAGACTCATCCAGACATGTTGATGCTTGGTAATACCTGTACCTGCTGCTCTAGCTGTACCATTTGCTGTATTAGAAAGCAGGCATGTGGCCATATTGGAAGTGGATTATATGGTAGACAGTTGGGTGTCCACTGTTTATGAGCATCCGGTGCTGTGTTACCCAAGAGGAACATGGAAACCTCCTTGGTCAGGTCCCACTAAGAATAAGTCATATTTGCAAGGTTATCCAGTGCTCAGAATGTGAAAGTTGCTGAAGCACAAGTCCATTTCCCCAGTCTACGTAATGCCTGTGACTCTTCGTTAAGGGGATGAACAGAAGATGTCTTTTCAGACAGTTCCATTTTCGTGGCTGTTGCCACCACCATTGCATCTACTGGTGGTCCCTTAGTTCAATGTTTCATGTCTTTTGTTGCCACTAGAATTCTGCCAGGCTTTCTGGGGATGGATTCCATTATGTCAGGGTCCTTCTTTGCCCTCTGTGCCACAAGATTTTTGAGGGCATCCATGGGGTGTACCAACCAGGACACACATAAGCCAGTACCAAAAGCTTCAGGGAACACAGATTCATCTGGAGAGGGGGTCCCATGGCCCAGTCTCCCCCTCCTCTTCATCAATTCTAGGATGTTACCAAATGTGACATCTTCAAAGGGGAGATCTGTGGAACATTTCACCTTTTCCTAATCTTTTTCTTCAGTGACAGGCTCAGGAGTGGAGTCTAGGTACTTCTTTTTCAATGTTTGTTTCCTAGGGCCTTGTCTCTAGTGTGCCTCTCAAGACAGCTCTGATTTAGATTGGGAGCTCGAGTGTTGAGTATTTTCCAGGCTTTTAGGTACTGACTATCCCTGTTGATCAGAATGAGAGGAATAAGTCACAGGATCCACTGGGAGTTGAGACAGATTTGAATTCAAGGTCCACACCTGCCATCCTGGTCCAGCTAAGGCCCTTTCGACAGCATCAAAAGCCAGTACTGCAGTCAGAGGTGAGTAGGTGTTCCCCTAGTCAAAGTCTCAGGAGCTTTTTAAGGTCCAGTTGAGATCAGCTCTGAGAATGACCTCAGACCTAACCTATCAAGTGCAGAGGCCCTGAGAGGAAGAGATGGCTCTGAAAATTTTGGAGTCAACTCCCAACTCCTGGAACCTGACACTGATACTTCAGCTCTGAGACTCATCGCAGTATGAAAGAATTGAAGTCAAGAGAGTAAATGATGTAGTCAGTGCCAAAGATCCTGGAACTGTCGAATCTGACTGAGGTGCACCAGAAGGGCTCATACCCCTGGGAAGGGAACCAGATTCAAAGAGTGAACCGATACCAGAGAAAAGGAAAATGGGTGGATGGGCCTGCACCCAGAGATTCCCTTTGGGACTGCACCAGGAAGATTCCTAGGTGGATTTGTGTCCCTAGGAATTTCCTGAGTGTATGGTTGACATCCAGTTCAGTAAGGTTTCTGGTTTATTGGCCTGACTTTGATGATGATGCCATCAAAGAGAACCTGGAAAATCCTCTCTTCTGTAAAATAGGTGAATGGAGCTAAGGGCTGCTTGGCTCCAGTAAACATCTAGTTTAAGGAGCGGGAGATCGGACCAGATTATTTGGTGGATCTGATTTCCTTGGTGTTTTAGGTGCTGGACCTGAAGGATCAGTCAGATCCGGAGACCTTTTCCCTAATTTCTCAGTTTGTTTCTCCTTAGACTTTTTCCTTTTCCTTACTTTTCTCTGGTTTGCTGCTTGGGGAAGATGAAGCTGGCCTCATAGCAGAAGACATTGTTAAATAGGAAAAAGACCCTGTTTGAGGGGGAAGCAGTCCTTTTCAAAATAAGTTTTTCTCTTCTGCCTTGAATAGCCCTGGACCCAAAAGCAGCACAAATATTGCAGTCATCTTAAAGGTGGGCAGCACCTAACAAGCCAAGCACCTTTTAAAACTGAGGTTTCTCTGACATTAGAAACATTTTAATAAACAACAATCAAATTCTACCAAAGAACACACTATACTTAACTGAAAACAAACAGCTAATAAAACAGTACTTGTCTAGAAAAAAAGGCATACTGAAAAACTTAGCAGCTAATCTGTTTCTAACAACTACCTTATAACTAGCCTAAAAATAAAATAAAAGTTAGAACCACACAGCTATACTATGTTACCAACTATGCTCTCTTTGTCTTTCTTTCTCAGTTCTGCACATCAGGCACTGAGCATATGTTCATAGTGTTTCACTGCAGTCATTACACTTAGGTTATCCTGCCGTCAGGTGGTCCCGCAGTCGGCCAGAGTTCCAAAGTCTTGGTCCGGCGTTGGCTGCTATCGCTTCTTCCCTGACGTCAGTGTGCCAGGGGTATATAAGATGCAGCCGATGCCATTTTCTTCAGTCTTTCTTGCCTTGCGGTGCCCGAAGCAAAAGCAGTTCACAAGTGCTGGTCGGCCGACTCCTGAGATTTTCAAATTCAAATTTCAGAACCTAACTCTTCAATAAGGCTAAATACCCTGTTGGGGAAACTTTTTCTTGCCTCAGACCGATGTCAGTAAAAGTTAATAATTGCATTTCTTGTGGGAAGAAAATACCTCATAAGGATTTTCATTCTTACTGTATTCCATGCCTAGGCCCAGACCACGACGTCACTAGCTGTCGGTTTTGTGCTAGATTTAACAAGCGCACTATTAAACGTCGGTTTGATTTTGCTCGCCATTATTTTGGCCGAAGGTTCAACATGCCGTCGGAACAACCGACAACCGGAATACACAAAAAACACAAAAACAAAGATAAGGACCGAGGTCCAAAACTGACGACGAAGCCTCTTCTAGGCCAAGTCGCCGGTTCTCAGTGAGGCGCTTTCGCAGCCCCCGACACCCGCTACCTCAGAGCCACAGGCCTCCTCCGACTCCCACGTTGAGATTTCTAGGCCTCTGGAAACTCAGGGTATTGGGCCTACGGAAATTAACCCCTCAGATGGGTCTGGAGCCACCGAGCAGGCATCGGCTTCTGAGGGTGTTTTCAGACCTTCACAGCTTACCATCAAAACAACAACCAAGTCTAAAACTCCATTAAAGACCAAAAAAACAAGTACAGCATTCACCTGGACAGGCCTCCATGCCTAAAAAGCAGATGCTCAAAATGGCCGAAGACCTAATTACTCTGATCAGGGGTTCCCATCCCCCTCCTGACAAAAGGCCTAGGCAGGATACAGACTATGATTCCTCTGACCAGGTTTCCATTTCTTCGGATTCCTCTTCAGACCAGGGATACTCTTTACCCCCCTATGAGGACTCTGATGCTGAAGAATCAATCCCTTCAGCATCTCCTCCTGAGGATTACTCTTTTGGGGAAACTTTACATACCATGTGGGAGCATTTCCATTGGGAGAGCCAGGATTATTCAGAATCCAAGAAAAGGCTCAGAGATTTTCTTTTATTGCCTCAGCACAGGCCCTTTGCTATTCCACCTGTGTTAGATATTGTGGATGATGTGTTCTCTGAATCCAGTTTAACCCCTGATTCTTTGCCCCCAGCACCAGTCAAGCCAGATAGGTACTACAGAGTCCCTGACTCTCACAAATTTCTTTATAAAAACCCTGCTGCTGACCCAGAAACTATTTCCCAGGGTCCCAAAGGGGTAAAGGCTTCCACTGCTAAAAATCTAGTTCCCTCTGACTGGGATTCTAGATCATTAGATAGATGGGGGAAGAAAGTTTACACTTCTTCAACTCTAGCAGTAAGGGCTTTAAATTGCCAGTTCCACATGCTTAAATACCAACACTATTTAATGCCTCTGTTAAAACAGAAAAAGCTCAGAAGGTCCTGACTAATTAAATGCAGGATTTATTGCATACAGCTGAACAAGTGGGAAAGCATACTCTGCAATGTGGTTTTGATTCATTAGAGGCTTCTTGTAGAGCGGCAGTTACAGGATCTGTGATTCGAAGGCATGCTTGGTTAAAAGAACAAGGTTTACCTGATCATGTTAAGGCAAAATTACTGGATGCTCCTTTACAGCATGATATCTTGTTTGGTGTTAAGGCAGAAGAGGTATTAAAGAAAATGGAGGATAAGGCAAAATCTATGCAAACAGTGAAGGATTTCTTACAGGTACAGCCAACTCAATTTAGCAGAAATTGGCCTTCTAAAAAATTGGTCCTTTCCAGTGTCAGACAGACCACAAAGAGGCAGATACAGAAACCCAAGAGGCAGATCTCAGCCCCAAGGCTCTTACAGACCACGACAGTGGGATGCTTCAACCCCAAAAGGAGGAGAAGACAAGTCACAACCTTATAGGAAACAGTCCCAATGGCTTCCCCCCTCAAATGCCAAGCACTTACCTTTTGGCAGCTCCCTTAGGGGGGAAAACTAGCGCTTTTTTCACAAAATTGTCATATAATCACCCAAGACAAATGGGTTCTGAATATTGTGTCTCAGGGGCACAGGTTCCACTTTTGCACTCTACCAGGGCCAAAAGGAATGCCAGACCTACCACAAAATCAATGGGCAGAGGCACAAAAACAAATTACAGCCCTCATGGACATGAGAGCTATTCAAAAAGTGCCACAACAGGAACAAGGACAAGGATTTTACTCAAGACTTTTCTTGGTCCCCAGAAAGGACAAAGCCTGGAGACCCATACTGAACCTATCTACTCTAAATACTTACCTGGATGTTCCGAAATTCAAAATGTTGACACTACAGCAACTTCTTCCCATGCTGGGCAAGAAGGCTTGGCTTGTTACTTTGGACCTCAAAGAGGCATACCTGCATGTCCCAATCAGACAAAATTGCAGAAGATACCTCAGTTTCATAGCTGGCACAATGCATTACCAATTCTCTGCACTGCCCTTTGGCTTATCTACTACGCCCAGGGTCTTCACAAAATGCCTGGCACCAGTAATTGCATTTTGCAGACAAAAAGGAATTCAAATATATCCCTACTTGGACGACTGTCATATTCAAGCAGAGAGCAAGGACATTCTTCTAAATCATCTGGCATTTGTAAAAAGAATTGCTAATTTGCCTAGGGTACACAGTAAACAAAAAGAAGTCAAAACTAGTACCCTCACAAGAGGTAATATTCCTGAGTGCCAGCTTAAATACACCGGCCCAGATGGCTTATCTCACGCCAGACAAGCAAAGACAACTGACTCAGTACTTTCAATTGATGGCAACAAAAACCCAACTCCCTGCAAGAAAGATTCTGCAGGCCTTGGGGTTCATGGCGTCCTGCATACTATTAATACCATATGCCAGACTGCATATGAGGAAATTACAATGGTACCTAAAAAGTGTTTGGACTCAACACTGTCACAGTTTGGAAACCGTAATACCACTTATTCCCTGCCTACAACTGGAGTTTCGATGGTGGGCACAGGCATGTCACCACAACAAGGGACAGCCTTTCACTTTACCCACAGCCAGGCAGACACTAACAACAGATGCCTCGGATTACGCCTGGGGAGCACACATGGCAGGAAAATGTATTCAGGGCAAGTGGGCCGCAGAACAAATGCATCTTTACATCAATCAAAAAGAGATGCTGGCTGTACAAAATGCCCTAACAGATTTCAAGGACCTTCTGCATCCAGGACAACTATTACTAAAGACGGACAACACCACAGTTATGTGGTACATAAGCAAGGGGGCACTCATTCCTATCCCCTCTGCAGACAAGCCATGACTTTGTGGAACACAGCACTGACATATCAAGTTCATCTGCAAGCACAATTCCTGCCAGGAAAGAAAAATACTCTGGCAGATGACTTAAGCAGAAATATCATGGACCCTCACGAGTGGAAATTAAATCCACAAGTATTCAGCATGATAACACACAAATGGGGGTACCCAGAAATAGATCTTTTTGCCTCCCCACTGAACTGCCAACTACAGAAATTCTGCACAAGGACTTACCACACGCAAGCATGGAAAGTGGATGCTCTCTCGTTCAGTTGGAAAACCCTAAAGGTTTATGCCTTCCCACCACTGCCCCTCCTTTCAAAGGTACTCCTAAAAGCCAGACAAGAAAGGCCAAAAATGATCCTGTTTGCCCCAGACTGGCCACGTCAGCACTGGTACCCAATCTTAAAGAACTTGGCTCAAGACCCAGCATGGATTTTACCTCAAATTCCTCATCTTCTGACTCCACAAAAGAATCAGATCCTGCACAGCCAGCTCAAAACCTTAAACCTAGCTGCATGGCAGATTACTTAGCCAAGCAGCCAACACCTCTATCTAAAGCTGTTATGGATGTCATTTTGGAGGCCAGGAGGCCCAGCACCAGGAAATCCTATTCAGAAAAGTGGAAGGGATTCCGCGCCTGGAACCAGGCACAAAGTTTTGACCCTCTTGTTCCAGACATTCCTCAGAATTTGCAATACTTAACTGAGATGCTGTACAAAGGCCTATCCTTTTCATCCATTAAGATCCACGCCTCTGCCATCTCAGCTCATTACAACACGGATCCCCCTATTTTCTCTCATCCATTATTAAAACAGTACCTCAGAGGGGCTAAAAACATAAGACCGCCCCGGAGAGCACCAACTCCAACTTGGGACCTCAACTTTATCTTGGAAAAACTAACTTTACCTCCTTTTGAGCCAGCCAATTCAGCAGAATTAAAATGTGTCATGGAAACTGCTCTGCTTCTGGCAATAACCTCAGCACGAAGGGTCTCAGAGTTACAGGCACTAATGGCAGTGGAACCTTTCATCATTTTTCATCAGGACAGGGTTTCTTTAAGAACAAACCCTACCTTTATGCCAAAGGTGGTATCCAGTGTGGCACTTAACCAAACTATTCACTTGCCAACTTTTTATCCAACTCCCCAGAATAAAGGGGAGAGACTTCTGCACTCATTGGACATACACAGACAGTTACACTTCTACTTGGACAAAACAAAAGCTTTCAGGAAAACTGAGCAATTGTTTGTAGCATATGCTGCAGGATCACAGGGGAAGGCTATTTCAAAGCAGACCATTGCAAAGTGGATAGGACACTGTATCCGTTTCTGCTACACACAGCATGGAAAAACTGTACCTAGCAACATTAGGCCACATTCCACCAGGGCAACAGCCACTTCAACTGCCTACCTCAGAGGAGTACCTACCAAGGATATTTTGGAAGTTGCAACTTGGAGTTCAGTGCACACCTTTATCAAGCACTACCACTTACCTCTACTCTAAATCCAGAGCTGGCTTTGCCACTACAGTGCTGCAGGGCCTCATAGCCACCCCGAATCCTCTATAGATCCAGCCACCCTATCTCAGCTTTGGGATTCAACCCAAGTGTAATGACTGCAGCAGTGAAACATGATGAACATAGTACAGTTTTGTACCTACCATAAATGTAGATGTTCGAGTGTATTCACTGCTGCAGTCCAGGTTACCCTCCCTCCATCCCCTCTTTCTTACCTAGGACTTTCTACCCTATACAGCCTATGTGGTGTATTTGCTTGTAACTGAAGGTATTGTCTTTATTTTTTTATGTACGTTTTATTAGCAATATGTATTGCCTACCTATTTGGGGGCACCTGCAGCAGTTAATACACTCGAACATCTACATTTATGGTAGGTACAAAACTGTACTTTTCCAGTCACTTGTTTCTGTAGCGGTTATGGTTTTACAAGGCTGGATAGCTAGCCTGGCACCCAACCCCTCCTCTCATGTTTGCACATGGTGTCAGGCACACCACACTCACATGCACATTCACACCTCTGGCCAATTTAGTGTGTTTAGTCCACCTACTGCATGCCTTTGAAATGTGGAAGGAAACCGGAGCACCCAGAGGAAACCCACACAAACACAGGGAGGACATGCAGACTTCACATAAAAGGCACCCCGGCCGAAAATCCCACCAGGGAACCTCATGCTGTGAGGTGGCAATGCTATCCCCTGAGCCACTGTGCCACCCTACTAACTGTGCTACCTAGCCTAAAAGGGAAGGGAGGAGTCAAAATGTCTATTATTTTAAGAAAAGGACACATTCACTTATTATGAAAAGCACAGTTTTTGGACACGTCTGGAAATTTTAGGCAACAAACAAAATGTGAGGTAACTTGGTGGAGAGGAGGGAATAAAGGGTAGAACAGCAGACAAAATGTGAGGTAACTTGGTGGGGAGAGGGTATAACAGCAGACAAAATGTGAGGTAACTTTTGATGGAGAGGAGGAAATAAAGGGTAGAACAGCAAACAAAATGTGAGGTAACTTGGTGGGGAGGAGGGAATAAAGGGTAGAACAGCAGACAAAATGTGAGGTAACTTGGTGGGGAGAGGGTAGAACAGCAGACAAAATGTGAGGTAACTTGGTGGGGAGGAGGGGACTAAAGGGTAGAACAGCAGACAAAATGTGAGGTAACTTTTGGTGGAGAGGAGGGAATAAAGGGTAGAACAGCAAACAAAATGTTAGGTAAATTGGTGGAGAGGAGGGAATAAAGGGTAGAACAGCAGACAAAATGTTAGGTAACTTGGTGGAGAGGAGGGAATAAAGGGTAGAACAGCAGACAAAATGTGAGGTAACTTGGTGGAGAGGAAGGAATAAAGGGTAGAACAGCAAACAAAATGTGAGGTAACTTGGTGGAGAGGAAGGAATAAAGGGTAGAACAGCAAACAAAATGTAAGGTTACTTGGGAGAGAGGAGGGAATAAAGGGTAGAGGAGGAGTCAGACCCTCAGATTCACAGCTCTGGAAGAAGGTGCTGAGGTCAGATCTGACAACCCAAATGTTGAATCGCATGAAACATTGTAACCTTGGATACCATTGTTTTTTCTTTGTATATTGTGATTCATTTTCTTTACACAGTGTTTTATTTGTATTCTGCTTTTAATTGCATATTTAAACTAGGAAAGAAACCACAGCTGCAGCTGTCTCTTGTGAATTACACAGAAATTAAGTTTTTCCCCCACCCTTCCACACTGATGCTGTTTTGTTTTTTAAACTCAACTGCCTTTCCACTTACCTGCCCCTTATGTTAATTTGACCACATATCTCCTTTTTCATTGGCTGTTGTAAGCACAAAATTATAATTTTGTGAAATCCTCTATTAATAATTTATTGGCCATCCCACTGTATTCCATAGATCCAGAATACAAAGTGCCCACCTCTTCCAATCTGTCTTGCTCTTTTAAAATGAGTGGGTCTCCACTTAGCTGTAGCTTAACTTACCCCCTTTCATATCTCCAAAAGGGTCTCACTGAGACAGATACCTGGTGTCAAAACCATGGCCTCAAGCTAAATGCCAAAAAGTGCGTAGTCATCCCCTTTGGAAAAAACAAAGTACCCACAAACTACCACATTGCCCCCTAAATACAGAAGATGTAATAAGGGATCTGTGGACCCAAGTAGATAGTAACCTCTCCTTTGATAATCACATTGCCAAAGTGGTTAGAAAATCCTTCTATGTGGCCCACCTAATCACAAAAGGGTTTGCATCCAGATCAAAAGAGGTCATTGGGTCCCTCTATGCATCACTCATCAGACCCATCATAGAGTACAATGCCCCATTTGGGATGTACCTTACAAGACACCTGCAACAACTGGAAAGACCACAGAAGTACCTCACCAAGAGAGGATCACTGGCCTCAAGCAGATGCCCAATGCAGCTCGACTGAAGAAACTCCAGCTGTACTTGGTTGCATACCGCCTACTCAGTGGTGATCTCTGCCTGACATACAAGACCATGTTGGACCTAGAATTGATGGACATGCTCCACCTAAAGAAAACCATTTCCCTTTGAGCCACACACTCCAGGGATCTAAATCTCACCACAAGAATAAATAGGACGTGCTGGTGGGATAGATTCCTGTCCCAGAGACTTCCCATGCTCTGGAATAAGATTCCAGTCTACATTAGGCATAGCTCCTCGCTAACCCTCTAAAAGAGAAACCTTGACGAGTGGATGGGAAACAGAAAGTTTACCCCAGGGATCACTTCAATGGCTCTGCTGGACAGAGGCACAGGGAACTAATCTAAGGGGATGGTGAAAGCCAACACATTTGGCTAGGCTTGTAAATGCTTTCGGGCAGATAGCCTAGTACCCACCTGTGAACCTATAACTGTTTATTATACACTGCAGCAATTGGGGTATTAACCCACTTTTCCATCGTACCTTTAAAATCCACATCATGTACTCCAAGACCACCAATTACTGGATGGGCCCACATTCTGCCTCTCAGTAGTCATCTTGGGATTAGTGTTTCTGTTTTGCTCTTGGTGAGATGATGAGCACTGGGACATATTTCCTGGAGACTGCTGTTCACTGGAAAGCCTAATAATTGCTGATCACTGGAAAGCCTAATAATTGCTTTTAGGTGCCAGTTTGGAATTTGTACTTATATTTTGTTCCTGGTAAACGAGGAAGCAGAGTGCATAGATTCCTGACTATTTCTGGTTAGGAAGTGTTTGTTTGTGCTTTACCTTCCTGACTGGTCTGGTTGCTATTCAAGGCATCTACCATGGAAAAGGCTACAGCAAGCCTACAGAACGTTACATCGTCTGGGACAAGACTGTAGATGACCAAACAGGCTGTGGCCTGCTTTTCATCTTGTGATTGTTACTACTGTTTTGCTTCTGGTGAGAGAAAAAGCAAAGAAGCATGGTAAGCCAGTACAGTGAAGCTCTGGTGAGACTACCACTAGTAGTAGTCATGGTGAGGCTACCACTAGTAGTAGTCATGGTGAGGCTACCACTAGTAGTAGTCATGGTGAGGCTACCACTAGTAGTAGTCATGGTGAGACTACCACTAGTAGTAGTCATGGTGAGACTACCACTAGTAGTAGTCATGGTGAGGCTACCACTAGTAGTAGTCATGGTGAGACTACCACCAGTAGTAGTCATGCACTAGCCATTCAGATAACTGCACTCTTTTCATTGCTGACAAGCCCGTTCTTTCTTTTCAGTAAGTACTGATTGATTCGCTACTAACTTCAGATTATCTTCTTAAACACTTAATCCATATGTCATCATATTAGTTTCCCCTCAAGTGTTTTGCAGTGCTCTATATAGCCACTGACACCTTCAGTCGACATTTTTCCTGTAAAAGCACCATTGAAATTTCACCAGTACCTAGTTGCACACAGGTCACGTAGTTTGCAGTGACAAGCCCTGCCCCCAGAGTAGCAAACCGGATACTTCTGACGTTACTTTATATTCTCACTCCAACTGTCTAATTAATAAAAAAGGGTCTGTTGCCATGGATATGAATTTTCCCACTGTCTCTGTTACCAGCTTAGTGGCTATGGGCATCGTGAGGCAATGTAGAAATTTCCTCATGTTCATTCACAGCCATTTAATTCACAATCAAAGTGATATGGTGTGAGAGAGATATACTTACACAATGTTACTGGAGGCAAAGCTCTCACATAAAAGCACTCCTGATGTCAGTAAGGTTGTCAGTAGTACTCATTCTGCACCCATCACACACAGTTCAAAGCAGGCACACAGACCCACATATGCTGAGACCTCCTAGATGAAGTACACATAACAAACACCCTCAGTAACCCTGAATGCATTATTTCAAAGTAAAACCCACATCAACACATACAGCCACATCTCATAGAGCCTCAGCTTCTAAGCTCCTAGGGCAAGCCACCACACAATCCAACGTTCTGGACACTGGAGACACATTTGTGAGTTACACTGATGTCTCTCTCACCAGGCTGATTAAAGAGAAAGGACATGATCAGTTGCATAGCAGAGAACAGGTTCTGCCAAATTATGCATGCACTCAGGTGACTGGACCACAAGTACCAGTATGACTCGAGTGTAAGTGACCTGAGACATACCTCCCTAGACTTTATGAAGAGGGACATCATTGATCTCTTGGAATGTGTGTCCCTGACTGGTATGAGCCTGGCATTGAGTAGCATTTTACCTATTCCAAGGATGATGCCACAATATGAACAGAATATCACTGACTTTAATAACCGTCTTAGTTTCTGGGGTCATTCTAAGGGGGTTCAGTATTTGTCAGCATGGAAGGAGACAGTCAACAGACCACACTTCTTTGCCAGGGATGGTCTGCCCCTCTGCCCTCTAGGCTGAAACATTGTCCTCCCCCCATTAGTGCCTTTTTTGGCCATGCCAAACTGAAAATACTTATGACCTAGCAAATCAAAACCAAGAAAATCTAAAGGTGTTACTGGTCAATGCCAGGAGTCTAAATAAAAACCTCCACTCCCTAGAAGTTCTCTTGACCCTAGAGAATGCTGATGTCCTTGTGGTCACTGCGACATGGTTTAAAAACACGGAAAGCATACAGACAGTGCAAGGTTATGCCTTCTACACATTTAGACCATCTACAACACAGACAGGGCTATAAAGGTTAATGTGTCTTGATTTACATCAGAAATAACTGTACCTCAGCTACAACACAGACAGGGACTATAAAGGTGAATGTGTCTTGATTAATATCAGAAATAACTGTACCTCAAAACTGGTCAAACAGGATAATGCACTTGAACTTCTCCACATTTTAATTACCGTAGGCAAAATCCAATAACATTTACTTGCAAGCTATAGTTCCCCTCTATGAACCAGGAAGTCCATAACATGTATTTAAACTTATTGGGAACACTCACCATCCAACCCAATACCATATTCTTGGGCGATGTTACTTACCCCACTATTAACTGAGAGTAGTATACAACACCAAATGTACAGGCAAAGAGATTCCTAGACCTTGTAAACACAAACTCCCTGGACCAGACTGGCAGTACACCGAGAAGGGGTGCAACCATACTGAATGCGGTCATCACTAATATGGCAGAGTGATGCATACCCCCTAGTGTAATCTCTTCTCTGGTAAGGTCAGACCACAAAATGGTTGTCTTTGAAGTGAAAGTAAAACCTGGAATCCCAGCTAACCTAGAATATTCAGGAACTACTTTTAAGGCTAGCTTCCTATTAACTGATAACCTGGCAAAATTTCAAGACCCCATAAATCCTCAGAACACTGCTGCCTACACAGAACTGTTCACAGAAACCCTATACATACATGTTAATAGCTGCATAGAGGCAGTTGCACCCACCAGGAAGAAGTACAGAACAAATGCAAAAAAACTGGCCACCCTGGTGGAATCACAACATTAACGGGCTGTATAACAGAAGGAAGAAAATCATAGCAAAAATAAGGAGGTGCAGCACCCAGCAGGATAAAAGCACTCTCCTCAAACTGAACAAACCGCTCAGGGGACAGTCTACCAAAGCCAACTTTGAAGTAAATTTGTTTTCACGGTTCAGGCACAACCACAAGGCATTCAGTAGCTATGTCCACAACTTCAAAGGCAACCCACAATTGTGAGCAGAGTTCATTGTAAATGGAGCCAGCTATACCGAGCCAGAATATATAGCAAACCTCCTGGCTGATAAATTCAGCTCTAACTTTACCCTTCTCCCCATCAACCTTCCCTCAGAAAATACCATCAAATATAACTCCCCCTGCTATCACTAGCGAACAGGTCCTTAAGACTCTCTCTAAGGCCAAGAACACTGCATCAATGGGCCAAGACAGTATCACAGTGCACCTTCTAATTAGCATGAAACATGATCTATCAGGCCATCTGGAATTGCTACTTATCTGTATCTTCCAAACAGGCTTTGTGCTTCATGAATGGAGAACAGCAACAGTCATCCCTCTGCACAAAGGTGGGCTGTCTACAGACCCTGTAAACTATAGACCCACAAGTCTCATATACAAAGGCATAGAAATAATTGTCATTGCTTAGTGACATAGGAAACCTCCAGACACTGAACCCAACCCAAGTGGTTTCATCTTTGACAGGTTTGCGAAAGCAGTGGATAAGGGCAAAATGGTTTGCACTTCCTACCTTGACCTGGCGAAGGCATTTGATACAGTCTTCCACTCAGGCATTGTTGACAGATTTAAGAGGTTAGGTACAAACCCTTGCGTTATCAGGTGCATAGCCAGCTGGCTCACAGACAGGCCTTAGGAGGTTAGAACTGGGGAGCCCACATCTACAAAGAAGCCATTCACAAGTGGAGTTCCTCAGGGACTGGTCCTGGGACTGCTCCTTTTTGGCATTTACTTATCTGAAGTCAAGGCCAACGTCAGTGGCCTCCAGATGATTAAATTTGCAGATGATTGCAAATTAGGAGCTGTCAATGAATCAACCACCAACACAAATGTTCTCTAGGAAGGGCTGACAGACAACAACTGGTACCAGAGACATGGACTAAAACTAAATGCCAAGAAATGCATTTCCCCCTCCTTTCTATACTGAGCTTTGTCTGTAAATCCTCTGCTCTATACTTCTGAACTGCCAATATTACTCTCATTGTGGCATACTACTTCTGTATATACATTTATTTGTACTCACAATGGTGTACTACCTTTGTAAATAAATTTATTTGTACTGAATTGATTATATCTTTCTTATCCAATATTGTTAAGCGTTGCTTTACTACCAATGTACATGATATTATGTATACTGTACTTTAATTGTAATTTTGATTTTACTGAGGAGCTTTCCTCCCCGGGCCTCCACTGAAAACGGGCTCTACCCAGCCCAGTGGACTTTCCCAGTTAACAAACTGCAAATAAATAAATAACTACTGTCCTTCAGGAAGTCATCCACCTCTAGTAACTATCATATTGACAGCACATCCCTAAGAGTTGACTCAGTAGTCATGGGCTTTCGGACACACACATACAGGCTAGAGCCTTTGATCATCTTGTGTCTACAGTAGTGAGTAAATCGTTCTATGTTGTGCAACATATAAACAAAGGTATGGCTTCATGGTCCAAGGAAGTCTCTGCTCCACTGTATTTGGCATTCAGCAGACCTATCATTGAGTACAGTGCCCACTTTGGTATGTATCTAACCAGGCATATCAGACAATTGCAACATCCACAGAGGTTCCTCACTAAGAGAGTACAGGGTGTAAGTAACATGTCTTATGCAAACTGCCTCAAGGCCCTGTCTATGATATCTGTATGATCTGTCTTCTACAAACTGATGAGGGGAGATGTATACCTGGCATACAAAGCATTGTCAGACCCCACTCTGATGGACCTTCTGCATATCTGCAAAACAAACAACACCAGAATTACGCATTCTAAAGACTTAAACCTTGCCTGTGATATAAATAGGACCTGCTGGAGAGACAGCTATGTATCCCAGAGATGACAACTCCTCTGGAACAGGATCCTTATCCATGTGAAGCAGAGTTCCTCCCTAACGCAATACAAGTGAAAGTTGGTCATTTGGATGGGGAACAGAAATTCATCCCTGGTTTTAGCACCGGTGTCTCGAATGGACACAGTCCGTAAATGGTTTATCTCCTAGGCTCCTGTTTGTAAATGTTTTACCTTCCCAGCACCTGCTTACACTTAAGGGTGCCAGAAAGTGTCAGGAGATTTGGGATGCATGGCTAGGCTTAAAAAGGCCCTTGTAAGTCTAAGCATCTGTGAACTTATGAAAATACCTGTTTCCAAAATATTTTTCTCCTTCCATCCATAATTTAACTTCCAAATTTCAAACCTTCTGTAAACACTCATCTTACTCACCACTGTTGATGCTTATCCCTAGCATATAATGTTTTAAGAACCAGCTTGCGGGTTATGTAACAAATATTGGGCTTTATAATCACCATTACAATAAAATTCTCCCATAGTTCAGTTTTCTGTACATTTTGTACTTCTCCGCATTTTTTTTGCATTACTAATATTCATAGTGACATATCAAAAAGGTAATATGGCAGTAATGGAAATAAATTATTAAATTTCAGATGCTTAATTGACATTTGTTTTATAACTTGATACCTCAGTCTGTCTTGTCTGTTGTAACTACATGCTCTATGTAACACTGCTGTAGACATCCTTTCCTGTTCATCCAGTTTATTTCTACTCTTCTCATCTGGCCATGGGGGCACAGGTTTTCAGCCATCTAAATTCTTTGCTTCATCCTTCCTTCTCTGCTTTTATCTTCCTCATGTAATCATATCTCTGATTAAGTAGTAGATGTACTTTAATTAGGATGTACTTTAACTTTCTTATGTCAGTGATTTTCTTTATCAGGCAATGTCCAAGACACATCAGCCTTATCACTTGATTTGCCCATTGTTTCACTTTCCGATGTTAGCTGTTCTACAAGGTCAACCCATAACAGTGCACTATGCATGTTCACCTCCTCAGCTACAGTGACACAACCTTAATTTTCTTAGTTAAGACCAAGAGTTTCCCCAGTGTTACTTCAAAACTTGGGTGGGGGGAACCGTAGGCATAGTGGGATCTCTCTAGTCAACAAATGAAGTGAACTTCACAATAAACAAATTCAATGTGAAAACAAAATAAATCTTGAAAAAAGCTTTTTTTTCATATTTATATTTACCCCCATCATTTGAGTCTGCCGTATGGCTTTTACTGTCTTTTGTGTCATTGATCTTAGCAAGAACCTTGCAAGCCATTTGCTACCTAGCTGAAGGACCTCATTTGCCCATTTCTTCCCCAGAGTGGAGACACTTAGGCAGGGAGTAGGCCTATCTGCCATACTCATTAGACTCCCCATCCAATCCTTGCAGCTTCAATTGGTACTGCCTTCCACAAGAATTACACATTTCAGCATGCCCTCCACAAGTGTGAGGGTCTATATTAGATCACTGAATGCTTAGGTAAGCGAATGGTGATTAATCAACCCCCATATAAGCGAAAGCTTACAAAACCGAACATGTTAGATCAGCAATTTTTTTCCAAGGGAAAAAAATTGCTGTTCCAACAAAAAAAAAGAAAGCACACTAAAACATGAGATTAAGTGGGGGACTGTGCCCCCCACACCCCCTACTTAAATGTACCAACTCCGAGACCGCACTACAGTGCCGAAAACTGCAAAGTACCGAAGTGCCCAAGCAAATTCTTTCCCAGGGAAAGAATTCACTTACATGCCGTTTCGGTTTTGTCAGTTTGACCAAGACACATTCGAAAACATGCGTCTTCGGTCTGCTGATAGGAGCACAAGTGTGACACCTAGTACTCTCTCTAGGTGTCATCCAGACAGTGAACCAGAGCCACATTCCTCCCCCCGATGGGTGAGCCAAATAATCAAACCATGTCATCTAGCTGAGGTTAGTAGTTCATTTTTCTGTGCTGTGGGGGGTGAGCTTGGGATGTTTATGGTCAGTGAGTGAATGGGTGAATAAGGTGAAAAGCAACTTGAACAGAAATTCTTGAAAAAAAAAAAGGTGCCACTGGGAAACATCTAATGCAAAGTGGAGCCGTGGTAGCAACTGTGTCTATATTTTGATGGATGTGAAAAGAAATGTTACTTGCAGATACTTTTATCAGTCTTATCAATTTTTACGTAGAAGGCAGACGTGATCATGACAACATAAATGAGTTTGTAGCCTTGTAAAGAATATTCAGCGCATTCAAACAGATATGCAGATTGTAAAACTTGAGTATTTAATGCCCAGTTAGATTAAACAGAATAGCAGGAAAAACATTTTAGGCAAATCTAATTTTTTTTATAAATCAGTGGGTGGAAATAGGCATCTGTTTACTTATAAGCAAGATAAGTTAGACAGGGCTGGTAGGACTAATTTTGTCAGATCAAGTATTCAGAAATGATGTAAGACTAGTCAGAACTGTTAGAATGTACTTTTATGTTCAGTATCAGACAGCAACAGTGTAACTGTATTTAAATGATTTTTGTGACCAGTTATGTCTGCTAGGTCATGATTGTGTTCCTCAGGCATAAATAATAATTTATGTCCTTCTATTCGTATGTTACAGTATTCTAGGTGTGGGATTTTATGCCCTCAGACAACTCGTATGTCGGCTCCTATACAAAAGCTTCAGCTTGGCTGGGCAGTGTGCGTGGGATGTCACACGTAGGGCCATAAACCAGGGGCCTTAAATGTGTCGTCTGCACACACAATCCTCAGAACATTTCAGCCACAGACATTCGCATCGTACGATCGCTTCTCCACAGATGTCGCATCCTAAGATAAGTAACCCATCGGATTTCTAATTTTCTTATTTTTGATGATTGTTCTTGTAATGCTTGGTTGTTGTAGCCTTTAGCTGATGTCAGAGAAAAAGGGAATGTGCCAGTGCAGGCGCCAGATACCCCATAAAGACGCCCAAGACAGGTGTGTTTTTTGCCTAGCCTGAGAACACGATTACTCCTACTGTGCTATTTGTTAATCGTTTGTGCCCAAGACCTTGCACAGCCATCTAGCCTCGTTAAACCTTTACCTGGAGAACCAACGCCTTAAACGATTAGCCCTTAGGATGGATCCTGCATACGAGGCTGCACCTGAACCCTCGCGCAAAAAGTCCAAAGTTCCTAGGCCTTCTTCGCCTGCCGCTCCGCTTCCCAACGTACTGCCGTCTGCCATTCTAGGGGTTGAGGTGCACTCAGAGGATACGTCAACTGCAGCGATGTCCCTAGTGAAAGCCGTTTCGCAGCCGACGACCGGCACGTCCGCGGAGCTTATCCAGACATCGACAACAGTCGATGTCTAGGGGGAACCAGTTTTGGGGTACCTCTGGCAGGGATCCAGACTTCGGATATGTTACTGCCCAAACCCAACGCCAGGCCTCTCTCTACTTCCTCCCCGGCCAAAAATAAGTAAAAAATGAAACAGGGTCTATATTATATTCTCGAAAGCCGACAGTGTCGAATCTGACATTGTCGACACGAGAATATCGAACGCTCAGAATCTCGAGCATGTAAACGTAAATCTCCATAAGGGGAGATTTACGCTTACTGCAATGTAGTGCGGTCTCGGAGTTGGTATATTTAAGTAGTGGGGGGTGCAGGGGGCTTGCCCCCCTGCTTAAACCCATTAGGGGACTTTTTTCTTTTTCTTTTTGTCTTTTTATAAGGTCGATGTTTGAAGACATCGACCATATGTTCAATGTTTTCAAACGTTCTTGTAATATAGACCCACTAAACATACCTCCACTTCTTCAGAAGTCACACCGAATTGGCAAGCCTTCACCTCTTCTCTCATGCAGGCCTTTGTGGCCCTCAGGCCTTCAGCCTCAGCCATCTCCACCTGCCTCTTCTGAGCCCTAGGCCTGCATCTGCTTCTTTCCTCCCATCCACGACCCCTCAAGTCAGAGAAGAAGAACATGATTCTTCCTTTTCATCCTCAGAAGAGTCCATTTCTTATGTTTCACAGATTGCCTCCCCCCAGGAATATTACTCTCCTGATGAGGAATCTGAAGAAGGGTATTCTCCCCCTGACAACATTACTTTTGGTGAGACCATCACCAAGATGAAGGATTACTTTAAATGGGACAGGCACCCAAAAAAGGTACTTTGAGCTGCTGCAAGTGGAATCCCCCTCCCCTTCAGCAGTTCCTCCTGCTTACTTGGATGCCTTCAACACTGCTTCCAAAGCCCCTGACTCCCAGCCTCCGGCCCTTAAACGTCTTGACCACTTCTACAAAGTACCAGAGGACCAAAAATTCCTGGTCAAACCACCCTTGGCGGAACCAGCTATTATTACCACCACTGAAGATAAGCAGTCTAGACTGCTGCCTTCTGCCTCCCTACTGCCCACTGACAAAGACAGCAAGTACATGGATAGGATGGGGAAGAAGGTATACACTTCACATGACAAAATTTGCATTAGACTTGGTCTCTCAAGCCTCCTGCATGCTAGCATCCTTGCCTGAGAGCCCCATCAAGACTGACATCTCAGCCAAACTTTCCTTGGCACAACAGGTAGCCAGGCATTCCATCAGATGCAGCTATGATGCTGCAGAAGCATCCTCCAGGTCTGCAGCATCTGCTTCAGCCCTCAGGAGGTACTCATGGCTAAGACTCCAGAACCTCTCCGAGGATTTCAAGTCTGAGATCTTGGATGCCCCTCTGAACCACAGTGTGCTTTTCAGCAAACAATCTGCTGACCTTTTTAAAAGTCTACAAGAAAAAAAGCAAAGAACTCCAGGACATCAAGCACCTGCTGGTGCCACCCATCCCCAAGTATTATAGAAACTACCCTGCTAAGTCCACCTTTGTGAGATGTACTCCTCAGCCCTCTTCCAGGTCCAGGAGAGGGGCTAGAAGACCTACCAACTCCAGATCCTCTGCTCCATCTCATCAACCCAGACAGCCCTTTCAGAACAGAGGAGATCCCAGTAATGCGTGACTGCCTTGCCCACCTTCCCCTCTCAGCCAGTCTTTCCCACTGTCTTCCCCTTTGGCAATCCATCACTTCAGACCAATGGGTCTTAAACATTATTCAAAAAGAGTACTTCCTATCCTGGAAAGAGAAGTCACCCAGAAGAGGCATTCCTCTCATCCACAAAAACCAGGCTCATCTCTGGTAGACCTTTTAAAACTAGGCACCATAGAGCCTGTCTGTACGGGACAGGAAGGGAAGGCGTTTTACTCCCGCCTCTTCCTGGTCCCCAAAAACGACTGCCCCTGGAGACTCATCTTAGACCTGTCCTTCCTAAATCTCCGTCTTCAGGTACCAGCTTTCAAAATGCTTTCTATTCCCACTCTGCTGCCCCTCATTCCAGCCAAGTCCCTCATGGCCCCCCTTGACCTGAAGGAGGCCTACCTGCGCATATACCCATCAGGAATTCTCGCAAACAATGCCTGCATTTCTCTGGACCTGCCTCTCATTTCCAATTTAATGCATTGCTCTTTGGTTTATCCATGGTCCCCCGAGTGCCTGGTTCCAGCCATTGCCTTCTGCAGAACTCCGAGTATACAGATTTTACCCTTATCTGGATAGCATCCTAATACTGGCAGAGTCCAGGGATGCTCTATTGAAGAATCTACATTTCACCATGTCCCTTCTGCCGAACCTAGGATTCACCATCAATCTCACGAAATCCTCTCTGATCCCAAGCCAGGACATAATTTTCCTAGGCTGCAGAATCAGAACAGACGCAATAAAGGCCTTTCTACCACAAGACAAGGTTCTTTGTTTGACTTCCCACTTCCAGGAAGCTCTACTATCGCAAAAGGTGACGGCAAGGCAATTTCTTCATCTCCTGGGTTTAATGGCAGTAACCATCCCCATGCTACCACTGGCAAGAATGCATATGCGCAAATTACAGTGGTTCCTGAAGAACACCTGGTCCCAACACCTTCATCCCCTAGAACAGGGCATCACCCTCCTTCCCTGTCTGAAAACAGAAATCATTTGGTGGATCCAGCAAGTGCAGCTGAACCCAGGGCTCCCACTACAACACTACAACCACCCACCTCAACCCAAGTAATGGATACAGATGCCTCAGATTCAGGTTGGGGCGCAACTCTGGCCTCTTAGAGGATTCAGGAAAAGTGGCATCCCTCTCTTCAGGCCAAACACATCGATTTCAGGGACGTGACAACAGTCTTCTTACCTCTAAAGACCTTCACCCCCCCTTCTGGTTCCAGGGGTGTCCCAGATTGTCACTGACAGCACTACGGTGATGTGGTACCTCAACAAGCAGGGAGGAACAAAGGCCTATCGGCTGTGCCGATTATCTCTGCTGATATGGGACTTAGCCTCTCATCTCAACTTAGTCCTGCAAGCAGCCTACATACCCTCACAGGACAACCACCAAGCAGATCTCTTGAGCAGTACCTCCTCACCTCAGCATGAATGGATGCTGAGCAGGGAGGTGGTCTTAGACATAATCCACCGGTGGGGTGCTCCATAAATAGACCTGTTTGCCTCTCCCAGAACAGGCAACTGCAGAACTTCTGCTCAAAAAGCCACTCCCCTCTAGCATGGAGAGTAGACGCTTTCAGCTTCCCTTGGGAAGGGAAGTTCCTTTGTCTTCCCTGCATTCGCAATGATTCAGAAAGTCGTCCTGAAAATTCAGAGGGACAAACCAAAAATCTTGTTAGTGACTCCCTACTGGCCAAGACAGCACTGGTTCCCCCTACTTCACAAACTAGCCATGGGCAATCACTTCAAGTTGCACTACAAGGTGGACCTACTGATACAAGACAAAAGAACTCTCCTACACCCACACTTACAGATGTTGATGTTCATCGTGTTACCCTGCTGCAGTCATCACACTTGGGTTATCCTGTCGTCAGGCGGTCCCGCAGTTGGCCGGATTTCCAAAGTCTTGGTCCGACGGTTGCTATTGCCTCATCCCTGACGTCAGTGCGCCAGGGGTATATATATTGTAACCAACGCCATTTTCTCCAGTCTTTCTTGCCGTGCGGTGCCCGAAACAGACGCAGTTCACAAGTGCCGATCGGCCGACTCCTGAGATTTTCGAATTTCAGACCGAAGTCTTCTATAAAGCTAAGTACCCCGTTGGGGAAACTTTTCTTGCCTCAGACCAATGTCAGAAAAAGTTAACAATTGTATTTCTTGTTCATAAGGATTTTCATTCTTATTGCATACCTTGCCTAGGCCCTGATCACAATGTCACTTCTTGTCGTTTTTGTGCTAGATTTAATAAACATACTATTAAAAGACGATTTGATTTCGCACAACACTTTTTTTATAGAAAATTTTATTACACCATGCCGTCGGAGCTACCGACTACCGGCGTGCACAAAAAGCGCAGGGACAAGGACCGACAGCCCAGGCCTAAGCCCGATTCCAAGGCCTCGGTTGATCCGGTCTCCGGTTATCAGTGAGGCTCCGACGCAGCCTCTGACTACCGCAGTTCTGGAACCCGAGATCGCTACAGATATTTTGACGGAATGTACTAGGCCGACGCAGCCTTTTACTTCAGGCCCTTCCGACGATTTACTTTCCAAGGACGTCAGTGCTTCTGAAACGCCATCGGTTTCTGAAGGCGTTTTCAGACCGACGACTTTTACAGTCAAAATTTTTCCAAGTCGAAGACTCCTAAATCGAAAAAGGCTTCACTTCAGTCTCCTGTTCAAGGCCCTATGCCTAAGAAACAGATGCTCAAGATGGCTGAAGATTTGATTTCTCTTATCAGGGGTTCTCAGCCTCCTCCTGACAAAAGGCCTAGACAAGAGGAAGATTCTGCTTCCTCTGAACAACTGTCTATTTCTTCAGATTCCTCTGAGGACCAAGACCATTCCTTCTCTCCTTATGAAGATTCTGATGCTGAGGACTCTATTCCCTCAGCTTCCCCTGCAGAAGACTACTCTTTTGGGGAAACTTTACACACTATGAGGGAACATTTTCACTGGGAAGGTCAGGATTACTCTGATTCCAAGAAAAGGCTCAGAGAGTTTCTTTTACTCCCCCAACACAGACCCCTAGCCATCCCTCCTGTTTTGGACATTGTGGATGATGTCTATTTAGAATCCAGTTTCAACCCTGACTCTCTACCTCCTGCCCCAGCCAAGCCTGACAGATACTACAGAGTACCTGATTCCCACAAATTCCTTTACAAAAGCCCAGTAGCTGACCCAGAGACCATCTCCCAGGGTCCCAAGGGGGCTAAGGCTTCCATGGCTAAAAATCCAGTACCTTCTGAAAGGGATTCAAAAGCACTAGACAGATGGGGGAAAAAGGTTTACACGTCAGCCACTTTAGCTGTGAGAGCATTAAACTGTCAATTTCATATGCTTAAGTATCAGCAATTTCTGATCTCTCAGTTAAAACAAAAGATAACCACCCTCCCTCAACAGTCTGAATTGAAAGAAGTACAGGATTTGTTGCACGCCACCGAGCAGGTGGGCAAACATACCTTACAATGTGGATTTGATTCTTTAGAGGCCTCCTGCAGAGCAGCTATCACTGGATCAGTTATACGTAGGCATGCCTGGTTAAAGGAACAAAGTCTGCCTGATCATGTTAAAGCAAAATTACTAGATGCTCCCTTACAGCAGGATGTTCTTTTTGGTGTTAAAGCAGAAGAAGTTTTAAAGAAAATGGAAGATAAGTCAAAATCAATGCAGACAGTCAAAGATTTCCTACAAGTACAACCCCCTCGCTTCAGCAGAAACTGGCCAACAAAAAATTGGTCCTTTTCAGCCACTGACAGGCCTCAGAGGGGTAAATACAGGCGCCCAAGGGGCAGAGAACAACCACAAGCTCAGTATAAACCTCGCCAATGGGGCACTCCAACCCAGAAGGGAGGAGAAGACAGGTCTCAATCCACCAGAAGGCAAACTCAATGACTTGCACCTCAGCTGGCTAAACAAAGCTCTTTTGTCAGCCCCCCTGGGGGGGAAACTGTCACATGGTTACAAAGGACAAATGGGTCCTAGACATAATTTTACGAGGATACAGATTCCACTTCCACACCTTGCCAATAAAAAGAGGAATGCCAAACCTGCCACAAAATCAAAGGGCAGAGGCTCAAAAACAAATTACAGCTCTCATGGCCATGAGAGCCATTCAAAGGGTACCAACTCAAGAGCAAGGCCAAGGATTTTCCTCAAGACTCTTCCTAGTACCCAGAAAAGAAAATGCTTGGAGACCAGTTCTGGACCTTTCAATTCTAAACACGTACTTACAAGTTCCCAAATTCAAGATGCTAACACTACAGCAGCTACTTCCCATGTTGGGCAAGGAAGCATGGCTGGTAACAGTGGAACATGTCCCTATCAGACAAAGTTAAAGTTGCAGAAGATGCCTTTGTTTCACTGCAGGTTCAACCCATTATCAATTCTCTGCACTGCCCTTTGGCTTATCTACTGCACCCAGAGTATTCACAAAATGCCTGGCACCAGTAATTAAAAACTGCAGACAAAGAGGAATTCAAATATATCCATACCTGGACGACTGCCTCATCCAAGCAGAAAGAAAAGACATTCTCCTACAACATCTGGCATTTGTGAAGCATCTACTAAATTGTCTGGGGTACACAGTAAACGAAAAGAAGTCAAACTAGTACCCTCACAAAAAATGACATTCCTGGGTGCCAGCTTGGACACAACGGCCCAGAAGGCTTATCTTACACCAGACAAGCAATTACAACTGACTCGATATTTCAAGACAATGGCAACAAAGACCCAACTAACTGCAAGAAGAATTCTGCAGGCTTTGGGCTTCATGGCATCTTGCATTCTGATAATATCATTTGCAAAAATGCATATGAGGAAATTACAGTGGTACCTAAAAAGCGTATGGTCTCAACACAGCCACAGCTTGGACACAGTGATATCTCTCATTCCCTGCCTTCAACAGGAATTTCTATGGTGGGCACAGGCATGTCACCTCAACAATGGTCAGCCTTTCACCTTGCCCCCACCCAGGCAGACTATCACGACAGATGCTTCAGACTATGCCTGGGGGGCACACATGGCAGGGCAATGCATTCAAGGCCTATGGACTGCAGAACAAAGAAAACTGCACATAAACCAAAAAGAGATACTAGCTGTACAGAAAGCTCTGACAGCCTTCAAGGATCTACTACAGCCAGGACAACTTGCAATAAAGATGGGCAACACCACAGTAATGTGGTACATAAACAAACAAGGGGGCACACATTCCTACCCTCTTTGCAGGCAAGCAATAATCTTATGGAACACAGCTCTGGCCTACCAAGTCCAGTTACAAGCTCAGTTCCTGCCAGGACAGAAAAACACATTGATTGGCAGACGACCTAAGCAGAAACATCAAAGATCCCCACGAGTGGAAGCTAGACCCACAAATATTTACAATAACTCAAAGATGGGGTCTACCAAATATAGACCTGTTTTCCAGTCATCAAAACTACCAGCTGACAAAATTTTGTACAAGGACATTCCACCAACAAGCTTGGAAAGTGGATGCTCTCTCCTTCAGTTGGAAAAACCTGACAGCATATGCCTTTCCTCCATTGCCTCTTCTCACAAAGGTACTTTTGAAGGTCAAAAAGGAGAAACCTCGAATGATTCTCATAGCCCCAGACTGGCCACGCCAACACTGGTACCCGCTACTGAAGAATATGGCTCACAGCCCACCATGGATATTGCCTCAAATACCTCATTTGCTCACGCAGCAGAACAAGCAGATTCTACACAGCCAGATCAAAACCTTAAACCTGGCTGCATGGCAAATCAATTAAGTATCCAACCTGCACCTCTTTCACAAGCAGTACTGGATGTTATTCTAGAAGCCAGGAGGCCAAGCACCAGGAAGGCTTACTCAGACAAATGGAAAAGGTTTTCTGCTTAGAACCAAGCTAAAGACCAAGACACAACTCAGCCTCATATGCCTCACATTCTGCAGTATTTAGCTGAGATGTTGCATAAAGGACTTTCCTTCTCCTCAATTAAGATCCATGCATCAGCTATTTCAGCTCACTACGACACAAATCCACCTTTATTTTCAAATCCTCTCCTAAGGCAGTTCCTCAGAGGGGCAAAAAACATTAGACCACCTAGAAGAGCTCCTACACCAGCATGTGACCTCAACTTTGTTCTGGAAAAACTAACGCTGCCTCCCTTTGAACCAGCTTTTTCTGCAGACCTTCAGTTCCTATCTTGGAAGACTGCCCTGCTCCTGGCAATAACTTCTGCTAGGAGAGTCTCAGAATTACAGGCACTTATGGCAGTGGAACCTTTCCTCATTTTTCATCAAGACAGAGTTTCTCTACGAACTAATCCTTCCTTCATGTCTAAGGTGGTTTCCAGTGTAGCTTTAAATCAAACCATCCACCTACCCACTTTCTTCCCCAAACCACAGAACAAAGGTGAGAGACTCCTGCACTCCTTGGACATTCACAGGCAGCTTTGTTTTTACTTGGATAAAACTAAGGCTTTCAGAAAAACTGACCAGCTCTGTGTTTCCTATGCTACAACTTCTCAAGGGAGGGCCATATCCAAGCAAACCATTTCTAAATGGATAGGCCATTGCATACGATTCTGCTATACACATCATGGGAAGCCAGTTCCTCCTACCATTAGATCCCACTCTACCAGGGCAACAGCTACCTCTACAGCCTTTCTCAGGGGGGGTTCCTACCAAGGAAATTTTAGAAGCTGCAACTTGGAGTTCTGTACACACATTCACCAAACACTATCACTTACCTCTTTATTTTAAGTCCAGGGCAGGCTTCGCCACTGCAGTTCTGCAGGGCCTCATTGCCTCCACTAACCCTCTATGATGCCTCCACCCTACCTTAGCTTTGGGACTCTATCCAAGTGTGATGACTGCAGCAGGGTAACACGATGAACATAGTACAGTTTTGTACCTACCATAAATGTAGATGTTCGAGTGTTCACCCTGCTGCAGTCCGGGTTACCCTCCTTCCAACCCCTCTGATCTACTGGCTAAATCTTTGCTATGCCTTACTGATGTATTTGCTTGTAGCTTAAGGGATTTTGTGTCTGTACAGTGTTCACACCTTTTGGTACTAATATGGATCACCCTTTTGGGGGCACCTGACATCTGGGGCAAGAAAAACTGAAGAAAATGGCGTTGGTTGCAATATATATACCCCTGGCGCACTGACATCAGGGATGAGGCGACAGCAACCGACGTCGGACCAAGACTTTGGAAATCCGTCCGACTGCGGCACTGCCTGACGACAGGATAACCCAAGTGTGATGACTGCAGCAGGGTGAGCACTCGAACATTTATGGTAGGTACAAAACTGTACTTTTCTGCCTCTGTGGGTGGTAAACTTTTGATCCCATTCAGACAACACTACTCAGAGGACATGCTTTCAGTCCTAAGGGAGGCAAGGAAACCTACCACCAGAAAATCTTACCTGGCTAAGTGGGAAAGATTTGCAAAATGGTGCCTGAACAAGGGAAGGGACCACAGCTCCGCTGAGGTTCCCTGGTTCTAAACTACCTGTGTCAATTGATAAAGAGTGGGCTTTCTTATTCTTCTGTAAAAGTATGCGCCTCTGCCATATCAGCCTGCCTGCCCCTGAAACCCCCCTTGCTTGCCAGGCTCGACGTAAAGCTCTTCCTTAAAGGGGTCTTGCACACGACACCACCTAGGAAACCTATCCCCCACCTTGGGACCTTAACTACGTCTTAGAGAAATAAACCCAGGACCCCTTTGAACTGGCTGGGCCTTCCTCCTTACAGATGTGCACATGGAAGACGGTCCTGCGTTAGCCATCACATCAGCCAGAAGTGTCAGAATTGCAGGCCTTAATGGCCTGTCCCCCCTATAACATCTTCCACAAAGACAGGGTGTCCCTGCAAACCAACCCCTCCTTATGCCTAAGGTGGTTAATGACCTCTCTTTTAACCAATCCATTCATCTACCCACTTTCTTCCCCTCACCGTCTAACGAAGGGGAGAGGATTATGTACTCCCTGGACGTGTACAGACAACTTAGGTTTTGACTGGACAAGACCAAGACCATCAGGAAGACTAAACATCTCTTTGTCACCTTCCACTCCAGAGCCCTGAGCAAGGCAATCTCCAAGCAAACTATTGCATGCTGGATCAGGAAAGCTGTTTGCTTCTGCTACTCCCATCATGGAAAGGAACCCCCAGCGGGAATCAAGGCCCTTTCCACTAGAGCTGTGGGGCCACCTCAAGGGCCTTCATGAAGGGCCTAGACACAGCATCCATTTTGGAAGCAGCCACTTGAGACTCTATCCACACTTTCACCAAGCATTACAAACTGGGCCAAGTTTCAGAGCTAGGACAGGATTTGTCAGGGCAGTCCTGCAGAGTCTTGTAGAACCCTCTTCATCCACCACCACCCTCTTATCTACATAAGCTGTGGTACGCTCCAACACCTAGAATACTGCAACATAGGAATAGAAGGACAGAATAGTTGTGTAAAATCTTACCATAACCATAGATGTCCTTTTCTTCCATGTTGCAGTATTCCTTCCCACCCACCAATCCCCCCAGGTCCCATTCCTTACCTGCACTACCTACATTACAGTAGGTCTCCAAGTCACACACCTGGAAACAACTGGCATTCCTCCTGCTGGGCCGCCTTCTCTGCGTGCTGGCCTTCAAGTTCTGAGGATTGTGCATACAGACGTCCCATTTAAGGCCACTGGTTTATGGCCCTACATGTGACGTCCTATGCACACTGCAACAGCCAAGCTGAAGCTTTTGTATAGGAGCCGACGTACGAGTCACCTGAGGGCATGAAATCCCACACCTAGAATACTTCAACCTGGAAGAGAAGGATGTCTATGGTTATGGTAAGATTTTACACAACTGTTCTTTACTGCTAAATGCTTTATTTGTATTTATGTTTAACATTGTGATTGATTTAACATTTTTTCTCTCTTTCTGTAGACTTTGGTACTGCATTGGCTCCTTTGCACTCCAAGTTAACACCAGAAGTGGAAAGTTCCCTCTATTCTCAGATCTGAAAAGAGTTTATCATATGAAATATGATAAGGGTGAAAAGTAAAAAGGAACTGTATATTTTTAAAACAGCAAACATTAATTCAGACAGTCTTTATCTTTTCTCTGTTTGTTCTGTAGACTTCTTTGTTTTCCTATTTTTGTAGTGTTCACTATCTTGAGTTTTTTTGTTATAAAAAATAGTAGCTTTGAGTAGGCATCATGAGTTCATCATGGTGTTTTTAAATAGAAAAATGTTGTTAACCTGGTCCCAAAATGTTAATGATGTTATGATGTAAGATCAGCAGTTAAACGAAAAATAATGCATCAGTTAGAGGGGCTGCACTTAGAATCATGTTTGATTAAAAAAGTGGAGTTGAATGGATACTTTGTATGCATTTCTGTGTATTATAAAAAGATATCTTACCTTTATGTGTCATGTCTTTTACTGTGGTCTTAGTCTGATACAGTAATACAATTGTACAACGTATTTCAACAAAGTATATTAATACTGTTCTCCAAAAGATAGATTTGTGTTTAGAAAGCTTAGCAGAAGAGGAAAAAACATCTATGTGACTGCTCAACATGAAGCACTCAGCAAAATATTGACTCTTTTTCTGGACCAGTGAAGGGGAAAGTTCGTTTTTCTCATTATAAAATCTATTTCATATAGTCACTGTTGATGTGATGCTCCAACCTTATATGTGAAAAAAGGGCTGTGGATGGTTGTGTGTATATATTTGGTTTTCTTTTGGAATTTGTCACTACATCTTCCACTTCACAGCATCACACTTTCCACTGCCATTTCTTATTCACAAATCATTGGGTAGCACATGTATGACAGAAATCAGGAAATGAGATGATGAGGACAGCTACATACATTTCGGTTAAAATCTTTACTGATGCATGTAATTTAGACAGTGCTTCATTGCTAAAACAAGAGAAAAAGCTGTAAATGTTTGTAGCTGAAGTTAAAGTGATTTGCATAAATCCATCCACAACCCCTTTTCCCATTTTGCACATGAGGTTGGGGTGTCACTTCAGCAGTGACAGTTATCTACAGCCAAGGTTTATGCCACCATTGGGCTAGCTGTGCCACAGTAGTTCTTCCACACCACACACACTCACAAGCACATTCAAACCTATGAGCAGTTTCATATGTCCAGTCCACCTACTGCATGTCTCTGGAATATGGGAGAAAAATGGAGCACCTGGATGAATCCCACATGAATACAGAAGGCACTGAGAACTAAACCAGGGAACCTCTTGCTATAAGGCAACAACACTATCCACACTATCCGCTGTGCCACTGTACCTCCTGAGGGAAGGTATAAACAGCTTCACAGCCCCCTTCCCTCCATAGGAACTGGTACATATGTCCAAACCTATACTAAAGTACTATATGAGAATTTATATACCTGCATGGAATCAGGAATACCCAACAGGACAAAGTCATCTTCCTCAAGGAAGAGTAAACTGTATAATAAAAGGAAAAAATTGATGTCCGGGACCAAGGAGCAGGTGCCTAACTGGAAGCAATCTCTCCTTAGCCTAAACAAGCAAATAAGAGCACTAGTGAAATCGTCCAAAGCAAACTTCGTGTTCAAACTGGCCACATCTACTAAAGACACATGTATGTCGATGTACATACAGAGCGAAAGACCTAAACGGCGAAAACCAGAACGCCAAACATGTTTCATCATCACAATGCGCCACACAGGTAGGTAGAATTTAAACTAAAATATTAAATTAATTATCTTTTGCAGGAGGCAAGCCCCCTTGCACCCCCCTACTTAAATATACCAATTCCGAGACCGCACTACAGTGGGGAAAAGGATATATCTCCTTATCCTCACCACCGTGTTGCAGGCTACAAAACACGTTCGGCGTTCCGGTTTTCTCCGTTTAGGTGTTTCGCTCTGTATGTACATAGACGTAAATGTGTCTGTACATACATTCGCTGTTGTGATCTTTTGGTCTAGTAATATAGACCCCAATGTCTGACATGGGTGGTTTTATCTTTAAAAATCAAAACAGCCCCTGTGATAGTATTCAAAACAGATCCTGCAGGATATAACGCATGTAGTTTTGTCAGCCTGATTTAAAATACATGGTTGTGGAAAACTTCGACTGCTACTGAAAACCTTCAGCAGAACTGATGGAGGTTATGGAGGGAAACAAACGCATTTCCTTTGTTCTCTGAAAAAGGGGAAAACCTAAATGTGGCATATTTAAGTCCTACATTTCTTATTTTGGGTAACCTAAATTCATCCCATCAGTCCTTTGACTGGGCTGCCCTGCAGAAGAACTAACATTTGCTGAACTTGTTGTAGTAGACCTCTCTTCCTCAAAGAAAAAGATATCTACAGTTTATGTGTTTACCAAAATTAATAACTTGTAAAGAAAAAACAAACTATTAAAAAAACCAAAACGAACCAACAGTGGAAACCGAACTGGCACAGGACACGTATGCTGTTCCTCAAGAAATGTCTTTAAATTACATCCACCAAAAACCACCACTGGTTGACAGAAAAAACACTCGTGTTGCCCTCCACGTTTAAACAGACTAGGAAGACTACACCTCTAGTGATATTTCCTTCTGATACTCAGTTTTGCTGGACAGTATGACAAATGTACACATCCAGTAATCTGACAGTAATGATTCATTTACAGAGCCTATATGAAAACATATCAGAGCTGTATTTGGGAAGTTGCAGGAATGTATAAAAGTTCTATACTAGAGCACCCACAGCAATTTATACAGAAACTGTCAGATTCTGACAGAAGAGATGAGCTGTAAAAGCAGAATGCCATGGGTGATCGTATAACTATCCAAGCTCTGAAGTAATTATGATTCTGCTGATGTATCCCTTGGCCAACATCTCTGGGGGTGGTCCTGAGACGGCATTGCAGTAAATCATTATCAGGATATACCACTCCTCAGGACTTAACACTTTGGTCATCCAGTTAACTGTATCATTACAAGTCTTGAAAAAGAGAACAAAACAAGGTGTTCATTTACGGTTATGTTTTCTCATGCTCCCATCAGATTACAAGAGATTGATGCCAGCTCTGTGGCAGTGAGAGATAGTCACAATTGTAACCCCTATTGACCCAGGTTCAGCTAGTGGCTCAGGATCTGGGGGGACTGACAAAGGGTAGGGCAGACTTCATGGGGCTATGCCTGTATCACGGGGGGGGTAAAGTGGATGTGCTGGGGGTGTGCCTATCTCGCAGCACCTGATGTAGGCCAAAGTCACTCACAGCAAATTGTTTGTCAGTGTACACAGTGAGCAGGACAATAACAGAGAATGTCACTATAATGCGTCATTACATTACCTAGCATCTCAGGAATTAAGACACTCTAAACTGCTACGCCTCTTTGTGAGTAAGTCAAAGAAAACTTTATTGTCATTTAGAACTACACACGTGTAGCCTAAACAAAATTTCATGCATCAGCTCAATTCTTGAGATTACAAAGGAAAGTGAAACAACACATACTAGTAGAGGAATAAACTCAACTAACAAATACAGTACTACTCCCAGTACATGCAAGAAAGAACAGAGACATGTAACAACACTTATATTTGAAAAGAATACCCTCCCCTGAGTTGAATTAACTACCCTATTTAAAGTAATACAAAACACAATACAGATTGAAATGCCTAAGTTATTTTCCTAATATTGCACTTTTTTTTTTTTTTTTGCAGTTGGTTTACCAGGATAGTCCATTGGGTCAAATAACCCGTTTTCAATGGAGTCCTGGGGAGAAAAGCTCCAGAACTAAGTATGTTACAAAAAGTGATTCATACTAGTTATACAAAAACTATAACACATTATAAATTATATAATAATCCAAAGTATTTTGACACCAGCAAACAATTTCAAATAAACATAGAAGAAATAACTATGACAGAAGATTAGATAAAATTAATAGATTATAGATTATAAAGAATAATGCATGAAAATTTTGAGTTTATACCATATTCAAAATACTGAATCAAGTTTCTGAGAAATAACAGAAATTTATGAAGGAAGTACTTTGGAGGTGAGGGCTAGTGCAGTTTTTCCTATAAAGTGAAATGATAATGTATATTAGTTATGAGTAAATAATCAGATAAAATGCAAGAGGAATCGAGGCGAAGAAGGAAGATGGCAATTGCAAGTAAATTAGCTATGAGGGATGGGAGCAAGAGCATTCCCACTTGGATACTAGGTGGGAATGAAGAGATCTTTTAAAAATAGAGTGGTTGGGGGTGGTGCGGATGGATGATGGTAGAGAGTTCCAAAGGCGGGCAAGGACAAAAGATAGAAGATTTTTCCCTGGGGGACGAGTGGGTTTATAGATTTCTAATAGATTTTGATTGTTGGACCTCAATATTCTATCAGGAAGGTGCATTTTGAAAGCTGATGAGAGGGAGGGACAGAGAGAGGAGTTGAAAATGAGTTTGTGAGCAAGAGTTAGTTTAGTGTATGTGAGATAGTTAGGAAGCTCTAGCCATTTTAGTATATGGAGAGAGGAACAGTGGTGTGAGGAGGACTTGTGGTTGGTAGCAAACTTGGCGATTTTATTATAGCAAGAGAAAAGTTGGGTTTTTAGGGAGGACTGTAGATTAGTTAGGAGTGGGGCTCCATAGAGAAGGGAGGGGCTAAGAAATGAAGTAGAGAGAGTGATTTTGGCAGCAGGTGTGAGGTATTTATTTTGCCGGTACAACATACCAAGTTTTTGGTGGGTTTTTTTGATATTTAGCTGTAGGTGAGAATTAAATTTGAGTTGGTTATCAATTTGGACCCCGAGTAGCTTGGTCTCTGACACTAGTTCCAGAGGTGAATTATTTTGACTAGTGATAGAGAAAATGTTTGTGTTGAAGGAGACAGCTTTAGAGGGGGAGAATAGCATTAATTTGGTTTTAGAGGCATTGAGAGCAAGATGATTTCTTTTCATCCACTGCTCAGTGGTTGTGAAAGCTTCTTGGGTCAGTTTTTGGAGTGAGGGGATAGAAGAGGCCGAGCATATAATAGTGGAATCATCTGCGTATTGGATGATGTCTGAGAAAGGAATGGAGTTGTGGAAATCATTTATAAATATATTGAAGAGAAAGGGACCCAGTATGGACCCTTGGGGTACCCCAGTAGGGGTATTTAGAAATGAGGAAGTGGCTTTTTTCCCATATTACTGCTTGATATCTGTTAGATAAGTAGTTGGAGAACCAGTTCAATGAGGAGGGAGATAGGTTAAGTCCTGAGAGTTTGGTTAGTAGCAGGTTATGAGAGATAGTGTCAAAGGCCTTAGAGAGGTCAAGTAGTATGGTAGAAGCAATTTGGCCAGAGTCACGTGCTTTGTTAATAGTTTGAAGGAAGGAGAGGAGGGCAGTCATAGTACTGTGATTAGGTCTGAAACCATGTTGGGTGGGAGTTAGAAGGTGATTTTCTAAAAGGTAAGGAAGGAGTTGTAGATGAATACATTTTTCTAAGATTTTAGAGATGGGAGATAGGATAGCAATGGGGCGGAAATTAGTAACATTGTTATTGTTACCCCCTTTGTGCAAAGGGATGATGTAGGCCTTTTTCCAGATTTGGGGTACTGTACTTTCTAGGATAGAGCGGTTGATTAAAATGCTAATAGGGTAGGAAAGTGCATCAGCAGCTATGCTAAGAAAGTAGGAAAGGATGTTATCAGGAGCATTAGTACATGGCTTCAGTTTCAGAAGGAGTTTCTTTATAGTGGAAGTGGGTATAGGTTTGAATGAGAAAGAGGGAGAGTGTGCAGGGGGGGTGAGTTAGGGGCAGATGCAGTTAATGAAGTAGTTAGAGGAGGAGAAAAAGTGGAGGGAGAAAAGTTGGTAAATGGGGATGTGGGGGTGGAGGTGGTGCTGGGTGGAGTGCAGGGGAGAGAGGGTGGGGGAATATTTGAGAGTGTAGTGGTGTTAGAGAAGGATGATGTTAATTTGGAAATGGATTCAATGAAGAAATAATTAAATTGTGTAGCCAGATCTAGGTCAGGAGCGTTTGGGTCTGGGGTAGGGGTATTTTGTTTACTAGGGTTGAGAAGAGTAGAGATACCTTTCCAGAACTTCTGAGGGTTAGATTTACTGCTATTTTGGAGTGTGGAGAAGTAGTTTTGTCGATCGGAAATTATGAGATGTTCTTCGTCTTCCATTGCTGCAGTCCTGACTATTGGGTATAGTCCGCGTCCCAGTCGGCCCGAATACCAGAGTATAAGGCTGACGTCGGTCAGGGCGCATTAGACTGACGTCAGTACGTCAGGGTACTAATGCGCATGACCGACGTCATATCCTCAGTCTTTTTTGCCGCATGGTCCGATGCAGAAGCAGTTTTGCGAGTGCAGGTTGGCGTACTGAAATATTTCCGAAACCGGAGTTTCAGACCGAAACAGAGTTGGCTAAGTACCCCGTTGGGGAACATTTTGGTTTTCTTGCCTCAGTATTTTACCGGATGTCAGAAAAAGTGAATAACTGTATTTCTTGTGGGAAACAGATACCTCATAGGGATTACCATACCTTGTGTATACCTTGTTTAGGGCCTGAGCACGACGTTGTTGGTTGCCGCTCTTGTGCTAGGTTTAACAAACGCACTATTAAGAGGAGGTTAGACTGTGCCAGGTTAGTGTTTGGGAAGCGTTGCAATTATAAAATGCCGTCGGATGCTCCGGCCCGCCTCCAAGAAGCGCAAGGATAAAACAGTGAAGCCTAGGGTTGAGGAACCGGCAGTCCCGGACGTCGGTTCTTTGGAAGGCTCAGTGGAGCCGGAGGTTTTGCCAGGAGTTTCCATGGAGTCCCAGGCAGAAACTATACTCTTACAGGATGTGCCTTCTCAGGAGGTAGGCCAGGCTGAGGGGCTTCTCAGGTGACTGTTCTTCCCTCTCTTCCCAAGGTAGTTAGGGCCTCTCCTTCTGTTGCCAAAACTTCTATGAGAGGTAGGCCTACTTCAGCTTCAGTGGGGGCTTCTCCTACCATTTCAGGTTCTGTACCTAAGAAACATATGCTTAAGATGGCAGAAGATTTGATTACTATGATTAGGGTTCTATGCCCCCGCCTGATAAGAGGCCTAGGGTGGAATCTGAGTTTGAGAGTTTTGAACAGTGTTCTGAGGCTTCAGAATCTTCTGTGGAAGATTTGCAGGAGTATCCTACCTATTCTGATTCTGATGTGGATGATTCCACTCCTACAGCGTCTCCACCTGAGGATTTCTCATTTTCAGAGACTTTGCATTCCATGAGGGGGCACTTTAAATGGGAAGGCCAGGATTACTCTGTCTCCAGGAAAAGGCTTAGGGAGTTCTTGTTTTACCCCAGCATAGGCCTTTAGCTATTCCTCCTGTGTTGAATGTGGTGGAAGATGTTTTGCAGAGGCTTCCCTGAACCCTGACTCTTTGCCTCCTGCTCCTCTTAAGCCTGATAGGTATTATAGGGTGCCCGAAGCCCATAAATATTTGTTTAAGAGTCCTAGGGCGGACCCAGAAACTATTTCCCAGGGGCCTAAGGGTGTAAAAGCTTCTGTGGTTAAAAATCCTGTCCCCACTGATAAAGAGGCGAGGGCTTTGGATAGGTGGGGAAAGAAAGTGTATACTTCTTCCACTCTAGCCATGAGAGCTTTGAATTGTCAGTTTCACATGTTAAAATATCAGAATTACCTTCTTTCACAATTGAAATCTAAGGTGGATGCTTTGGCGGAAGGTATTGAGTGTAAAGAGTTGCTGGATTTGGTTCATGTGTCCGAACAAGTGGGTAAGCATTCTTTGCAATGTGGTTTTGATGCTGTACAGGCCTCCTCGAGGGTGGCTGCTACCAGCTCTGTTCTTCGCAGGCATGCCTGGTTGAAGGATCAGAATTTAGCTGAGCATGTTAAGACAAGGATTTTGGATGCTCCTTTACAGTCTGATGTGTTGTTTGGTTCGCCTGTGGAAGCTGTTTTAAAGAAAATGGAGGACAAAGCTAAGTCTATGCAAACTGTTAAAGATTTTTGCAGGTGCAGCCACGAAGTTTAGTAGAAATTGGCCTGCTAAGGGGTGGACATATCCTGCTTATGATTCTCAGTCTAGGGGTAGGTCTAGGCGTGGTAGGGGCAGGGCTCAAAGTTCTTTTAGGCCTAGAACAGGAGTTCACCTGCTCAGACTTCTGGTGAGGGCAGGGGTCAGTCCTTTCGTAAACAGACCCAATGACCTGTTTCTTCAGCTGCCAGCAGATTCACGTCTGGCAGCTCCTTTGGGGAAGACTGTCTCTTTTCAAAGAAAATTGGGATTTAATTACTCAAGACAAATGGGTGTTGGATATCATTCACCACGGTTACAGATTTTATTTCCATACAATGCCCCTTTCAAAGGCATGCCAGACGTTCCTCCTCTACAAAGAAAAGAGGCTCACAAGCAAGTTTTACAGTTACTTCACATAGGGGCCATTCAGCCAGTCCCTGTGTCAGAGAGGGGCCTAGGATTTTATTCTCGCCTGTTCCTTGTACCAAAGAAGGGGAACACGTGGAGACCAATTTTGGATTTATCTCTCCTCAACACTTTTGGACATTCCCAAGTTCAAGATGTTGACGTTACAACAGCTTTTACCTCTGCTGGGCAAAGATCACTGGATGGTAACTTTAGATCTCAAGGAAGCTTACCTTCATGTGCCTATAAGGCTAAGTTGCAGAAAGTATCTGCGGTTTCGAGCTGGAAATTCTCATTATCAGTTCTCTGCATTGCCCTTTGGCTTATCTACTGCCCAGAGTATTCACAAAGGTTCTGGCTCCAGTGATAGCTTACTTCAGGCTTCAAGGAATTCAAATCTATCCTTACTTGGACGACTGCCTGATTCTGGCTCAAGAAAAGGAAGACCTTCTACAGCATCTGGAATATGTTATAGCAGTGCTAAGATGCCTAGGGTATTCTGTGAGCGAAATAAAGTCCAGTCTAGTACCCTCTCAAGACATGTGCTTTCTGGGTGTAAGACTGAATACAGCAGCCCAGATGGCCTTTTTAACCCCGGACAAACAAAAGAGTCTGTCACTTTACTTCCATCAACTATCTCATCAGTCCGTGCTGACTGCAAGGACAGTCCTTCAAGCATTAGGGTTCATGGCATCTTGTATTCTGGTGCTTCCCAATGCCAAACTGCATATGAGGAAGCTACAATGGTATCTCAAAAATGTATGGACACAGCACTGCCAGGATTTGGACACTGTCATTCAAATAATACCTTGCATTCAAAAGGAATTTTTGTGGTGGGCTCAGGAATGTCACCTAAACAAGGGACTCTCTGTGACCCGGCCAGAGGCAAGTCAGATTCTAACGACAGATGCCTCGGACATTGCTTGGGAGCTCATCTAAATGGAAAGTGGATACAAGACAAGTGGCCTGCCAGACTACAGCATCTACATATCAACATGAAGGAGATGTTAGCAGTCCAGTTTGCATTAATGGCTTTCAAGGAGTTACTTCTTCCAGGGCAGGTGTTGATTCTAACAGACAACACAACTGTCATGTGGTACATCAACAAGCAAGGGGGAACACATTCTTATCCTCTATGCAGGCAAGCAATGATTTTATGGGAGACTGCGCTAAGCTTGCAACTAACTCTTCAGGCAAGGTTTCTGCCAGGAGCACAGAACTCCTTAGCAGATGTGTTAAGCAGACAAATCATGGATCCCCACGAGTGGAAACTGGATCTTCATGTATTTCAGAAACTGACAGTGTCATGGGGAACTCCAGACATAGATCTGTTCGCTTCTCCACTAAACCACCAGCTGCCAAAGTATTGCACAAAGGGGTTTCATCACACAGCTTGGAAAGTGGATGCTCTGTCTTTCAGTTGGAAAAACCTTCATGTGTATGCCTTTCCACCTCTACCGCTTCTTCCAAAGGTACTATTAAAGGTCAGACAAGACAGGCCAAGGATGATTTTGATAGCTCCAGATTGGCCTCGGCAACACTGGTACCCACTTCTACGGAGTTTGGTAAAGAAGCCTCCATGGCCTTTACCTCTGATTCCTCATCTGTTATCTCAGAAGGACGGTCATCTGCTCAATGTCAAGCTTCAATCTCTTCATCTCACAGCCTGGCGTATTCTGTGTTGAAACACAGCAGGTCTCAACTTCCTCAACAAGTTTTAAATGTGATTATGGAAGCTAGAAGGCCTAGTACTAGGAGAGTGTACGCAGAAAAATGGAAGAGATTTTTATTTTGGAGTACAGCAAAGAATTTGGAGATTTCAGAGCCTAATTTGAGTGTGGCTCTTCAATATCTTACTGAATTATTGGACAAAGGTTTGTCCTTCTCTTCCATAAAGATTCATGCTGCAGCAATTTCAGCTCACTATGATTGTGACCCACCTTTGTTTTCGCATCCTTTGTTCAAGCAGTTTCTTAGAGGGGCAAAGAATATAAGACCCCCATTAGAGCTCCTACTCCTGCTTGGGATCTCAATTTTGTGTTGGAAAAACTTACTCTACAACCTTTTGAGCCTGCAGCTACTGCTGAATTGAAATATTTGTCATGGAAGACTGCTTTTCTGTTGGCTATTACTTCTGCAAGAAGGGTGTCTGAGTTGCAGGCCCTTATGGCAGTAGAGCCCTTTTGATTTTCCATAAGGACAGGGTATCATTACGTACTAATCCTTCCTTTATGCCTAAGGTGGTTTCTAGTGTGGCTTTAAACCAAACTATTCATTTGCCTACGTTTTTGCAGATCCTCAAAATAAAGGGGAAAAGATTTTGCACACTTTAGATGTACACAGGCAATTGCGTTATTATTTGAGCAGGACTAAGAATTTTAGGCAGTCTCAGCAGTTACTTGTTTCTTTTGCTTTGAGTTCACAGGGCAAGCCTGTGTCAAAACAAACTATTTCTAGGTGGATTGGCTTTTGCATTGCATTTTGTTATTCCCATCATGGCAAGGAGATTCCAGCTGGGATTAGGCCTCATTCCACTAGGGCTACTGCCACTTCAACAGCATTTCTAAGGGGTGGCAACTAAGGATATTCTGGAAGCAGCTACTTGGAGTTCAGTGCATACTTTCTCTAGGCATTATCACCTTCCTATATACTCTAAGACTAGGGCTGGTTTTGCCACAGCTGTTTTACAAGGCATGTTGTCAGCTCCTACTACTTTATAATTTGCCAGCCTCCCTTACCTCTGCTTTGGGATTCTACCCAATAGTCAGGACTGCAGCAATGGAAGCCGAAGAACATAGTACAGTTTTGTACCTACCATAAATGTAGATGTTCGAGGATTCCATTGCTGCAGTCTCCCTCCTTCCCTCTGTGTTTAGGGGTGGTTGTGTAGGTGAGTTTACATGCTTATATTTTATATATATATATATTGTTGTATATATTATACATGTTTTTGGTGCAGGTTGTTTTGGGACTTGTCTTTTTGGGTCTTCTGACATCTGGGGCAAGAAAAGACTGAGGATATGACGTCGGTCATGCGCATTAGTACCCTGACGTACTGACGTCAGTCTAATGCGCCCTGACCGACGTCAGCCTTATACTCTGGTATTCGGGCCGACTGGGACGCGGACTATACCCAATAGTCAGGACTGCAGCAATGGAATCCTCGAACATCTACATTTATGGTAGGTACAAAACTGTACTTTTTTTTACCCTGTTTCGGAGAGTTTTATATTCTTTTTCGACTAGGGGGGATTTGTTTTTCTGGTAATATGCCCAGACTTTGTCTCTGTGTTGCATGGATGCTAGTGTATTTTTGGACAGCCAGGGGGCTGTTTTAGTTTTAATTCTCTTAGACCTTAAGGGTGCATGAGAGTCAAGTATTTGTAGGAAAATTGAGTTGAAGTGGGCAACTGCATTGTCTAGAGATAAAATTTTTAGGCAATTCCAATTTATGGATTTTAGAGAGTTTGAGAAGCTTGTAGGATCAAACTTTTTTTGGTTGCGGATAGTAATACAATTATGGGTACGGTGCAGGTGTAATGGGAGTCGCTGTGTGAAGATGTGTATGTGGTCACCAAGGGGATCAGGTAGAGTACCACTGTCAGAGAAATAGTGGGGGTGAGAGACTAGAATCCAGTCTAGAATACTGCCATTAGAGGGGTTTTTAGAGGGGTATGTTGTGGATTTGATCAGTTGTGAAAAGTTGTAGAGGTTGATATTAAGAGGGTTTTTAGAGGACTGAATGGAGGCCCAGTTAATATTCATATCACCAAGTATTATTGTTTCATTGCTAATGTTGTTAGAGAGCCAGGAAAGGATATCCTCAAGTGTAGAAATATTCTCTCCTGGGGGGCTATAGAGTGAGGCTATACAAATGTGTTTATGTGAGTTAATTTGGAGAGATGTGAGGAGTAGTTCAGCATTTTTGAATTGTGGAATGAGTTTGTTATAGGGGGTAACTGATAATGAGGATGAATATAGGAGAGCTACTCCACCTCCTTTTCTATGGGGCCTGTCTTTTCTAATGATTGAATAATTTGGGGGAATTATTTCAGAGTCTTTTATATAGGGTTTTAACCAAGTTTCTGAGATTGTTAGGATATCCGGTTTATTATGAATAAGCCAGGCATGAAGGTGTGGAACTTTGTTTACTATGCTTTGGGAGTTAAAGGAAGTAAATAGGATCGACTTGTCTGTAGAGGAAACTGTGGAGGGGCCAGGGTTGGGATGGATATCACCGGATAGTAGAGTAGAAATTAGATATAAGAGTGGCTTAGAGAGGTAGATGGACAGTTTGTGATTGGATTCTATTGTGAATTTAAGGAATTTGATAGTAACAATGGGGGAAAAATGTTTTTGAAGGGTAATGTATTTGTATGGGAAGAGTAGGAGGTTATTTATAGGATATAGATGAGGAGAAATAGGAGTATGTGAGTCTGGTAGAGTAGAGTTAAGGTGGTTAGTAGTGTGGAGAGGTTGTGCATGGTGAAAGTTGAAGGGTTGGGTGATGTAGTAAAGATAGGATAGAGTCAGGAGAAGTAGAAATAAGGAGATGAATGAGGATTTTGTAGGCATAGTGGAATGAGGAATATGTAGAGTTGATATGCTGTTGATACAATATATATGAATACAAGAGAGTTATGTTTGTGTAGGACCAGGTAAAGTTAGGAGTATGAGTAGAAGTGGGAAATAGAGTTGGGATTGGAGTGGGTGAGGTTTAGGAGTGGGGTGGAGTCTAATGCAAGTAGAGAGGAATTCTACTGGATTAGGAGGGATAGCTGTGGTGGGCAAGTAAAAAGTTTATGGGCGGAAAGAGGGAGGGGTAGATGTACAGATAGTGTGGTTGGTTGGATAAGAATTACTGTGGGTGTGTCTATGGGGGAAATAAAGGTAGATGCAGTGGGGTGGGTGGAATTTGGGGGTAGGGTAGGGGAGTGGAGTGAGCCACTTGGAAGAACCAAAGAGGTCTGAAGAGGAGGTTCGTGAGAGTCTATCAGTAAAGTGTGATTTGCAGAGGGGTAAGTTAGAATGGAAGAAAGACCTGGGTGTGTTGGATGACAGTGAACTATGAGAAACTAGTTTGAGAGAGTTAAATGATACTGAACTTGAGAGAGTTAAATGGTACTGACTATTAATATAATAAATATTGCACTTACTTGGAGTGTATGTAAGTATATGTTTCACAAATAAATAAAAATTGACTTGTGTAACTAGTCCCCTGGGACTAGTGCCCAAGTTCAGAAGTGTAATCACTGTAGGGTAGAAACTGTTGCTGAATCTTGTATTCCTGCAGTGGATGCTGCAATATTTCTTGCTAGATGCCAGATCCTTAAGCAGTCCAAGCGCAGGATGCATGTTGTCCTGTATTATTTTGGTGGCCTTTCAGATGCTTCTTGCAGAATAAAGATGTATTGATGGAAGGCTAGAACCTGTTACCTTCTCTGCAACCCTTACCACTCTTTATAGCACCTTCCTTTGTGTAACTGTGCATCTTCCAAACCACACTGTGAAGGTGCAGGTGAGTATGCTGTCTATTTCACCTTTATAGAAGGTGGAGAGAATATGAGGAGGATGCTTAGCTTTTTTCAGCCTTCTTAAAAAGTGGAAGCATTGGTGTGCCTTCTTGACCAATTGGCTGGTGTTTCCCGACCACAAGAGATCCTCTGATGTGTGCACCAAGGAATTTCGTATTCTTAACCCTCTCCACACTCTCACCATTGATCCTGAGCACTGGGTGGTTTGTTCTCCTTTTCCTGAAGTTGATGATAATCTCTTGGGTCTTGCTTATGTTCAAGTCAAGGTTGTTCCCCTTGCACCAATTGATCAGAGTTGCTACTTCCTGTCTATACACACTTTCATCCTCCATTGTGATGAGCCCCACGACTGTTGGTGTCATCAGCAAACTTGACGATATTACTGGACTTCTGCTTAGCATAGCAGTCATGGGTCAGGATGGTGAATATCACCGGGCTGAGAACACATCCCTGTGGAACCCCCAGTGTTAATTGTGATGTACTTTGATGTGTTCTTACCTGAACACACCCTCTGTGGTCTCTCAATCAAGAAGTCCAGGATCCAGTTACAGAGATGTTTACTGATTCCTAAATGTGCCAGTTTTTTCTGTCAGCTGCAATGGACCACTGTATTAAATGCAGAGCTGAAGTCTATGTACAGCATCCTCACATAGCTGTATTTGCCCTGTAAATGCTCAAGGGAGATGTGTAGTGCTACAGATATGGTATCATCCAAAGAGTGGTTAGCTTTGTATGCAAACTGTAGTGGGTCAAAATAAGGAGAATAGGCATGATGAAAGATGCTTTTTGATCATCTGCTCAAAACATTTCATAACAGTTGATGTCAGAGTGACTGGTCTGTAGTCGTTAGGGCTGGAGTTAGTGGTTTTCTCAGGTAGTGGGATGATGATAGTTTCCTTGTAGCATGAGGGTACTTTTGCCAATGGCAAGAGAGGTGTTTATTTCCGTGAGCAGTGTGCATAGTTGATCAGCACAGCCTTTTAACACCTTGCCCAGTATGTTGTCTGGGCCAGCGGCCTTCCTGGAGTCCACTCTCAGTTCTCTTCTTACCTCCTCTCTGTTGAGGCTGAGTGCTGCATCCTTCTTTTCAGTGGCTAGCTTTAGTGCCAACCTGTTTCTTTCCTCAAATCTAACAAAGAAGATGTTCAAACTGTCCAGGAATTTGATGCTGTCATCACACTGTGCTGACCTGATTTTGTAGTCGGTGATCTCCTGTATGCCTTGCCATAGTCTCCTTGCATCCTTCATGTCTTCAGAGTGGGCTCTGTACCTTTCCACCATACTCCCTGTTAACCTCCTTTATACCCCCCCCCCAGATTACCTCTTGCTACACTTAGGGCATAGTATACACTTAGGGAATAGCACTGTGTCTTTAGGCTCTTCCTCCTGTCTGCTTCTCAGAAATGCTCTGAGCCCAAACAGTGCTCTGCCAGGTGGTGGGTGGCCCTGAAGTCCAAGAGGTTAAACATAGTAGAATTCAGGGCCCTCACACCATTTTAGAACAACTTCCTTCTGGGTTACCTTTAAATCTGTACAGACAGTACCATAGTAATGTCATGCATCAGCAACTAGGGTTACCAGATCTTTTTCAGAATTGTGAAGTGACACTTTTCATCTGGCATTGGCCCATTCAGTACAATCTGTTGTCTATACAGAACATATTCCAAGGTTACAGAATAAATTGGAAGACTCGTTCAGCAACCTGGTAACTGGATTATGAGTGTAAGTGGCACGCACTCTTTTTTCGGTACAAAAGTGGGGTTTCTCACAAGCAGTCCGGTTTGCCAAATGTTTGAACAGCCAACTCCAGACCTTTTGCTCCCTTCATTCGTCATGAGACTGCATGGAAGCTAGATGCTTTCTCAATTGCGTAGACTCAGGCCTTACGATAAGCTCCTCTTTTAGTCCTTGCAGTTCAGAATGTACTTCTCAAAGCAAAACTGGACAGAGCTAACCTCATTATCATAGGCTGCTCGTGATCAAAAGAACCAGGAGTTTTTCCTCTTTTAATGAGGTTCTGCACATGTTAAGTTGTCAATCTCGCCTTCATTCTTGCTGGATGGGTCCGGAGCTGATCCTCGGCTCCGACTCGGCCTATACTAAAGCTCGAGAGCTATTTTTACCTGCTCGAGGCTACCCTGTATCCCACAATGCTAGGCGCTAACTATCCAGATCTCGTTTGCCGCTTCAGCTGCGAGGTTGCGTTTTTGCCGGCTCTCAGGTTAGATTTGTAAAAATCTTTTCTGGTAAGGTTTTTCCTGTCTTTTTTCAGTATTGGTTTTACTGTTATATCCTGCTTACCCCTCTAGTGTATCCCCGCCTTATAGATAGTTCCCTTTCGGGTTTATTTCTATCTTCCTGTCATTCCCTACCCTCACTCCGTAGATTACTAGGCCTTCGGGCTAATTTTTAGTTTAACTTTTAGTTTAAATTACTTTATTTTGTCAGTTAAATTAATCTTAGTCTCTTCTGTGTGTTTGTGTGACTAGACTAAGTAAGTTTGAGTGTGGGTGTTTGTTGTGTGTGACTTGTCATCCCTGTCAGGATGTCTAAAGATTCCAGGGTTTCATGCTTCAAGAAGTGTGACTCGTGCTGTCAGAAGATGTCTCTGACAGACGGTCACACTTCTTGTGTTTATTGCCTGGGCCCTCTGCACCTGCAGGACTCTTGTTCTGTCTACCATGCATTCAGTCCAAGAGTCTTGCAGGAGCACAGAAACAAACTTATCTTGAGAGGCTTGTTGAAGCCCGAAGGTTCCCCGACCAAGTCTTCGTCGGGTAAACCTTCGAAGCCCACTAAGCCACAGGCTCCATGTACAGAGCCTTCGACTAGTGGTGCTCTTAGTGCTTCTACATTGGCTCCGGCCGTAGCTGATGCTCCCAAGACTCAGTCGGCTCTGATCATTGCGTCGGAACAGTCTGCGAGCCGTAAGCTCTCCAGGTCTCCTTCTTTGGAGTCAGTCCATTAGGCTCCCAAGATCTCCCTTGCTTTTGGAGCAGAGCCATCGGTCCCATTCCTCTCGGTCTTCCAGGCTTTCGGATCATGACATCGAGAGGGTGGTTAGCAGACTCCTTAAGTCGCAGGCACTGGCCCAGATGCTTCATAGCCCTTCTCATCAGACAGCGGCTATCCCCATTCCATCGTCGATTCCTCCTCCAACTCTTTCTCTGAGCTCGGAGCCGGAGTTCATGGGAGCCAGGACCGTCGACACGTCGGAGCTGATACCACACCTTTCGGCTCCATCGTCGGCTCCGATTTCTTCCATGGTTCCATCCTTGGAGGGATCCGGGCGCCGGGACTCCCTCATCGGCTCCGAGGGGGTGAGTGGCATTGGACCCTTGTCCGACCCCGTTCTCCTTCTCGGAGCCTCGGCGCAGGTGGGTTCAGCCCCGACATCAGCCTCGGAGCCATCCCTCTCGGTGCCGGGAGGGGGTCCGTATCTCTTTGGAGCGGGAACCTTCTTCCCTGCCTGATAGGGGTGCCTTTGAGGTCATGAGGAGTGTGCTGGCCCCTGTGCCTGCTCCACGGTCAGCTCCCTCAGCTCCTCCCACTGTAGTGCCTGCTGCGGTCTCTACCCATCCTCTCGACCCCGACCGCAGAGATCCAATGCCTCAGGTGCCTCCATTGGGAGCATCTTCCTCTTCCGAGGCCTTCCCTGATCCATCAGGGGAGCCCCCTCGGAAGAGGAAATGCAAGAGGAAGCATGTGGACTCCCCTGAGTCCGTCAAATCTGATACCGACTTGGATGAGTCGGAAGGGTTCCCACGGCCCCCCTCTGAGGATGTCTCCTTTCCTGACATCCTTGAGATCCTCAAGCAGAGGGGGAACTGGTCTACCCTCAATCCTTCTGAGGACGAGTCGGTTTACCTAGAGGCTTTTGGTTCTCGCCCTTCCACCTCCTGGGTGTCTCCGCCCTTTCACCCCCTCATGGAAGTGGTGGCGCGGAAGGCATGGACGGCCCCTGACATGATGGAACCCACCCCACGGAGGCCTTCAAAATTTATCACAGCCCCTTCTGATAAGCAGTTTTTAACCAAGGGTGTCCCTGTTGATGCCATGGTGGTGGCGGCAGCCACTAAGAAGGAACTGGCTGATCCGTCAGTACCGATCCATGGTCCTAATAAGGAATCTAGGACTATGGATAGGTATGGCAAGTGGATGTTTTCTTCAGCGACCTTTACCATGCGGTCGCTGAATTACTTGTGTCATTTCACCCGCCTTCAAAGAGACATGCTCAAAGAAATGGGTGATACTCTACAGGATCCAGCAGCTGCGGGGTCTCAAGACAAAATCAACTCCCAGCTGGCAACCCTGAACTCGATTGTTAACTCCTCCATGCGGCTTATTTCCTATGCGGCCGATGGGGCGAGTAGGGCTGCAGGCACAGGTGTGGCCTTAAGGCATCATGCCTGGATGCGGCTTTGTAACTTTCCTGACCCCTTCAAGGCGTCCTTCACTAACTCCCCCTTTGATGGTTCGGCGTTGTTTGGACCTCAGGTGAAGGAAACTTTGACCAGATGCGAACAGGATGCTTGCCGTGGGAGTCCGTTTTTCCACCCCGTCTAGACCATACCCTAAGGGGGGAAAAATGTGGTTTAGCAAACCACAGGGAGTCGTGCCTGACTCACAAGGTGAGTTCCCCTCTAGAGGCAGGGGGGGACAATAACAGACGCCACCCTAGGGGCAGAGGGGGTCCGCAGAATCAGGGTAGCAGAAAAGCTGTCTCTAGCCAGCCCTTCCAGCATCCCTGAGAAGCTGCCCGACTGTCCGCCTTCGGCCTGGCTTTCCCTCACCCAAGACAGATGGGTACGGTCGATCATATCCGAGGGTTACGAAATTCCCTTTGTCCACACCCCAACACAGACAAAAAGGCCCCTTCCAGATGTTCCACCTGGTCTAAGGAAACAAGCAGTATTAGAAATCTCAAAACTGCTAAGAAAAAGAGCCATCCAGCCAGTCCCAGCAGACCAGCAAGGATCCGGAATTTACTCCCAAGTTCTTTTTGGTACCAAAAAACACAGGGGACTGGAGACCAATTTTGGATCTCAGCAGGCTAACAGGTCTGTTCAAGGAACGAAGTTCCGGATGGTCATGCTACAGTCCATGCTACCCTTTTTGGGCCAGGACAATTGGATGTGCTCTATAGACCTTCAGGATGCGTACTACCACATCAAGATGCACAGGCGCTCCAGGAGGTTTCTTCACTTCCGGCTGGGGGCCAGTCACTACCAGTTCAGGGCCCTGCTTTTTGGTCTCACTACAGCCCCCCCGAGTGTTCACCAAATGCATGGCAGGGTTACGGCTCATCTGGGACTTCAAGGATTCCAGGTGTTTCCATATCTGGACGACTGGCTCCTTACCGCCACCATCAGGCGTCAACTTCTTCAGTCCAGAGATTACACCATTCAAATTTGCAAAGAGCTAGGTATCTCCATAAATTTCGAAAAGTCTGCCTTGTCGCCTTGTCAGTCTATTACTTTCATAGGCGCCATATTAGACCCAGTCGAACTGTCCACAAAACTAACTGCACAAAGAGTTTCAGATATTCGCGGACACGTCCACATCCTTCTTCAGAGCAACAGAATCCAGGCCAGGTTTCTACTGAAGACTTTAGGACTCCTGGCAGCAGCCATTACGTTACTTCCCCTAGCTCACTTTCATATGCGGATCCTTCAGTGGATGCTCTTTTCTCAGTGGTCTTTTCAACAGCTTCCAATGTCACACAACATTTTAATCACCCAATCATGCAAGAAACACCTTTCTTGGTGGATGGTCTCCAAGTGATTCAGGGCAGACCCTTTGTTCTCCCCCCCCCGGTTGCTACGGTGACAACCGACGCCTCCCTGATCGGGTGGGGGGGCATTTTCAGGCAGGACAGTCCAGGGCACATGGCAACCTTTCGAGTGCCACCTGCACATAAATGTCCTGGAGATGAGAGCAGTATTTTTAGCGTTGCAAGCCCTTCAGGACTCTCTTCCCATCAGGACTATTGCAGTTCAGACGGACAATATGTCCGTAGTGTGGTACATCAACAAGCAGGGCGGAACCAAGTCCTATCCCTTATGTCGAGAAGCACTCAGACTTTGGCAGTGGGCGATCTCTTCTCAGCGGTTTCTGATAGCAACGCATATCCCCGGGAAGTCCAACGTCATAGCTGACAGGCTGAGCAGAGCCATTCTCATGCCACACGAGTATCTCGAGCAGTCAATAGTGGAAACAATTTTCCGAAGATTGGATCAACCTTGCTGCGATCTTTTCGCAACACCTCAAAACAGCAAGTGCCACGACTTCTTCACTCTCTTCCCGGCCACGCCCCCAGAGATGCTGTAGTCCACGATTGGCCCCGGGGTCTTCTGTATGCTTTCCCCCCCTTTCCATTAATCACACAGTTGATTCAGAAAGCTACCGCATTGAGATCCACAATGATCCTCATTTCCCCTTACTGGCCTCGACAAATCTGGTTTCCGTTCCTGCATCGTTACCTCTTGGAGCAGCCCTGGCATCTGGACGCAGTGCCAGATGTCCTTCAAGGATGCATCTGCAGTCCTTACAAATGGGTTGTCCTGTCGTCGGGCAGCCCTTCGGTCGGCCGGATTCCAAAGTCTGGGTCTGGCCTCGGCTGGTGTCGCTCTTCACCCGACGTCATAGCTGCAGTTATTCGGGTATAAAGGCATCAGCCGACGCCATTTTCCTCAGTCTTTCTTGCAAGCAGAAGCTGTTCGCAAGTGCCGGTCGGTCAGATCCAGAGATTACTACTACCGAATACTACAGACTTCTAAAAAGCTAAATACCCCGTTGGGGACTCTTTCTTGCCTCAGCCGATGTCAGAGAAAGTTAATAATTGTTTATCCTGTGGGAAACAAATACCTCATAAGGATTTCCACTCCTACTGTATACATTGCTTAGGCCCAGACCACAACGTAGCAGCTTGTTTAGCCTGCTCTTCTTTTAACCGACGGACCTGAACAAATTTTCGGCTCTGATTTTGCCTACATTATGCCGTCGGACCCTCCGACTACACAAAAAAGGACCGACACTGTGTCTCGGTTTCGGCCGAAACTGAGCTAGCTGTTCTTTCTCCAGCTGAAACCATGCCTTCTACCGAGGCCTCTTCCAACTTGGTAGAACCTGCTTCTGAAAATCAGCCTTCTGTGGCGGTTTCCCAGGATTTATCAGACACTATTCCACTGGATATTTCCACCCCTGCACGTGGAGCTGCTAGGCCTCCAGCAGCCATGTCTATTAAGGCCTTTGCCAGGGCCAAAGCATCCAAAGCTTCAAAATCTGTGCCTACCAGACCCACCCCCACACAGACCCAGCACTAGCTCTCATATGCTATCTTTGGCTGAGGATTTAATTTCTTTAATTCGTGGTTCCCAGCCCCATCCAGACAGGTCCTCTCTTCCCCCTCCAGAAAAGAGGCCTAGAGCAGAACCCCCCGACCCCGTATCCTCTGATGGTTCTTCTGATGATTCAGAACATTCAGAACTTCCTGAGGCTCCTTATTTCCCTTACGAAGATTCTGATGCTGAGGAGTCCATTCCTTCTGCCTCTCCGCCTGAGGAATTTTCCTTTGGGGAAACATTGCATGCTGAGAGAGAACAATTCCAGTGGCAGGGCCAAGATTTTTCAGACTCCAGGAAAAGGCTTAGAACCTTTCTACATTTGCCACAACATAGACCTTTGGCTATTCCTCCAGTTCTTCCTGTTGTAGATGATGCATTTAATGATGCTTGCACTGCTCCTGATACTTTACCTCCGGCCCCTGCTAAGCCCGATAGATTCTACAGGGTCCCGGACACTCACCATCATTTATACAAGGCTCCCTTGGCAGATCCAGAGACCATCGCTCAGGGCCCAAAAGCTGTAGCTACTGCTTCCACTAGAAACCCCCTCCCCTCTGAAAGGGAATCCAGATCCTTAGAGAGATGGGGTAAAAAAGTTTACACTTCTGCAACCTTATCAGCTAGGGCTTTGAACTGCCAGTTTCATATGATTCAATATCAAGAGTTTATGCTTGACCAGTTAACTAAAAAGCTTTCCTCTGAAGAATCTTTAGATAAGAAATATGTTCAGGAAATGGTACATAACATACAACAGGTTAGTAACCATTCTTTAAAATGTGGCTATGATGCACTGGAGGCTTCTTTTAGATCAGCCATGACTGGCACAGTTATCAGGAGACATGCATGGTTGAAAGAACAAGCATTGCCAGACCATGTCAAATCAAAACTCTTGGATGCACCCATGGACAAGGTCAATTTATTTGGTTCCCCTGTTCAACAGGTGTTAAAAAAGATGGAAGAGAAGGCAAAATCTGTACAAACGGTGAAAGATTTTTTGCAGGTTCAACCACCAAGGTTTAGCAGGAACTGGCCCTCCAAAAATTGGTCCTTTCCAGATTCCTCTAAGGCCCAGAGAGGCAGGAATAGGCGTTCAAGAGGCAGAAACCAATCCAGAGGTACCTACAGGGGACGCCAATGGCAAGGTAACAGCCAATCTACAGCCACCACCACAACAACAACTCAATCACAGTGACTTGGCAGTGGCACCGCCTACCAGGGAACAACTAGCAGCACCTTTAGGTGGAAAACTAACATTATTCTCAAAAAACTGGCACTGCATAACAAGAGAAAATGGATTTTAAAAACTATAGACCAAGGTTACAGGTTCCATTTCCATACTCTACCAGGGAAGAGAGGAAAGCCAAACCTACCACCTTCTCAAAGGACAGAAGCTCTAAAACAAATATCTCAGCTATTAAGAATGAGAGCTGTGGAAAGGGTACCAACTATGGAGCAAGGAAAAGGATTTTACTCCAGACTCTTCCTGGTACCAAGAAAAGAGAACAAATGGAGACCCATTCTAGACTTGTCCGCTTTAAACACATTTCTTATTGTTCCAAAATTCAAAATGCTGACCCTACAGCAACTTCTTCCCATGCTGGGCAAGGAGTCTTGGCTGGTAACTCTAGATCTCAAGGAGGCATACCTGCACGTCCCCATAAGACCAATTTGCAGAAGATACCTCAGATTTCTTGCAGGATCAGAGCATTATCAATTTTCAGCATTGCCTTTTGGCTTATCTACTGCGCCCAGAGTGTTCATGAAATGCCTGGCAACAGTAATTGCTCATTGCAGGCTTCAGGGAATCCAAATTTATCCATACCTGGACGACTGCCTGATTCAAGTGGACAACAAAAGCAAACTAGCAGAAGACTTACAGTCATTTACCTGCTGCAAGCCTTGGGATATACAGTCAATATAAAAAAGTCAAGGATGACTCCATCCCAAAGAATAACCTTTCTGGGTGCAGAGCTGGACACTTCAAAACAAATGGCATTCCTAACTGCAGAAAAGAAAGAACATCTACCTCTCTACTTCTTGGCATTAATAAAGCAGAGCCACCTAACTGCAAGAAAAGTACTGCAAGCTCTAGGATTCATGGCATCCTGCATAATCCTGGTCCCTCATGCCAGGCTGCATATGAGAAAGCTCCAGTGGTACCTAAGGAATTTGTGGTCCCAGCACAAGCACAGCCTAGAAGCCAAGATTCCAATAATTCCATGCCTGAAACAAGAGTTCCTATGGTGGGCTCATGCCTGTCAATCAAACCCAGGATTACCCTTCTGCAACAGCCAACCAAGCCAAACCATCACAACAGATGCCTCAGACCTCGGTTGGGGAGCACACATGCAGAGCTAGTGCATACAAGGCTTATGGACTCAAGAACAGCTGCGCCTGCACATAAATCTAAAGGAAATGCTGGCAGTAAAATTGGCAATCCAGTCATTCCGACCATTTCTCCAAGAAGGCCAGTTGATGATAAGGACAGACAACACCACAGTTATGTGGTACATCAACAAACAGGGGGGCACCCATTCATATCCTCTATGCCGGCTGGCACTGGACCTATGGGATGTGGCCCTGACCTACAATATTCAGTTACAAGCAATCTTTGTACCAGGAAAAGAAAACATTCTAGCAGACATATTAAGCAGAACAACCACAGATGCCCACGAATGGATGCTTCATCCGGACATCTTCAAAGCCATCACAAAGAAATGGGGATTACCACAAACGGACTTGTTAGCATCTCCGGTCAATCACCAGCTAAAGAAATTCTGCACGAGGACGTACCACTCACTTGCTTGGAAGGTGGACTCCCTTTCTTTCAGTTGGAAAAACCTGACAGCATACGCTTTCCCACCACTTCCTTTGATGCACAAGGTGCTTCTGAAGATCAAAGAGGACCATCCCAGGATCATTCTGATAGCTCCAGACTGGCCAAGACAACATTGGTACCCATTGCTGAGGAGCATGTCTCGGGGACAAAAATGGACATTACCCCTGAGCCCATCATTGTTAACACAGAACAATTACAGAATACTGCATCCAAACCTGAAAACTTTGCAACTAACTGCCTGGAACATTACATGGCAGTAATTAACCCAAGCTTATCCCAAAGGGTTAAAGACATAATCCTGGAGGCACGCAGACCTTCAACAAGAAAGAATTATGCTGCAAAATGGAAAAGATATTCCATTTGGAGTACTACAAAGGGAGAAGATGTGACTCTAGTGAACATGGCCAACATCCTGGTGTACTTGGCAGAGCTCTTCCACACAGGCCTGTCCTACTCTTCCATCAAAATACATGCATCAGCTATTTCAGCACAGTATAGCTTGGATCCTCCTGTCTTCTCTCATCCCCTGCTCAGGCAATTTCTGAGAGGAATTAAAAATGTGAAACCTCCCAGGAAACCACCAGTGCCAGCATGGGACTTGAACTTTGTGCTAGAGAAATTAACGCTTCCTCCCTTCGAACCAGCAGCGACAGCAGAATTACAATACTTATCATGGAAGACTGCTTTTCTACTGGCAATAACCTCAGCTAGAAGGGTCTCTGAACTACAGGCACTAATGGCAGTACAACCCTTCCTGATCTTCCATCAAGATAGAGTGTCTATGAGAACAAATCCTACATTTATGCCTAAGGGTGGTATCCAGAGTGTCATTAAACCAGGCTATTCACCTTCCCACATTCTTCCCAAACCCACAGAACAGGGGAGAAAGGCTTTTACATACCTTGGATGTACACAGGCAGTTACGCTACTATCTGGACAGGACTAAGTCCAATAGAAAAACTGACCAACTGCTGGTAGCATATGCCACAGGAAAGGAAGGAAAACCAATTTCAAAACAGACAATCTCCAAATGGATAGGAAATTCCATCAGATTCTGCTACTCCTACCATGGAAAGAAAACTCCAGAAAACATCAGACCTCACTCCACGAGAGCTACAGCCACTACCACAGCTTTCTTACGAGGAGTGGCTACCAAGGACATTATAGAGGCTGCTACTTGGACCTCCGTGCATACATTTGCCAAGCATTACAATTTGCCTTTATACTCTAGATCCCGAGCAGGCTTTGCCACTGCTGTTTTGCAAGGGATCCTAGCCACACCATAATCACTACTCTTCCTCCTCCCCTTGATTAGCTATGGTATTCTACCCATTTGTAAGGACTGCAGATGCATCCTTGAAGGACATAGTACAGTTTTGTACCTACCATAAATGTAGATGTCCGATAGGAATGCATCTGCAGTCAGAATTACCCACCCTCCTTCCCCTCTGAGGTACTCCTAGGGTATTTGCCAGCTTCTAGCTAGCTTGGGGGGGATCTATTATGGTGTATTTGTTTGTATATATGTACATACATGCTTATTTTTATGGTTACTTTATATTATTTGGAATCTTTGGCATTTATCCAAAATTAGCCTTCCAGGAGGGCACCTGGCATCTGGGGCAAGAAACACTGAGGAAAATGGCGTCGGCGGATGCCTTTATACCCGAATAACTGCAGCTATGACGTCGGGTGAAGAGCGACACCAGCCGAGGCCAGACCCAGACTTTGGAAACAGGACAACCCATTTGTAAGGACTGCAGATGCATTCCTATCGGACATCTACATTTATGGTAGGTACAAAACTGTACTATCTCTTGACCCATCAGTCGGGTGAGCTGCACCAGTCCCTCCCCTCTCTCAACCTCACAGCTTGGTTGCTCCACTTCCAGCCTTAGCCAGGCTTCCCTTTATTTCCCATTCGGTGCGTGACATCATCCTAGCTTCCCACAAATCTTCTACCAGGAGGATTAATGCTAGCAAATGGAAATGTTTTTCCTTCTGGGCAGAGACTAGAAACATGGACCCTTTCACGGCGATCAGGGGTTCCCAACCCCCCACGACAAAAGGCCTAGACAAGAGGAGGATTATGCCTCCTCTGATCAAGTGTCTGTTTCCTCAGGCTCCTCTGAGGAACAGGACTACCCCTTTCCCCCTTATGAAGATTCTGATGCTGAAGACTCCATTCCCTCAGCTTCTCTCCCTGAAGATTATTCCTTTGGGGAAACCTTACATACCATGAAGGAACATTTCCACTGGGAAGGTCAGGACTACTCCGACTCAAAGAAAAGGCTCTGAGAGTTTCTTTTACTCCCCCAGCACAGACCACTTGCTATCCTCCCAGATGTCCTTCAAGGAAGCATCTGCAGTCATCACATATGGGTTGTCCTGCCTCAGGCAGCCCTTCGGTCGGCCGGATTCCAAAGTCTGGGTCTGGCCTCGGCTGATGTCACACTTTCCCCGACATCAGAGTGTCTGGGGTATAAAAGCATCAGCCGACGCCATTTTCCTCAGTCTTTCTTGCCGCGTGGTGCCCGAAGCAGAAGCAGTCCGCAACTGCCGGTCGGCCAGCTCCTGTGATTCAGCTACCGAAGACTTCGAAAAAGCTAAGTACCCTGCTGGGGACTCTTTCTTGCCTCAGCCGATGTCAGATAAAGTTAATAATTGTTTAACTTGTGGGAAACAAATACCTCATAAGGATTTCCACTCTTACTGCCTCTCCTGCCTAGGCCCAGACCACGACGTCTTGGCCTGTTCAGCCTGTGCTTCCTTCAACCGACAAACTCTTAGACGTCGGTCGGAGTTTGCAGAGGAATTCTTTGGGGCTAGTTTTGCTTACAAGATGCCATCAGAGACTCCGACTTCGCATTTAGTTAGACGGAAAGACAAGGACAGACACACACGGGCCGCGGTTTCGGCTGAAACCACGGTCAGGCCTACTGCGAGTGTCTCGGTCTCGGCTGAAACCGAGTCCTTGGTACTTCCGATTACTGAAACCGCACAACCGACTACCTCGGCCCCGGAGGCCCCGGCCGAGTCGGTTATTGAATTACCTACTGAAACTGGTGTCCAGGAACCTTCCGACACCATTCCTTTAGACAAGTCTACTCCTGCACATGGTGCAGCCAGACCTCTTGCATCCATGTCCATTAAGGCTTTCTCTAGGGCTAAAGCTGCTAAACTTACTAAAGCTTTGCCTCCCAAGGTTACCTCTTAGAGACCTTCTACTGGCTCACAGATTCTTAGCTTAGCAGAGGATCTTATCTCCTTAATTAGAGGTTCTCAACCTCATCCGGACGGGGGCTCTCAACCACCTCCAGACAAAAGGCCCAGGGTAGAGCCCTCTGACCCCCACTCCTCAGATGAGTCCACTGATGGCTCTACTCTGTCAGACCACCAGGAGGAGGCTTATTCGGCCTACGAGGATTCTGATGCTGAAGAATCTATTCCCTCGGCCTCCCCTCCTGAAGAGTTTTCCTTTAGAGAGACATTACACTCTATGAGAGAACATTTTCAATGGCAGGGACAGGAATTCTCTGATTCTAGAAAGAGATTAAGGACCTTTTTACATTTACTTCAGCATAGGCCTTTAGCTATACCTCCTGTTTTGAATGTCATTGATGATGTGTACTCTGATGCTAGTACAGCCCCTGACTCTCTCCCTCTGGCTCCTGCCAAACCTGATAGGTACTACAGGGTCCCGGACTCACATCTACACCTGTACAAGGCCCACTCTGCTGAACCAGAAACTATTTCCCCGGGCCCAAAAGGGGTTGCAGCTGCCACTGCCAGAAATCCTCTTCCCTCTGAAAGGGAGTCCAGAGCTTTAGAGAGATGGGGTAAGAAAGTGTATACTTCTGCAACTCTTTCCATGAGGGCATTAAATTGTCAATTTCATATGATACAGTACCAAGAGTATTTGTTAGATGAATTGCATAACAAACTGTCTTCGTCTGAACCCCTTGATCGCAAATCCCTTCAGGATCTGGTACATAACTCCCAGCAGGTTAGTAACCATTTCTTGCAGTGTGGTTATGATGCATTGGAAGCTTCATGTAGATCAGCTATGACAGGTGCAGTTATACGTAGGCATGCCTGGCTGAAGGAACAATCTCTGCCAGACCATGTTAAAGCTAAGCTTTTGGATGCTCCTATGGAAAAGCAAAAATTATTTGGTTCCACGGCTCAAGAGGTCTTAAAGAAATTTAAAGAAAAGGCAAAATCTGTGCAAACAGTCAAAGACTTTCTACAAGTCCAACCACCGAGATTCAGCAGAAATTGGCCTACTAAGAATTGGTCCTTTCCAGACTCAGACAGATCTCAGAGAGGCAGGAATAGGCATGCCAGAGGTAGAGGGCAAGCTAGAGGCTCCTACAGAGGCCGTCAATGGCAGCCTCCCAACCAGAGAGGTAGTGCAGGAACTACAACTGCTACACCAGGACAGACTCAATGACTTTGTTTTGACTCCGCCGACCAGGGCTCAATTAAAAGCACCTTTGGGCGGAAAGCTTTCTTTATTTTCAAAAAATTGGCACAGTATTACAAGGGACACATGGACACTGCAAATAATAGACAAAGGATACAGGTTCCATTTCCACACATTGCCAAAAAGAAAAGGCATGCCAGACCTGCCACCAAATCAGAGGGCAGAGGCTTTGAAACAAATTTCCAACTTAATACAAATGAAAGCTATAGAAAAGGTACCTCTTTCAGAACAAGGCCAAGGATTTTACTCCAGATTATTCCTTGTTCCAAGAAAAGAAAATCAATGGAGGCCTATTCTCGACTTGTCCGCACTGAATACTTACCTCATTGTGCCAAAATTCAAAATGCTGACTCTACAGCAACTCCTTCCCATGCTGGGCAAGGGGTCTTGGCTGGTGACTCTAGACCTCAAGGAGGCATACCTGCATGTCCCTATCAGACAAAGTTGCAGAAGACACCTCAGATTTCTTGCAGGGTCAGAGCATTATCAATTCTCAGCATTGCCTTTTGGCTTATCTACTGTGCCCAGAGTATTCACGCAATGCCTGGCATCAGTAATTGCACACTGCAGACTTCAGGGGATTCAAATTTACCCATATCTGGACGACTGCCTTATACAAGTGGACAGCAAGCAAACTTTGTTAAAGGACTTGGATTATGCCATCCACCTACTGCAGGCCTTGGGATATACAGTCAACATCCACAAATCAAGACTTGTTCCATCCCAAAGAATAACTTTTCTGGGTGCGGATCTAGACACTACCACCCAAATGGCCTTTCTCACAGAAGAAAAACAAAAACAACTACCGGATTACTTCAAGAATCTGACAAGACAAACTCAGCTGACTGCAAGGAAAATCCTGCAGGCCCTGGGTTACATGGCATCTTGCAATCTTCTGATTCCACAAGCAAGGCTGCATATGAGAAAATTACAATGGTACCTAAGGAGTTTATGGACTCAGCACAGTCACAGCTTAGAAACTTTGATCCCACTCATTCCATGCCTTCAAAAGGAATTTCTGTGGTGAACTCAAGCCTGCCAGTCGAACAGCTGGTTGCCCTTCAGCAAGCCAAGAGCCAACCAAACCATCACTACGGACGCTTCAGACCAAGGTTGGGGAGCACACATGGAGGGCAGATGTATCCAAGAGCTATGGTCACAAAGAGAGCTGCGCATGCACATAAACCAAAAGGAAATGCTGGCAGTGATACACGCAATCGAGGCCTTCAAACTTTTTCTTCATCAAGGCCACCTACTCATAAGGACAGACAACACTACAGTTATGTGGTACATAAACAAGCAAGGAGGAACCCATTCCTACCCTCTTTGCAGACTGGCAATGAATCTATGAGAACTTTCCTTGAAACTCAATATACAGCTGCAGTCCCAGTTCGTGCCAGGGAAAGACAGTATACTGGCAGACAGCTTAAGCAGAAATACCATGGATGCACACGAATGGATGCTGCACCCAGACATCTTCTTACTCATAACACAATCATGGGGAAGGCTGGAAATAGATCTGTTCGCCTCCCCCCACAATCATCAACTGAAGAAATTCTGCAAGTGTGGAAAGTGGACGCTCTCTCTTTCAGCTGGAAAGCTCTAACAGTGTATGCTTTTCCACCTCTCCCATTAATAACCAAGGTCTTACTGAAGATCAGGACAGAGCAGCCCAGAGTGATTCTGATAGCTCCAAACTGGCCAAGACAGCACTGGTACCCACTGTTAAAGAGCTTGTCACAGACAAAACCGTGGCCTCTCCCCCTATGGCCACTTCTACTGATGCAGCACAATTTCAAGACTCTGCATTCCAACCTGAAAACCTTGCAGCTAACTGCCTGGAAAATACCATGACTCCTCCTCAGGATAAGCTATCCCAGAGAGTGAAGGATATTATTATGGAAGCTTGCCGGCCTTCCACAAGGAAGGCATATTCAGCAAAATGGAAAAGATTTCACACGTGGAACACAACAAAGGGTCTAGATGTGACAGTGATGAACATGGCACATATACTGGAATATTTGGCAGAATTGTTCCACAACGGCCTGTCTTACTCTTCCATTAAGATACATGCCTCAGCAATTTCAGAAGAATACAATGTTAATCCACCTGTCTTCTCTCATCCTCTCCTGAGACAGTTTCTAAGAGGAATCAAAAACATCAATCCTCCAAGGAAACCACCTCTACCTACTTGGGACCTTGGGACCTTAACTTCGTGTTGGAAAAACTAACACTTCCTCCCTATGAACCAGCAGCATCGGCAGATCTACAGTTTCTGTCTTGGAAAACTGCCTTCCTTCTGGCCATAACCTCAGCAAGAAGAGTATCTGAGTTACAAGCTCTAATGGCAGTACAGCCATTTCTTATCTTTCATCAGGACAGAGTTTCTTTGAGAACCAATCCTACATTTATGCCAAAGGTGGTATCCAGGGTATCTTTGAACCAAGCTATTCACTTGCCTACATTCTTCCCACAACCTCAAAATAAAGGGGAGAAACTTCTGCACACCCTGGACATACACAGACAGTTGCGCTACTACTTGGACAGAACTAAAAGTTACAGAAAGACTGACCAGCTGTTTGTAGCATATGCTGCTGGGGCACAAGGAAAAGCAATTTCCAAACAGACAATTTCAAAATGGATAGGAAATTGCATTCGTTTTTGTTACTCCTTTCATGGAAAAACTGTGCCAGCTAACATTAGACCTCATTCCACGAGAGCCACAGCCACCACCACAGCCTTCCTAAGGGGTGGCTACCAAGGACATTTTAGAAGCTGCTACATGGAGCTCCATGCATACATTTGCCAAGCATTACAATTTACCTTTATACTCCAGATCCAGAGCAGGCTTTGCTACGGCAGTCCTGCAGGGTATCTTAGCTACACCATCCTTTACTTAGTACCTCCACCCCCAGATTGGCTATGGTATTCTACCCATATGTCATGACTGCAGATGCATCCTTGAAGGACATAGTACAGTTTTGTACCTACCATAAATGTAGATGTCCGATAGGTATGCATCTGCAGTCAGGTTTACCCTCCTCCTTCCCCTCTGTGGTATACTTCTTGGGTACTTACCCCTCTTATAGCTAGCTGGGGGGATCTATTATGGTGTATTTGTTTTTTATAGTACTGTGCATGTTTGGATTTGTTTTTGCAATGCAAATCTCCAAATTTTAGCCTTCCTTAGAGGGCACCTGGCATCTGGGGCAAGAAAAACTGAGGAAAATGGCGTTGGCTGATGCTTTTATACCCCAGACGGTCTGACGTCGGGGAAAGTGCGACATCAGCCGAGGCCAAACCCAGACTTTGGAATCCGGCCGACCAAAGGGCTGCCTGAGGCAGGACAAACCCATATGTGATGACTGCAGATGCATACCTATCGGACATCTACATTTATGGTAGGTACAAAACTGTACTTTGTAGACATTATGGATGATGTTTTCTTAGAATCTAGTCTAAATCCAGATTCTCTGCCTCCTGCTCCAGCCAAACCAGATAGATACTATAGAGTGCCTGACTCACAGAAGTTCCTATACAAAAGCCCTGTTGCTGATCCAGAGACAATCTCCCAGGGTCCCAAAGGGGCTAAAGCTTCTATGGCTAAAAATTCTGTACCCTCTGAAAGGGACTCCAGAGCACTAGATAGGTGGGGGAAGAAGGTTTACACCTCAGTTACTCTAGCTATGAGAGCACTAAATTGTCAGTTTCACATGCTTAAATACCAGCAATTCCTAATATCTCAAATAAAACAAAAGATGGGCACGCACCCTCAACAGTCTGAATTCAAGGAAATGCAGGCTCTGTTGCATGCAGCTGAACAGGTGGGCAAACATACTTTACAATGTGGTTTTGATGCCTTGGAAGCTTCCTCTAGAGCAGCTGTTACTGGGTCTGTTGTACGTAGACAAGCTTGGTTAAAGGAACAATCTCTACCTGATCATGTTCAAGCAAAGTTACTAGATGTATCCTTACAACAGGATGTTTTATTTGGGGTTAAAGCAGAGGAGGTTCATTTTGGATTTTTGAGGTGGAGCATGTCCATTAATTCCAGGTTGGACATGGCCTTGTATGTCAGGCACAGATCACTGAGCAGACGGACGGTCGACTGAATATAAGCTATACATTTTTGGCATTTAGCTTAAGGCCATGGCTCTGGCACCAGTTATCCATTTCTATGAGACCTTTGGGAGATGATGTGTGTGTGATGGAGTGTCAATTATATGGCCAGTTTGCAGTCATCTGCAAATTTTCCTTTTGCACACCACAATCCCCTATGTTTTGCTGCAAAAATAAATGCCATCTTGTGAAATATGGGTTTTACATCTAAGCTGGCTTTTTTTTTCTGATGCCCAGTGGGTATTGTGTCGAATGCTTTTGCTAGGTCAAGGTAAGGCTAAGATTAAACAGCAGCCTTATGTGTGTGGTTTAGTCTCTCATTGTTTGTGTAGCACAGCAGGGGGGACCACCGTCTGTCCCCATGATGCTTTTTTTTTTTTTTAGAGCAGCAGCTCTCACCACCTGGGCTGAGATGTTGTTTGGGAGGGGACTGGTGATATAGATATTTTTTTTGGGGTGGAGGGAGGAGGGAGCATTTGCACTGTCTGCCAGTATGTGATGGTGTTTGGAGACATTTATACTCTCTCCAGTGTTCAGGGAAGGGCTGTGTGGGTTTCCTGAGTGAGAGAGGTGGTCTGTAGCATTTGAATATGGCTACTCCCCTCCTTTTGTAGTTTCGTCAGTTTTTGGGGCGGGCATGATATATGGTAACCTGATAGGGCCTTGAACCAGGTTTCAGTCACAGCACAAACATCGATGTTTCTCATACTGAGGAGGGGCTTGAGGCGTGCATCTTGAGGTTTACTACTGGCATTGAGCAGTATATTACCTTTTTTTTTTTTTTTTTTTTTTTTTCTAGGGCGGGTAGTTTTTGCCCAATATCCGGAAGCCAGGGGTGACAGTGCAAGCCGCCCCTTGCGAGCAGCAGGTGTCTTATTAAAGCTGATCATTTTGTCTCTGTAAAGAAAATGGAGGATAAGGCAAAATCTATGCAGACGGTCAAAGATTTCTTACAGGTACAGCCCCCACGCTTCAGCAGAAATTGGCCAACAAAAAATTGGTCCTTTCCAGCTTCTGACAGACCACAGAGGGGTAAATACAGGCGCCCAAGGGGCAGAGGACAAGCACAAATCCCTTACAAACCTCACCAAAGGGGCACTGCAACACAGAAGGGAGGAGAAGACAGGCCCCAATCTACTAGAAGGCAAACACAATGACTTAAACCTCCAACTGCCAAGCAAAACACTCTTGGCAGCTCCCTTGGGAGGCAAATTAGCATTTTTTACAGACAACTGGCGCATCATCACAAAGGACAAATGGGTCCCAAACATTATCTCACAAGGATACAGATTCCATTTCCACACCTTGCCAAGGATAAAAGGAATGCCAAACCTGCTACAAAATCAATGGGCATAGGCACAAAAATAAATTACAGCTCTGTTGGACATGAGAGCCATTCAACTGGTACCTACACAGGAGCAAGGCCAAGGATTTTTCTCAAGGCTCTTTCTAGTCCCCAGAAAGGACAAAGCTTGGAGACGCATTCTGGACCTTTCAATTTTAAACACCTTCTTGCAAATACCCAAATTCAAGATGCTAACACTACAGCAGCTTCTTCCCATGTTGGGCAAGAAAGCTTGGCTAGTAACGTTGGACCTCAAGGAGGCATACCTGCATGTCCCTATCAGACAAAATTGCAGAAGATACCTCTGTTTCATTGCAGGTTCAACCCATTACCAATTCTCTGCACTGCCCTTTGGCTTATCTACTGCGCCTAGGGTCTTCACAAAATGCCTGGCACCAATAATTGCATACTGCAGACAGAGAGGAATTAAAATATACCCATACCTGGATGACTGCCTCATCCAAGCAGAAAGAAAGGACATTCTCTTACAACACCTGGCTTTTGTAAAACATCTTCTAAGTTGCCTAGGGTACACAGTAAACGAAAAGAAATCAAAACTAGTGCCCTCACAAAATATGAAATTCCTGGGTGCCAGCTTGAATACAACGGCCCAGATGGCTTATCTGATGCTAGGCAAACAACTACAATTAATTCAATACTTCAGAGCAATGGCAACAAAGACCCAACTCCCTGCAAGAAAAATTCTGCAGGCCTTGGGCTTCATGGCATCTTGCATACTACTAATACCATTTGCAAAACTGCATATGAGGAAATTACAATGGTACCTAAAAAGCGTATGTATTCAACACAGCCACAGCTTGGAAACAATGATACCTCTCATTCCCTGCCTTCAACAGGAGTTTCTGTGGTGGTCACAGGCATGTCATCTTAACAAGGGTCAGCCTTTCACCTTACCCCCAGCCAGGCAAACTATGACAACAGATGCATTGGACTATGCCTGGGGGGCACACATGGCAGGACAGTGCATACAAGGCATATGGACTGCAGATCAAAGGAATCTGCACATCAATCAAAAAGAAATGCTAGCTGTACAAAATGCTCTGACAGCCTTCAAGGACCTCTTACATCCAGGACAACTTGTAAGGACAGACAACACCACAGTAATGTGGTACATAAACAAGAAAGGGGGTATACACTCCTACCCACTATGCAGGCAAGCATTGACCTTGTGGAACACAGCACTGGCTTACCAAGTTCAATTGCAAGCTCAATTCCTGCCAGGAAAAAAGAAGACATTGGCAGACGACATAAGCAGAAACATCATGGATCCCCACGAGTTGAAACTGGATCCACAAGCATTTGCAATGATAACTCAAAAATGGGGGCTCTCAGACGTAGACCTGTTTGCCAGCCCCCAAAACTATCAACTAACAAAATTTTGCACAAGAACTTTTCATCATCAAGCTTGGAAAGTGGATGCACTCTCATTCAGTTGGAAAATGCTGACAGTATATGCCTTTCCTCCATTACCCCTTCTCACAAAGGTGCTGCTGAAAGTCAGGATGGAGAGACCCCGAATGATACTCATTGCCCCAGACTGGCCACCCCAGCACTGGTACCCACTGTTAAGGAATATGGCACAGGGCCCACCATGGATTCTACCACAAATTACCCATCTGCTCACACAGCAGGACAATCAGATTCTACACAGCCAGCTCAAAACCTTAAACTTGGCTGCATGGCAAATCACCTAAGCAACCAGCCAGCTCCTCTTTCACAAGCTGTTATGGATGTTATTCTGGAGGCCAGGAGGCCCAGCACCAGGAAAGCATACTCAGACAAATGGAAAAGGTTTTGCACCTGGAACCAAGCTAAAGGCCAAAATACCCTTCAGCCTGACATACCTCAGATTCTGCAATATTTAACTGAGATGTTACACAAAGGGCTTTCCTTTTCATCTATTAAAATCCATGCCTCAGCTATTTCAGCTCACTACAACACGGATCCTCCCTTATTTTCACATCGACTACTAAGGCAGTTTCTCAGAGGGGCCAAAAACATTAGGCCTCCCAGGAGAGCACCAACACCTACTTGGGACCTCAACTTTGTTCTGAAAAAACTTACGCTACCTCCTTTTGAGCCAGCTTTCTCAGCTGATTTAAAGTTTATATCATGGAAGACTGCCCTGCTGCTAGCAATTACTTCAGCAAAAAGAGTTTCAGAGCTTCAGGAACTAATGGCAGTAGAGCCCTTCCTCATTTTTCATCAAGACAGAGTTTCTCTACGAACTAACCCCTCCTTTATGCCTAAGGTGGTATCTAGTGTGGCTCTAAATCAAACCATCCACTTACCAACCTTCTTTCCAAATCCACAGAACAGAGGAGAAAGACTCCTACATTCCTTGGACATTCACAGGCAGCTATGTTACTACTTGGATAAAACTAAGGTTTTCAGAAAATCTGACCAGCTTTTTGTATCCTATGCTACAGCATCACATGGAAAGGCCATCTCAAAACAAACCATTTCCAAATGGATAGGACATTGCATACATTTTTGCTTCACCCACCATGGAAAACCAGTTCCAGCTAGCATAAGGCCCCACTCTACCAGGGCAGCAGCTACATCTACAGCCTTCCTCAGGGGGGTGCCAACCAAGGATATTCTGGAAGCTGCAACTTGGAGTTCAGTACACACCTTCACCAAACATTACCACTTACCACTTTACTCTAAGACTAGAGCTGGCTTCGCCACTGCAGTTTTGCAGGGCCTTCTAGCCTCCTCTAATCCTGTTCGACTCCACCTCCCATCCTTAGCTTTGGGATTCTACCCAAGTGTGATGACTGCAACAGGGTAACACAATGAACATAGTACAGTTTTGTACCTACCATAAATGTAGATGTTCGAGTGTATACCCTACTGCCAATCCAGTTTACCCTGCCTCCATCCCCTCTGACCTAACTAAGACTTTTCAAAACCTTTAAATCTGTTACAACCTTTGTGGTGTATTTGCTGATAGCTGGAGGGATTTTGTGTTTATGCTACACTTTTTTATTATTGGTACTATCTACTGACCACCATTTGGGACGGGGCACCTGACATCTGGGGCAAGAAAAACTGAGGAAAATGGCGTTGGATGCCTCTCATATACCCCTGGCGCACTGACGTCAGGGAAGAAGTGACAGCAACCGACGCCGGACCAAGACTTTGGAATTCGGGCCGACTGTGGGACCGCCTGACGGCAGGATAACCCAAGTGTGATGACTGCAGCAGGGTATACACTCGAACATCTACATTTATGGTAGGTACAAAACTGTACTTTACATCCCTCATGAATATGGGGGCCATTCAGGCAGTAACAGAACAGGAAAAAGGACAAGGTTTTTACTGAAGACTTTTCTTGGTACGCAGAAAGGACAAGGCCTGGTGGCCACTACTGGATTTATGGATTTTGAACACATACTTGGACATTCCAAAATTCAAAATGCTCACTTTGCAACAGCTTCTGCCCATGCTGGGCAAGAATGCTTGGCTGGTGACTTTAGACCTAAAAGAGGCATACTTGCATGTCCCAATAAGACAGTCATGCAGAAGGTACCTCAGATTCAAAGCTGGCTTAATGCATTACCAATTCTCTGCACTGCCCTTTGGCTTACCTACTGCACCCAGGGTCTTTACAAAGTGCCTGGCACCAGTAATTGCATTTTGCAGACGAAGTATTCAAATGTATCCTTACTTGGATGACTGTCTCATTCAAGCAGAGAACAAGGACACTCTTCTACGACACCTGGCGTTTATGAAAAGGCTTCTAACATGCATAGGGTACACAATAAACGAAAAGAAATCACAACTGGTACCCTCTGAAAAGATAACATTCCTGGGTGCAAGCTTGAATACAGCTGCCCAGATGGCTTACCTCACGCCAGACAAACAAAGGCAACTGACTACTTACTTCAAACTGATAGCAACAAAAACCCAGTCTTCTGCAAGACAAATTCTGCAGGCTCTGGGCTTCATGGCATCCTGCATCCTACTAATTCCATATGCAAGACTGCATATGAGGAAACTTCAATGGTACCTAAAAAGTTTATGGAGTCAACATTCACACAGTCTGGAAACAATGATTCCTCTCATTCCCTGCCTGCAACAGGAGTTTTTATGGTGGGCAAAGGCCTGTCACCAAAACATGGGACAGCCCTTTACTCTACCCCCTGCCAGCCAAACCTTAACAACAGACGCATCAGATTATGCCTGGGGGGCCCACATGGCAGGAAGATGCATTCAGGGCATATGGGCACCAAATCAAATGCATCTACATATCAACCACAAAGAGATGCTAGCTGTTCAAAATGCCCTGACAGCCTTCAAGGACTTACTTCATCCAGGACAACTACTGATAAAGATGGACTACACCACAGTCATGTGGTATATAAACAAGCAAGGGAGCACACACTCATACCCCCTTTGCAGATTAGCCATGGCACTGTGGGACACAGCTTTGACCTACCAAATAAATCTTCAAGCTCAATTGCTGCCAGGAAAACAAAACACTCTGGCAAACGATTTAAGCAGAAACCTTGTGGATCCTCATGAGTGAAAACTAAGTCCACAAGTCTTCAGCATTATAGCAGAGAAATGTGGGGGCCCAGACATAGATCTATTTGTCTCTTCTCAGAATTATCAACTGAAAAGATTCTGCACATGGGCTTATCACAGGCAAGCATGGAAAGTGGACGCCCTATCCTTCAGTTGGAAAAACCTATCAGTTTACGCCTTTCCTCCTCTGCCTCTTCTACCCAAGGTCCTCTTAAAAGTCAGACAAGAGAAGCCAAAGATGATATTAATTGCCCCAGACTAGCCCTGCCAATACTGGTACCCAATCCTAAGGAACTTGTCTCAATATCCAGCTTGGACCTTGCCTCAAAAACCACAACTACTGTCCCAGCAAAACAATCAGATCCTGCACAATCAACTACAGACTCTGAACCTGGCAGCATGGCTAATCCTGTAATCATACAAACAACACCTCTCAGTAAAGCTGTGATGGATGTCATTTTGGAAACCAGAAGGCCTAGTACTAGAAAATCTTATGCTGACAAATGGAAGAGATTCTGTACTTGGAATCAAGCACAAGGAACTGATACAGCAGAACTGCATATTCCTCAGATATTACACTACTTAACGGAGATGCTTGACAAAGGCCTATCTTTCTCATCAATCAAAGTCCATGCCTCTGCCATTTTGGCTCATTACAATACAGAGCCACCAATCTTTTCTCATCCTTTACTAAAGCAGTATTTTAGAGGAGCAAAAAATTTAAGGCCTCCTAGAAGATCACCATTTACCTGCATGGGGCCTCAATTATGTGTTGGAAAAGCTCACCCTGCCTCCATTTGAACCAGCTGCTACCGCTGATATAAAGTTCTTATCATGGAAGACAGCTCTGCTACTAGCAATTACTTCAGCAAGAAGAGTTTCAGAGCTACAGGCCTCCATGGCTGTAGAGCCTTTTGTCATATTTTACCCAGACAGGGTGTCTCTGAGGACAAATCCTACTTTTATGCCTAAGGTCGTTTCCAGTGTAGCTCTTAACCAAACAATTCATCTGCCAACTTTTTATCCAAATCCGCAAAACAAAGGGGAGAGAATTCTGCATTCCTTGGACGTATACAAATGGCTAAGATTCTACTTGAGCAGGACTAAAGCTCAAAGAAAAACTGAGCAATTACTAGTGTCATATGCTGCAGGGTCAGAAAGAAAGGCTATTTCAAAGCAGACAATTTCAAAGTGGATAAGCCATTGCATCCATTTCTGCTACTTACACCATGGCAAACCTGTGCCCAAGGGCATAAGGTCTCACTCCACAAGGGCTGCAGCTACTTCAGCAGCCTTTATCAGAGGAGTACCAACCAATGGACTCCATTCCCAAGTCAAAGTGTGATTAAAATTCATGAAATTAGTATTGCTTCAATCTTTGATGTCAGCCAGTAATTCTCTTCGCAGCACCTGCAATGTGCCCGGTAATGACTCCTGCAATTTGTACAAGGTTACATGGATTGGTAACATATCTAAATATGATTGTAAATTCTTCTTTTTTATAAGACCCATTGTTCCTACTACTATTGGAACTGTCTGGGTATCTTTCTTCTACATTGCTTATGTTTCTGCCTGCAGATCCTGGTATTTTATGACTTTGTGTCTCTTTGTGCACAAGACACTATAGTCATTGGGTGTGGCGATTTCAATACTCAATGCTACTTTTGTCTTCTTTTCTTGGACCACTATGTCCGGTTTTCTAGCATCTATCTTTTGAACTGTTGGTAATGGGTGATCCCATGTGATGTAAACTTCATAATTTTCTATGATGCTTTGTGGCTCATGTTTCTAGTGTTTTTCAGCCCCTTCGATACCATAATGTTTGTACAATCGCCAGTGCAACAGTCTCGCCACATTATCATGCCTTTTAGTATACAGTCCTTCTGCCATTAGTGTGCCGCAACCAGCAACAAGGTGTGTGACTGTTTCCAATTCGGTTTTACAAAACCTACATTTGTCTGTTTCTCCCACATGTTCAATGGACTTTGTAAACCAGCGTGTATATAGCCCATTATCTTGGGCTGCCACTATTAATCTTTCATCTCTTGGTTTGAATTTGCCTCTCCTTAACCATCCTGCGTTCGTTCTTGATCAACATGAGGCTCTTCCAGAAGGTTTCTATACTTGCAACTATATTTGTTTTTTCCACATTTCTTGCCTTCTCATCTGATCCTTCAACTTATATTCTTTCTTTTGTTTTTTGGCACATTCAGTTCCTGCCTGTGTTTTATCTTCTTCTGGTTTGATTTCCATTCTTGCTTGACGTCAATATGCTTCTGCTAAATTAAGCAGAGAATTCATCTTAGATTTATTCTCCTCACATTTCAAAACTTTCACTACATTTGGATCTTGTGAGGTCAGTAGATATGTGTGGAGTCCCACGATTGCAGATCTATGCATGTAATCAATTTCAAGGAGGCCCATCCCTGGTATACACTGATTTTTATAAGTCATTTGGTGAGCATGAAGCATCCTTCTTATTTAAATATCTAATCTAGCCAACACTTTTTGGGGCCAATCAGTCACTCCAAAACTACACGTTAGGACAGGAAGAGCAAATTGATTTATAGCTTTGATCTTGTTCCTAGATGTCAATGCTGATGTTCTTCGTGTTTCTCTGTTGCAGTCATCACCTGTGGGTTATCCCAGCTATGGTAGCCCTCGGCCGGCCCGAATACCATAGTCAATGCTTTTGTACGCCGACTGCTGTCGCCTGTGGTCTGAGGTCAGGTCATCAGTACTATAAAGCAAGGCAGCCGACATCATTACATCAGTCTTTCTTGCCGTGGAGCTCGTAGCAGAAGCAGTTCACACGAGTGCCAGTCGGTCGCATCCCGAAGTCGAATTTCAGCAGAAAATGCCTAAAGCTAAGTATCCCATTGGGAGCCCTTTTTTCTTGCTCTAACCGATGTCCAAATAAATTAACAATTGTCTCACCTGTGGAAAGCAGATCTCACACCGAGACTTTCATTCTTACTGCATCCCTTGTTTAGGCCTAGACCACAACGTCCCTCTTTAATGCAAGAACCATTCACCGTAGATCTCTTTTTGTAGACAATTATTTTCTTATTCCGTCTTCGAATTCTGATATGGCATCTGTCAGCCAACAGTCCAACATTCCAAAAAAAACGTAAAGGTAGATACAGGCCTCACAAGGCTAAGCCTTCCAATGGCACTACCGCTAAGCAAGTCGTCTGTTTTCCGGAATTCAGTGACGCGCTTTCGTAGCCCCCGATGCCTGACTCGCATTCTATGCAGGCCTCTGCCAAGACCCGTTCAGGGTCTGGTATGCCGCAGAAATCCACTTCATCTTTCGAGCCTTTGGCTGTCTCTGCCTCGTTTGGGTCTGGAGCCATGACTCTGGCACCGGCTTCCAAGGAGGCAGTTCGCACTACAAGTTCTAGACAAAAAAATATGTCTTCTCTTCCGACTACCATTTCTCAGAATCCCGACAGATTCTCTCAGGTCTAGAAGCCAGGCCACTCCTTGGAAATCTGCTTATAGCCACCATCTTGCTGCTGCTCCCCCACCCCAAGCTCAAATGCAAGTGCTTAAAATGGTGGAGGATCTCATCTCCCTTATCCGAGGTACTCAGGCCCCCACTTCAAAAATGAAAAGGCATCTTTCTCCAAAAATTATGACAGACCAAGAGTCTGAAGAATCTGACTATTCTGCTTTTGAAGAGGAACAACATCCCTTAACTGTTTTATGAGGATTCAGATGCAGAGGAATCCATCCCCTCTGCCCCCCCCCCTCCAGAGGACCTCTCCTTAGGGGAAACCTTTCAATCCCTCAGGGAACATTTTCAATGGGAATCTCAGGACTACCCACAGTCAAAGAAGTGACTTAGAGTTTCTGGACCTGCCCCAGCACAGACGCCTGGCCATCCCACCTATTCTGGAAGTGGTGGATGATGTTTTCCTTGAATCCAGCTTAGCTGCTGATGCCCTGCCTCCTGCTTCAGCTAAACCTGACAGGTACTATAGAGTACCGGATTCTCACAAATACGTGTACAGGAACCCTGCTGCAGACCCTGAGGTAATTACACAGGGACCCAAAGGAGATAAGACTAGTTCTGCCAAGAATCCTCTTCCTTCTAGCAAAGACTCCAGAGCTCTGGACAGATGGGGTAAGAAAGTATACAACTCTGCAACCTTGGCTGTCAGAGTTCTCGGTTGTCAGTTCCATATGTTAAAATATCAACAACACACTTTATAACAATTAAAACAGAAGATTGCTACCTCTCCTGACGGTGCCAACTCAAAAGAGCTGGCAGAATTACTACACTCTGCTTGTCAAGTGGCCAAGCACTCATTACAATCTGGATATGAAGCCGTAGAAGCCTCTAGCAGGGCAGCAGTGACGGGATCTGTTATTAGAAGATATGCATGGCTGAAGGAACAACCTCTCCCTGATCATGTCAAGTCTAAACTTATTGATGCACCCCTAGATAAGGAACGCCTGTCTGGGGAAAAAGCAGAAGAGGTGCTTAAAAAGATGGAAGACAAAGCAAAATCTATGCATACAGTAAAAGATTTATTTCAAGTTCAACCCTCCAGGTTCAGCAGGAACTTCCCCTCTAAGCACTGGGCCTTCCCTGCACCCAGCAGACAGGGCCAAGGTAAGCCCCGTAGGGACAGGACATCCAGGCCCCTTATCCCAGAGCCAGCAAAGAAGCAAACAATGGACCACTTCAGCCTCTAAGGCAGGGAGTTCTAAGCCAAGCTTCTATGGCAAGCAGTCACAATGACTCTCCCTCCCCCTTTTACCCTCCTTTCACTCATCAAAAACTAGGAGGAAGGCTCACCCTCTTCAAGGAAAATTGGGTCTCTATAACAAAGGACCAATGGGTATTAAAAAATAATTTCTCAGGGATACAGATTCACCTTCAGCAAACTCCCTATTCCAAGAGGGTACCCAGACCTCTCCCCAAACCAATGGGCAGAGGCATTAAAGCAGGTAAAACCACTTATATCCCATGGGACTGTAGAATCTGTCCCTCCAGATCAGACAGGAGAAGGTTTTTACTCCAGACTATTCCTTGTTCCCAGAAAAGAGGGCACTTGGCGCCCCATCCTGAATCTATCCAAACTGAACACCACCTTGGTGGTCCCCAGATTCAAAATGCTGACCTTGCAGCAGCTCCTGCCTATGCTCACACAGTGTCTGGCTGGTTGCACTAGACCTAAAAGATGCCTACCTCCACATCCCCATCAGGGAATTGTGCAGAAAATTCCTGTGCTTCAGAGCAGGCAATCAGCACTTTCAGTTCTCTGCACTGCCCTTTGGCTTATCTACTGCTTCCAGAGTATTCACCAAATGCTTGGCGACGGCTGTAGCATTCTGCAGATAGAGAAATATTCAGACTTACCCTTACCTGGATGACTGCCTCATTCATGCAAACAGCAAAGAAAAGTTGCTCCAGGATCTTCTCTTTGTTAAAAAACTTCTGACTTCCCTAGGATTCACCATCAACGAGAAAAAAATCAAAGCAAAACCCTACCAGGAAAATTGTTTTCCTGGGAGCGGTGCTAGATAGAGCAACCTTAATGGCCTTCCTATTCCCAGAAAAGCAGAGCTTCCTGCCTCTACTTCACCCAGTTGGCTTCCAGAAGTCAGCTCACTGAGAGGAAGTTCCTGCAAGCCCTGGGATACATGGCGTCTTGCATCCTTCTCATCCCTCTCGCCAGGCTTCACATGAGAAAGCTTCAGTGGTATTTAAAGAATCTTTGGTGTCAGCACACTTAGTCCCTAGAGACCACTCTCCCACTGATCCCTTATATAAGGGACAAATTTCTCTGGTGGGCAGAGGCCTGTGCCATGAACAAGGGTCTTCCTTCATCCTCTGACCTTTCGGCCAGATCATCACCACTGAGCCTCAGACATAGCTTGGGGTGCTCACCTAGCAGGCAGATTTATCTAAGGCTGTTGGAATGGCCAACAGCTTCACTTGCACATCAACCAGAAAGAAATGATGGCATTGCAAAACGCTCTGACTTCCTTCCAACCCCCATCTCAGGCCAGGGGTCCTCCTTATAAAAACAGACAACACCACAGTAATGTGGTACATCAACAGGCAGGGGGTACCCAATCTTACCCCCTGTGCAGGCTAGCCATGAGTCTCTGGCTTACACCCACCTCCATGGAGCTACACCTAATTGCCCAATACTTACCAAGGATCAACAACACACTGGCTGACCACCTAAGCAGAAACTTACTGGTCCTCCACCAATGGCAGCTCCACAGAAAAAATATTTCTGCAAGTCACCCAAGAGTGGGGGACCCCAGAGGTGGACTTCTTTGCCTCGCACCTCAACCACCAGCTGCATAAGTTTTGTACCAGGGAGTGTCACCTCCTAACATGGAAGGTAGATGTCTTGACCTTCCCCTGGACCTCCCTCTTTGTGTACGCATACCCTCTTCTGCCCCTTATTTCCAAGGTTATGATCAAAATAAGAGAGGACAGAGCAAAGGCCATCCTCATCTCTCCAGACTGGCCCAGACAGCATTGGTACCCTTTAGTACTCAGTCTGAACTTACAGCCCCGAATCTGTTTCCCCTAAGGTCAGACCTCTTGACCCAGGAGAGTGGGAAGGTACTGCACCCAGACCTACAGATTCTCAAACTTTCAGCATGGCTTATAAAAACTAACAAGTCCCTGTTAATCAAACAGGTCCCGGGCATCATCACAGAAGCCAGAAGGCCCAGCACAACAAAATCTTATGCAGGAAAATGGAAAAGATTCTGCTCCTGGAAACAGTCAAAAGGGGGCAGTACCTCCCAACCTTCCATCCCTCTCATCCTGGATTACTTAGCAGAGTTGCTCAATAGTGGCCTCTCCTTCACTATTATTAAAATACATGCCTCGGCCATCTCTGCTCATTATGATTCAGACCCACCCCTCTTCTCTCATCCTTTGATTAAGCAATTCCTCAGAGGGGCTTCTAATATCAGGCCTCTCAGAAGACCTCCTACTCCACCCTGGGACCTGAATTATGTGTTAGAAGAAACTAACCATGTGAAGTTGTTAAATCTCGCCATTTATTCTCACTGATGGGTTCGGAGCTGATCCTCTGCTCCGACATGGCCGATAGCAAAGCTCAAGGTTTGCCAACAGCTCGAGACCAAGCCCCTTATCCCATGATGCACTGCTGGAATTACCTCAAATCTAGTTTGCCGCGGCACAGATCACAGTGTTCCAGATAGCTCGGACCAATATTAATCGATAGATTCATCTATTTGCAAGTTTAAAAACTTTTTTTCTTGACTTTCTTGATATAATAGTATATATATATATATATATATATATATATATATATATATATATATATATATATAATCTCTATAGTTTTACATAAGTGCCCTGTGTTAGCTTGTGTTTTTCTATAGTGTTGGCCTAAGAGTTGGCCTTGTATTTAACCCCATTCTTAGGAGTACTTTGGTAGATAATTTCTTGAGTGTGTTGTTTCAATTGTTTAAAATTGTTTAAATTGATAATAGAGATGTCTGACGAGAAAGAGAAGCCACATCCTAAATCTGGCTTCAAAAAATGTCCGGAGTGTGGACAAAAAATGTCAGTCACTGACGGGCATGTTCAATGTGTTTATTGTCTGGGGGCTAAACACTTCCAAGACTTTTGTAGTATCTGTCACTCCTTCTCTTCCAGGGTACTTTTAGGGAGGAGGAGGAAATTAATGGATAGGGGTTTACTTCAGCACCCTTTCTCCAAAGCACTGGGTGACCAGGATGGTGCTAGTTGATCCTCAAAATCTTCCAAGTCTTCAGGTGACTCGAAAACATCGAAAAAGGCTAAAACAATGGAGGATGTAGGGTCATCGGTTCCACTGTCCTCGGGACCGAGTGTCCCTTCTGTTCGGAGCCAGCTCGCTGCTTTGGAGCCGGTTTCTGAGATTCCCTCATCTCCTCTGCTCCAATTGGCACCCTTGGTGCACTCCTCGAAGTCTTCTGTCAGCCTCTCAGATCTGGATATGGACCGGTTGGTGCAGAAGCTTTTATGGGCACCACGTCTTGCCAAATTGTTGTTGGCTCCGACACCTTCATTGGAGCCGAAGACCATTAACCCGGACTTGACTACTCCTCCTCCAAGCTGTACTGGACTTTCGGAGCCAAAGGAGCCCGACCTGATGGTTGTTGAGCCTGTGGAGCCGAGACCTGCACCAGTGTTATGGGTTCCATCTACTCAGATGTCCACAGCGCTGACCAGGGACTCTAGGAGCCGACACTCTCCTTTTGGGTCTGGGGAGGATAGTCGTACCGATTTTTCGGTGCCGACTCTTCCTCTCGGGGCTTCGGCTCGGATGAGCTCGGCTCCTACCTCGGGCTCGGAGCCCATGGCCTCGGTTCGGGAGGATCAGACAGTCCCTTCGGATCAGTCTACCCTTTCTTGTCGGAGCCATGGTGCGTTTGATGCCATGAGGAAAGTCCTGTCTCCAAAGACATCATCAGCATCAGGTCTGGCTTCCTCCTCCCCTCAAGCGTCTGTGTCCGCTCCTGCTTCTTCCAGTCCACGCAAGCATAGAGACCCTGAGCCTCAAGTAGCCCCACAGGGCACCCCCTGCACTTCTGAGACCTCCCCAGATCCCCCCACTGATGAGGTACCCAGGAAGAGACTGTGCCAGAGGAGGCACTTGGACTCCCCACAGGAGTCTTTGACATCTGACACCGACTTGGATGACTCAGAACGGTCCTCTCGATCCCCCTCTGAGGATATCTTCTTTGCGGAGATATTAGAGATTCTTAATCAGAGGGGCCGGTGGCAGTCCAAAAGCCCTACTGAAGACGAGTCAGTGCTCTTGAAGGCTTTCAGGTCTCAACCTTCCACTTCTTGGGTGTCTATGCCTTATGATGAGCTTATGGAGCTGCTCTCTCGTAAGGTGTGGGAGTTTCCGGAAGCCATGGAACCTGTCCCTCAGAAGCCAAATAAGTTCATCTCTGCACCAGTGGACAAAGCCTTTTTGACTAAAGGAGTGCCTGGTGATGCCATGGTGGTGGCTGCAGCCACCAAAAAGGAAACGTCTAAGACGTCCTCATCTATCCATCCTAACAGAGATTCTAGGATCATGGATAGATATGGGAAACGCATGTTTAGTTCAGCGACCTTTTCCCTTCGATCACTGAACTATTTAACCCATTTTACAAGACTACAAAGAGATCTCCTGAAGAGCTAGGAGATACTTTCCAGGGTATGGTAGCTGCAGGGGTTGCCGACAAAGTTAACACACAGCTCGCTACCCTAAACTCGATTGTGAACTCGTCCATGCGTCTCATATCTTACGCAGCTGATGATTCGAGTAGAGCCGCTAGTTCAGGTATTGCTCTGCGTAGACAAGCCTGGATGCGGCTGTATTCCTTTGCGGAGCCTTTCAAGTCTTCCTTTATCAACACCCCATTTGATGGCTCACCCCTGTTTGGGCCCAAAGTAGAGGAAACTTTAAGCAAGTGTGAGCAGGAAGGCAAGACTCTATCTGCCGTTGGAGTCCATTTTAATACCCCCTACTCGGCCCTATCCCAAGGGCCCTAAGGGTGGAAAGATGTGGTTCCAAAAAGCACAGGGAGCCTTTCAGGACACACGTGGAGAAACCCCCTCTAGAGGCAGAGGAGGGGGTTATAATGGAAGATGCTGCCCACGCGGCAGGGGAGGTCCGCAACAGCAGGGTGACAGAGGACAGTTCTTTGGTCAGCCCTACCAGCTCTCATGAAAGGAGACCCGGCTCTGGAGGCAGTTGGGGGTCGCTTATCTTTGTACCTAGAAGCTTGGCTAAGCATAACGTCCAATACCTGAGTACAAAGGATCATTTCCAGTGGGTATTTCATACCATTCTCTTCCCCTCCTACTCCTGTAAACAGAATCCCGGATGTTCCACCCAGTCTCAGAGAACAAACAACTATAGAGGTCCACAAGTTGCTAGAAAAAAAGTCATCCAGCCAGTCCCAGCAGACCAAGTTGGATTCGGAACTTACTCAAGATCCTTTTTGGTTCCAAAGAAAACAGAGGACTGGAGACCTATCTTGGACCTCAGCAGACTCGACCAATTTGTAAAAAAAGAGAAGTTCCGGATGGTCACACTTCAGGCCATTCTTCCCTTTCTAGGGAAAGGCAATTGGATGTGCTCCATCGATCTCAAGGACACGTACTACCACATAAAGATGGACAGATGCTCCAGAGATCACCTGCGTTTCCGGCTGGGAGCCGATCACTACCAGTTTTGAGCCCTGCCCTTTGGTCTCACTAAAGCCCCCAGAGTGTTCACCAAATGCATGGCAGTGGTCACAGCTCACATGAGGCGTCTAGGATTCCAGGTGTTTCCATATCTAGACTATTGGCTCCTCACCGCTACCACCAGGCATCAATTGATTCAGGCAACACAATCTACTCTGACACTCTGCCACCACTTAGGTATTACAGTCAACTTCAAAAAGTCTGCCTTATCATTACAGTCAACTTCAAAAAGTCTGCCTTGTTGCCATCGCAGCATACCATCTTTATAGGAGCAGAGTTAGATACCTCAACCACCACTGTACATCTTCCAGTCGAAAGGGTCTTACTTCTTCACCAACACGTCAACTCATTGGTGTCAAAGAACAGAGCTACTGCCGCAGAGGTCTTGAAGGTACTAGGTTTGATGGCAGCAGCAATTCTAGCCATTCCACTCGCAAGGATGCATATGTGAATTCTTCAATGGCTTCTGTTCGCTCAATGGTCTTACCAGAAATTACCAATGAACCGTATGATTCTCATCACAAATTCTGCAAGAAAGACCTTCAGTGGTGGTTGACGTCTCTTCATGTCACAATAGGAAGACCCTTTGTGCTACCCCCCTAGTAGCCACTGTGACCACGGACGCTTCCCTGATAGGGTGGGGGGGCATTTTCAGGGAAAGACTGCCCAGGGCACATGGACGGATCAAGAGTCACATCTGCATGTCAATGTTCTGGAGTTGAGAGCAGTACTTCTAGTGTTGCAGTACTTCCAGGACACTCTTCCTCTAGGTACAATTGCAGTTCAGACAGACAACATGTCAGTGGTCTGGTACTTGAACAAACAGGGCAGAACCAAGTCTTATCCCCTTTGTCGAGAAGCCCTCAAGGTATGGCAATGGGCTGTGCCATCCCAGCGTTTTCTGTTAGCAATGCACATCCCGGGGAAATCCAACGTGATAGCGGACAAGCTGAGCAGGGCAATCCTGTTGCCTCACGAGTGGTCTCTCAGCCAACACGTTGCGGACTTGATTTTCCACAAATGAGGCCAGCCTTGCTGCGACCTTTTTGCCAGTCACCTCAATACCAAATGCAGAAGCTACTTTGCCCTAATACCACCTCCGGGACACCACCCGAGAGATGCACTTGTACACGATTGGCCTCTGGGTCTCCTATATGCATTCCCACCAATTCCATTTATACCCAGGTTTTTACAGAAAGCAAAATTGCTGGGAAGGACTGTTATCCTCATAGCACCCCATTGGCCTTGACAGATTTGGTTCCCTTTTCTTCACCATCATCTGCTGGAGGATCCATAGATCCTGGACCCAGTTCCAAACCTCCTGACATACCCGTCGGGGACCTCCATCCTTCATTGCAGTCTCTAAAGCTGACTGCTTGCCTGATCCACTTCCCCAAATAGCCAGACTTCTCAGATGACACAAGACAAGTTCTATTATCTTCTCATAAGCCATCCACCAGACAACTATATCACAGTAAGTGGAAAAGGTGCTTCATTTGGGCCAGTATACAAACAATTGACACTTTCTGAGCTCCATTGTCATCCATATTAGTGTTTTTAACAATGATTTTTAAGGAAGGAACAGCAGCTGCCACAGTTCAGGTTCAGTCATATCAAATTTCTACCTTGGATTCAATGGGTTAAATATTATGGCCCATAAGTTATCTAAGGTTTTTCTCAAAGGGGTTTTTCACATGAGACCTCCTGTCAAAATCCCTTATTCTCCCTGGAATTTGAATTTTATGCTGTCTCAAATAATTCTTCCCCCCTTCGAACCAGCATCATCTTGTGATCTCAAATTTTTGTCCTGGAAAACTATTTTTCTAGTGGCCATTACTTCTGCCCGCAGAGTGTCAGAACTTTAAGCATCATCTATTAGACCTCCTTATATGATTTTCCATGCTGATAGAGTCTCTCTCAGAACAAACCCCACCTTTTTGCTTAAAGCCTGTTCTGAGTCCAATATCAATCAGGTCACTGAGTTGCCAGTCTTTTTTTCCCAACCATTCCAACAAATTGGAATACATGCTGCACAAACTTAACGTACACAGACAGCTCAGATTTTATCTTGATAAACTAAGGATATTAGAAAATCAGATCAACTCTTTGTATCCTTTTCGGAGGCCAGAAAAGGTAGACCAGTGGCTAAAACAACCCTTTCAAAATGGTTATTGGATTGTATCTCATTTGTTCCTGCCAGACAAAGCAAAGGTTCATTCAACCAGAGCCATTTCTACGTCTTCTGCCTTTCAAGCTAAATTGCCCCTTGACAACATTTGTGCTGCAGCCACTTGGTCTAAGCCTCATACCTTTATCACTCATTAGAGTCCCGCGGTAGTGGTGCTGCGGTAGCGTTGTCGCCTCACAGCAAGATGTCCCATTCGATTCTCAGCTAGAGCGTCTTCTGTGTGGAGGCATGCGTGAATGGGTGTGCCTTCGTTGAAGGTTGTGTGTCAGGGCTGGTAACTCAGCATGTAAAAATCCACTACCAAACATTAGCGGACCGGAGTTCCGCTGTGGCGACCCCTAACCGGGATAAGCCGAAAGACACAACAACAACAACAAAGTAGATAAGGCTTCCAGGGACAGGTCTTTTGGTTCCACGGTCTAAAAAATGTACTTCCCGTGAGCCACCCAGGATTGCGAGTGCTAGGGACGCTACCCATCAGTGAGAATAAACGGCAAGATTTAACAACTTCACATAAAGAAGTTATGTACTCACCATAACGTTCCATGTGAGTTGTTTATCTCGTCTTTATTCTCACGTCCTTCCCTCCATCCCCCTCCTGGCTGACAGTTGACCTAGAGGCTAGTATCATCCTGGCTGTTCAATACTTCTTCCTTTTTGGGGAGTGTTGCCATTACAGGGGTATATATATACACGCAGAAAACAAGATCTGAGGTAATTCCAGCAGTGCATCATGGGATAAGGGGCTTGGTCTCGAGCTACTGGCAAAACTTGAGCTTTGCTATTGGTCGTGTCGTAGCCGAGGATCGGCTCCGAACCCATCAGTGAGAATAAAGGCGAGATAAACAACTCACATGGAATGTTATGGTGAGTACATAACTTCTTTTTGCCTCCTTTCAAACCTGCCGCTTCAACAGAATTGAAATACTCTCCTGCCTTCCTACTAGCTATCACCTCAGCCAGAAGGGTCTCAGAACTTCAAGCTCTCATGGCTGTCGAGCCCTTCATAATTTTCCATGCAGACAGAGTCTCCCTGAGGACTAATCCCTCCTTTATGCCCAAGGTGGTATCTGATGTGACCCTTAACCAGGCCATACACCTTCCCACCTTCTTTCTCAACCCTCAAAACAAGGGGAAGGAATTCTACACTCCATAGATGTGCACAGATAACTCGGATACAATCTGGACCGTACTAAGCCATTCAGAAAAACTGACCAGCTTCTTGTAAGCTTTGCCCTAAGGGCAGAGGGAAGCCCATCTCCAAACAATCCATTTCCAAATGAATTTCACACTGTATCCATTTCTGCTACAGACTACATGGGAAACCCATCCCTAAGTCTGTCCGTACCCACTCCACTAGGGCAACCTCCACTTCCACTGCCTTTATCAGGGGAGTACCTTCCAGGGACATCCTGGAAGTGGCCACCTGGACCTCTGTCCATAGCTTTACAAAGCATTACTACCTACCTCTCTTTTCTAAGTCTAGGGCAGGGTTTGCCTTTGCAATTCTGCAGGGCCCCCCCGACCTATGTCTTGGACTCTACCTATCCTTCCACCCTTTACTTCAGCTTTGGGAATCCTCCTACAGGTGATGACTATAACAGTGAAACACGAAGAACATAGTACAGTTGTGTACGCTTACCGTAAATGTAGATGTTCGAGTGTGTTCACTGCTGCATTCAGGGTTTTCCTCCCTCCATCCTTCATTTAACATCTTCCCTTAGAGAGACACAAGCTCCCCAAGGTGGCGCTTAGAAATCAGGACCACTTCCCTCTCTTCCCTTGTGCTTCTGACAGGTTAGGGCAAGAAAAACTGATGCAATGACTTCGGCTGCCTTGCTTCATAGTATTGACGAGCTGCCGTCAGACTACAGGTGACAGCAGCTGACCCAGAAAAATACTGACTCTGGTATTCGGGCCAGCCAAGGGCTACCACAGCATGGATAAACCCACATGTGATGACTGCAACAGTGAATACACTCAACCATCTACATTTATTACCATAAATGTAGTGTGCACAGCTGTACTTTCTCAGGATTAATTTAAGTCTTTTAAAGTATTTGTTCATGGTTTATTGCTGATCATTCATCATTTCCCAAGTATTTATACACTCCCTCTTGCTCAAGTTCTTTTACATCACATTCTTGTCCCAAACTGATGTTTTCCTAGTGCTGCAGTTTTCCTGCTTTAAAGGTTGCTTTGTCACATTTATCAAGACCAAATGACATTTCTAATATCATCTGAAAAGGTTTTGACAACCTGCAGCTGTGCTTTCAGTTCCTCATCTGATGAGCCATACAGTCATCGACAAAGAGAAGATGAGAAGTCATTAGACTTTGTTTTTTCTAGGAGAAAAATTTTAGCCATGACCTAAGCTGTTAAGTGTACATCTTAATGGATTAATGGCAAGGCAGAAGAGCAACGGTGACAGTCACCCTTGAATATCCCCCTTTGAATTTTTATCCCTGGGATCATAATCTGTCCTTTATCATGGCTTAGTTGCAAAGTGGTATGCCATTGTTTCATGGTTACTATAATGTAGTCAATCTGTGTAGGGTGTATATTATACATTATTAAGCACTGTTTTTATCCATGAATGTGGGATACTATTAAATCCTTGCCATACTTAGATTCTTCCCCTTTTTACAGTTCTCCACTATAACTTTATTTAACAACAAATGATCCTTTGTTCCTTATGACTTTCTTTTATTACCCTTTTGTTCTAATGCCATAATTGAGTTTTCTTCTAAATGTAGAAAAACAGATAACGAAGTAGGTAGCCAACAATACCACAGATCCGGATAAAAGGAAACGCTTCTTTATTCAGTTAAGCGCTTTCGTCAGACTCCACTGACTTCATCACTATACAAATACAAAGTGCAAAACACTGCATAAGTAACCCATCCCATCCTACAAATGAGTTACATCATTTCCCCAGGAAACTGACAATGAATGACATGACAAGGTAAAACACATTTTAAAGGAACCACAATACAAACCACTCATCGGTAATCACTCATAAAAAATGCAAATACTTCAGTTTCAGTAGAGCCATGATACTGACCCTGTCATTAAGCCCACTGACATTAAGTTTAATTTGCCACTTTAATTCAAGAAGTTCCAAAAACTCTTCCAACGGTCCACCCCTTGAACCCAGGTCAACATGATCAATGGCACAAAACTTAAACTTGTGCAAAGGGAACATCTCTATATGATTGTACAATGCATTTTTTTGTTTTTCTGTCTAATTTCTTAGCCATGTTCATAAACCCGTTGCTTGAGGGCCCTCTTAGTTTTACCCACATAAAATCCATCACGAGTCACACACAGCAACATACACTACCCCTTTTGAAAAACAGTAATACCTTTTCTTTGGGTAAATAAACCCGTAGTTCTTCATAAAGATCTCCCCTCTGTCCACAATAGATGGGCAGTGAGCACACCTACCACAGTTAAAGCAACCCCCATTTTTTAAAGGCCTCGAGTTCTTTTCCAAAAGGCCCTTAAAGCAGGTGTTTTTTTTTTTATAAACCACAACTGGTTTATCACCAAGGACCCAAACACTTTCCTCATCCATAACAAAAATTTCCCAAAATTTCTCAGTTATTTTCCTGATGTCATAGAAATGAAGTGTATAAGGTATAGTCAAGGCCCTAGAGTACCTACCGTGATCTAAACGAGGGGTCCCAACAGACTCAGTGTTGCCACATAGCAATTTAACAATGTACCCAGTGTGCCTTTTGTGTTTAACTTCGTTCTCAATAATATTAATAAAATGGGGGGGGGGTACCCACTTTTTACTAACATGCCCTTTTGTGTCTCTCATTCTTTTTGAAAATCACTGTCCTCTGAGACCATCCTTGCAACCCTGACATACTGGCCTTTAACCAGGGCCTTTTTCTGGTGTTCAGTGTGCCAGCTTTCAAAGTGCAATAGTGCATTGGAATACATAGGTTTCCTGTATAACAGAGAAATAAACATATTTTTAGTATAGTCCTTTTTGATAGTAATGTCTTAGTAAATTTAAGGAAATCAGTGGTCGCATTTATATAAACAACAAACTCTTCCAGTTTAGCCTCACTACCCTTCCACAAGATTACTATAGCATCTAGGTAGCGCCATACAAGACCCAGTACCTTTTATATTCTAGTTCCTAAGGAATTCATCTTCCCAGTAGGCCAATACTATATTTGCAAATGCTGGGGCACAACAAGCACCCATAGCAACCCCGTCTTTGTTTGAAAATATGACCATCAAAACTAAGGTAGTTGTTATCCAAAGTCAATTGCATACATGTCCTCAGGGTCAATATTGTCCCATGATCCCAGTCAGTATTGAAACATAAATATTAATAAAACCATTCAAGGCCTTCTTCGTGAGGTATCACAGAAAAAAGTTACTTGATGTCTAAAGTGACCATAATAAGCCCATCATCATACATATCTAGTTTGTTTTTTACAATGAAGTCCCAAGAGTCTAATAACCCACTCCCTACCATCCAAAACATTCTTAACTTTCCCATCAATATATTTGGCTATGCCAAAAGTTTTGGAGGCCTTGGCATCAACAGTTGGTTGTAGGGGTGGGCACCAGATGGATTTATGTATTTTTGGGATCCCAAAAATAGTAGGGATCCTAGGGGACCTCTGCTCTAGAAGGCTATGAATATCTAAACTGATTTGTCCATTAAGTAACAGTTCATCCAAGGTAAGGTCAATGTTTCTGTAAGATATATTAATTTCGTTCACAGAGGTCTTAACATATGTATCACTATATAGCAAATCAAATATTTTACTGTCATAGTCAGAAGTGTTCATAATAACGAGACCCCCACCAGAGCATACCCCATCCCCCCAGAAGAGCAACAAGCCCGTTATTTTTATAGAGTCCCTGTGGAATATGATGAAGCTCATGAGGAGATTTTGGAGGTGGATGATTACCTGAATAGGGATGTCCTTTTAGAACCTCCACAAGTGAGCAGATCCAAGAGAATTCAGAACCAGAGGGAGATGGGGCCTGGCAATTTCAGGTACGGGCAGAACAACTACCAAAATCAGTGGAGGGGGATGAGGGGAGCTCAGAACAGATGATTGAAATGGCCAATGTTGTTTCAATGGTCAAAAACTTGGATGGCGATTTTACAGTTTATAACTATAGCCATGTTCATGTTGATTTTAATTGGGAGAATTTATTTTCAAAAGGTTTGAACTTTGTTCCAGTTAGGAATGCTAACTTGGTTGACACTATCTTAAACTTAAAACTTTTTTGTAGGAAGCTTAATTTGGCTTTGTATTTCAAGAACAACAACCAAACAGTGGTTTCACACTTACCTCACAGGCCCAGTATATTTATTCCACCAGTGCACCCTGTTACTTCAATTTTTAAAGCTTTGAATGAAAATGAAATTAGGGAACTTCTCATACACCAGAAACGAACCGTGGTCAATAACTTAAACCACCAGGAATGGTTACTTCTCCAAGATGTTATTAGTAACCCGGAGGTTAGGTTAATGAAACCTGACAAGGGTGGGGTTCTCGTTATTATGAACACTTCTGACTATGATAGTAAAATATTTGATTTGCTATATTGTCATACATATGTTAAGACCTCTGTGAACGAAATGAATGTATCTTACAGAAACATTGACCTTACCTTGGATGAATTGTTACTTAATGGATAAATCAGTTTAGATATTCATAGTCTTCTAGAGCAGAGGTCCCTTAGGATCCCTACTATTTTCGGGATCCCAAAAATACATAAATCTGTCTGTTGCCCACCCCAAGCTAAGGCCTCCAAAACTTTTGGCATAGCCAAATATATTGATGGGAAGGTTAAGAATGTTTTGGATGGTAGGGAGTGGGTTACTAGAGACTCCTGGGACTTCCTTGCAAAAATCAAACCAGATATGTATGATGATGGGCTTATTATGGTCACTTTAGACATCAAGGACCTTTTTCTGTGATACAGCACGAAGAAGGCCTTGAATGGTTTTATGAATATTTATGTTTCAATACTGACTGGGATCATGGGACAATATTGACCCTGAGGACATGTATGCAATTGATTTTGGATAACAACTACCTTAGTTTTGATGGTCATATTTTCAAACAAAAACGGGGTTGCTATGGGTGCTTGTTGTGCCCTGCATTTGCAAATATAGTATTGGCCTATTGGGAAGATGAATTCCTTAGGAACTCAAGAGTATAAAAGGTACTGGGTCTTGTATGGGCTGTACCTAGAGGACATAGTAATCTTGTGGAAGGGTAGTGAGGCTAATCTGGAAGAATTTGTTGTTTATATCAATGCGACCACTGATTTCCTTAAATTTACTATGGCTAAGAATAAAGATACCCTGAACTTTTTATACATTACTATCAAATGGACTATACTAAAAAGATGTTTATTTCTCTGTTATATGGGAAACCTACGTATTCTAATGCACTATTGCACTTTGAAAGCTGGCACCCTGAACACCAGAAAAAGGCTCTGGTTAAAGACCAGTATGTCAGGGTTGCCAGGATGGTCTCAGAGGACGATGATTTTCAAAAAGGGCATGTTAGTAAAACAAAGGGTATCCCCTGTTTTATTAATATTATTGAGAACGAAGTTAAACACAAAAGGCACACTGGGTACATTGTTAAATTGCTATGTGGCAATGCTGAGTCTGTTGGGACCCCTAGGTACTCTAGGGCCTTGACTATACCTTATACACTTGATTTCTATGATATCAGGAAAATAAGTGAGAAATGTTGGGAAATTTTTGTTATGGAGGAGAGTGTTGGGGTCCTTGGTGATAAACCAGTTGTGGTTTATAAAAAAGACACCTGCTTTAATGGCCTTTTGGAAAAGAACTTGAGGTCTTTTAAAAAATGGAAGTTGCTTTAAATGTGGTAGATGTGCCCACTGCCTGTCTGTTGTGGACAGAGGGGAGATCTTTATTAAGAACTACGGGTTTATTTACCCAAAGAAAAGGTATTACTGTTTTTCAAAAGGGGTAGTGTATGTTGCTTTGTGTGACTCATGATGGATTTTATGTGGGTAAAACTAAGAGGGCCCTCAAGCAACAGGTTTATGAACATGGCTATGAAATTAGACAGAAAAACAAAAAAATGCATTGTACAAGCATATGGAGATGTTCCCTTTGCACAAGTTTAAGTTTTGTGCCATTGATCATGTTGACCTGGGTTCAAGGGGTGGACCATTGGAAGAGTTTTTGGAACTTCTTAAATTAAAGTGGCAAATTAAACTTAATGTCAGAGGGCTTACAGGGTCAGTGTCATGGCTGTACTGAAACTGAAGTCTTTGTAATTTTTATAAGTGATTACCAACTAACAATGAGTGGTAATGTGTTGTGGTTCCTTTAAAATGTGTTTTACCTTGTCAAGTCATTTATTGTTAATTTCCTGGGGGAAATGATGTAACTAATTTGTAGGGTGGGATGGGTTACTTAAGCAGTGTTTTGCTTTGTTTTTGTATTCTGATGAAGTCAGTGGAGTCTGACAAAAGCGCTTAATTGAGTAAAGAAGTTTTCCTTTTATCTGGATCTGTGGTATTGTTGGCTGCCTACTTTATCTGTTTTCTACAGTTTGTCTTTTTCTTCTAAATGACTATAAATTCTGTCTGCATCAATTCCGTGTATAGTTTATACGTCTTTGGAAGGCAAGTTATTGGTCTGTAATGTTTAGGGTAGCTTGCAGGTTCACTCTTAAGTAAGAGCATTGTTTTGCCTGTTGTTAGCCAGTGTGGTGTCTGTTCGGGGTCCACATATAAGTAGTTCTTACTCCTGGTTAAATCCTCTTGCAAAGATGTTAATACTTTTAACCAAAAGTTAGGTACTGCATCTGGGCTTGTGGTTTTCCAGTTAGAGGCTTTTCTCAACTTTGTTTCAATCTCTCTGACTGTTACTTTATCCCATTTCATATCCTTTACCTTTAAACTTCTTTCTTTTACTTTTTCAATCCATTTAGCATCTTTGTTATGTTCCACAGGATCTTCATAGATACTTCTCCAAAATGTATCTACTTCCTCTTTTTTGGTGGTCTTTCTATTTCTTTTACCTTATTTCCCAATTCTCTATAAAACTTTTTTGTGTCATCAATAAATTGCTTATTTTGTAGTTATATTTTTATCTGTGTATCTTCTAAGTTTTTGTGCCTGTGCTGAAATTTTTAGTTTATTTCCAATAGTGCATGGTAGATCCCAGTCTGTTCTAATACTGTGTATTGCTTTAATCACATATATCTATCTTAGTATTTTTGATGATCTATTCCCTCTTCTATAATCTTCTAACAGTGACACTTCTTGTCTTAGTTGCGTTATAGATGTCCTTCAAGGATGCATCTGCAGTCATCACATATGGGTTGTCCTGCCTCAGGCAGCCCTTCCAAAGTCTGGGTCCGCTGATGTTGCCCCTTCCCGGCGCCAGAGCGCCCTGGGTAAAAAAGCCCCGACGCCATCTTTCCCAGTCTTTCTTGCAGCAGAAGCAGTTTGCAAGTGCCGGTCGGCCAGCTCCTGTAATTCAGCTAAACCGAAGACTTCAAAGCTAAGTAGGACTCTTTCTTGCCTCAGCCGATGTCAGATAAAATTAATAATTGCTTAACTTGTGGGAAACAAATACCTCATAAGGATTTCCACTCTTACTGACTCCTGCCTAGGCCCAGACCGCCTGTTCAGCCTGTGCTTCCTTCAACCGACGCACTCTTAGACATCGGGCGAAGTTTGCAGAGGAATTTTTTGGGGCTAGTTTGCGGAGACTCACTTCACATTTAACAAAGCGGAAGGACAAGGACCGACACCGGGGGCGGCGTTTCGCTGAAACCACGGCCAGGCCTATGTCTCGGTCTTGGCTGAAACAGAGTCCTTGGTACTTCCGACCAAACCGACAACCTCGGCCCCGGAGGCCCCTACTGTATCAGTTATTGAATCTCCATTAGAAACTGGTGTCCTGGAACCTTCCAACACCATTCCTCTAGACAAAACTACACCAGCACATGGTGCAGCCAGGCCTCCTGCATCCATGTCCATAAAGGCATTCTCTAGGGCTAAAGCTGCTAAACACTCAAAATCTTTGCCCCCCAGGGTCATCCCTCAGGGACCCACTACAGGTTCACAGATCCTTAGTCTAGCAGAGGACCTTATTTCATTAATTAGGGGCTCACAGCCTCATCCGGACAGGGGCTCTCAACCTCCTACAGAAAAAAGGCCCAGGGTTGAGCCCTCTGATCCCCACTCCTCAGATGAGGCCTCTGATGGCTGGTACTCTCTCGGACTACCAGGAGGAGGCTTTTTTGGCCTACGAGGATTCTGATGCAGAGGAATCTATCCTCCTGAAGAGCTGTCCTTTGGGGAAACTCTGCACACTATGAGAGAGCATTTCCAATGGCAGGGCCAGGAATTCTCTGATTCCAGAAAGAGATTAAGGACCTTCTTGCATTTGCCTCAGCATAGACCTTTGGCTATTCCCCCTGTTTTGAATGTCATTGATGATGTGTACTCTGAGTCTAGCACAACCCCTGACACTCTCCCTGCGGCTCCTGCCAAACCCGATAGGTACTACAGGGTCCCGGAATTGCATCTTTTCCTTTACAAGGCCCACTCTGCTGATCCAGAAACCATTTCCCAGGGCCCTACAGAGGTTACAGCTGCCACTACAAAAAATCCACTCCCCTCTGAAAGGGAGTCCAGGGCTTTAGAGCGATGGGGTAAAAAAGTGTATACTTCTGCTACCCTTTCTATGAGGGCTTTAAATTGTCAATTTCATATGATATAGTACCAAGAGTATTTGTTAGATGAATTGCATAAAAAACTGTCTTCACCTGAACCCCTAGATCGCAAATCGCTTCAGGATCTGGTACATAACTCTCAACAGGTTAGCAACCATTTCTTGCAGTGTGGTTATGATGCATTGGAAGCTTCATGTAGGTCAGCTATGACAGGTGCAGTCATACGTAGGCATGCTTGGCTGAAGGAGCAATCTCTGCTAGACCATGTTAAAGCAAAGCTACTGGATGCTCCACTGGAAAAGCAAAAGTTATTTGGCTCCACTGCTCAGGAGGTCTTAAAGAAATTTGAAGAAAAGGCAAAATCTGTACAAACAGTCAAAGATTTTCTGCAAGTCCAACCACCAAGATTCAGCAGAAATTGGCCTTCCAAGAATTGGTCCTTTCCAGACACAGAGAGATTTCAGAGAGGCAAGAACAGGCGTGCCAGAGGTAGAGGGCAAGCTAGAGGCTCCTACAGAGGACGTCAATGGCAGCCTCCCAACCAGAGAGGTAGTGCAGGGCCTACAACTGCTGCACAAGGACAGACTCAATGACTTTACTTTGACACCGCCAACCAGGGCTCAATTGGAAGCACCTTTGGGTGGAAAGCTTTCCTTATTCTCAGAAAATTGGCAGAGTATTACAAGGGACAAATGGACACTACAAATAATAGACAAAGGATACAGGTTCCATTTCCACACATTACCAAAAAGAAAAGGTATGCCAGACCTGCCACCAAATCAAAGGGCAGAGGCTTTGAAACAAATCTTCAACTTAATGCAAATGAAAGCTATAGAAAAGGTTCCTCTCTCAGAACAAGGCCAAGGATTTTATTCCAGACTATTCCTTGTTCCAAGAAAAGAAAAGCAATGGAGGCCTATTCTCAACTTGTCCGCACTGAACACATCTCATTGTGCCAAAATTCAAAATGCTGACTCTACAGCAACTCCTTCCCATGCTGGGCAAGGGGTCTTGGCTGGTAACTCTGGACCTCAAGGAGGCATACCTGCATGTCCCTACCAGACAAAGTTGCAGAAGACACCTCAGATTTCTTGCAGGTTCAGAGCATTATCAATTCTCAGCATTGCCCTTTGGCTTATCTACTGCGCCCAGAGTATTCACGAAATGCCTGGCATCAGTAATTGCACACTGCAGACTTCAGGGGATGCAAATATACCCATATCTGGACGACTGCCTTATACAAGCGGACAGCCAACAAATTTTGGTAAAACACTTGAATTATGCCATCCACCTACTTCAGGCCTTGGGATATACAGTCAACATTCACAAGTCAAGACTTGTTCCATCCCAAAGAATAGCTTTTCTGGGTGCGAATCTAGACACAACCACCCAAATGGCTTTCCTCACAGAAGAAAAACAAAGTCAACTACCGGATTACTTCAAAAATCTGTCAAGACAAACTCAGCTGACTGCAAGGAAAATCCTGCAGGCCCTGGGTTACATGGCTTCTTGCATTCTTCTGATTCCACAAGCAAGGCTACATATGAGGAAACTACAATGGTACCTAAGGAGTTTATGGACTCAGCACAGTCACAGCTTGGAAACTTTGATACCACTCATCCCATGCCTTCAAAGGGAATTTCTGTGGTGGGCTCAAGCAAGCCAGTCAAACAGGGGTCTGCCCTTCAGCAAACCAATAGCCAGCCAAACCATTACAACAGACGCTTCAGACCACGGATGGGGAGCACACATGGAGGGAAGGTGCATTCAAGGGCTATGGTCACAAAAAGAGCTACGCATGCACATAAACCAAAAGGAAATGCTGGCAGTGATACATGCAATCGAGGCCTTAAAGCTATTTCTACATCAAGGCCACCTGCTAATAAGGACAGACAACACCACAGTTATGTGGTACATAAACAAGCAAGGAGGCACCCATTCCTACCCTCTTTGCAGACTGGCAATGAATCTATGGGAACTTTCCTTGACACTCAATATAGAACTGCAATCCCAGTCTGTGCCAGGAAAGGACAATATACTGGTGGACAGCTTAAGCAGGAACATCATGGATGCACACGAATGGATGCTGCACCCAGACATCTTCCTTCAGATAACACAATCATGGGGGAGGCCGGACATAGACCTCTTTGCCTCCCCACACAATCATCAGCTGAAGAAATTCTGCTCAAGGACATACCACCCGCAAGCATGGAAAGTGGACGCCCTCTCTTTCAGCTGGAGAGCTTTAACAGTGTATGCATTCCCACCTCTTCCATTAATGACCAAGGTATTACTGAAGATCAGGGCAGAGCAGCCAAGAGTAATTCTGATAGCTCCAGACTGGCCAAGACAGCACTGGTACCCATTGCTAAATAGCATGTCACGCATGAAACCATTGCCTCTTCCACAATGGCCTCTTCTCCTGACACAGCACAATTACAAAACTCTGCATTCCAACCTGAAAACATTGCAACTAACAGCCTGGAAAATACCTTGATTCATCCCCAGGATAAGCTATCCAAGAGAGTGAAGGATATCATCATGGAAGTTCGCAGGCCTTCCACAAGAAAGGCATACTCAGCAAAATGGAAAATATTTCACACTTGGTGCACCACAAAGGGCCTAGATGCGAAAGTTATGAACATGGCACATATCCTGGAATACTTGGCAGAAATGCTCCACAATGGCCTGTCTTACTCTTCCACTAAAATTCATGCTTCAGCAATTTCAGCAGAGTACAATACTGATCCACCTGTCTTCTCTCATCCTCTCCTAAGACAGTTTCTAAGGGGAATTAAAAACATCAATCCTCCAAGGAAACCACCAGTGCCTACTTGGGACCTTAACTTTGTGTTGGAAAAACTAACACTGCCTCCCTTTGAACCAGCAGCATCTGCAGAACTACAGTTCCTGTCTTGGAAGACTGCCTTCCTTCTGGCCATAACCTCAGCAAGAAGAGTATCTGAGTTACAGGCCCTCATGGCAGTACAGCCATTTCTTATTTTTCATCAAGACAGAGTCTCATTGAGAACCAATCCTTCATTTATGCCAAAGGTGGTATCCAGGGTCTCATTAAACCAAGCTATTCACCTGCCTACCTTCTTTCAAAATCCTCAAAACAAAGGGGAAATGCTTCTGCACACCCTGGACATACACAGACAGTTGCGCTACTACTTGGACAGAACTAAAAGTTACAGAAAAACTGACCAGCTGTTTGTAGCATATGCTGCTGGTGCACAAGGAAAAGCAATTTCAAAACAGACAATTTCTAAATCGATAGGGAATTGCATTTGTTTTTGTTACTCCTTTCATGGAAAAACTGTGCCAGCTAACATTAGACCTCATTCGACCAGAGCCACAGCCACCTCCACAGCCTTCTTAAGAGGAGTGGCTACCAAGGACATTTTAGAAGCTGCTACATGGAGCTCCATGCATACATTTTCCAAGCATTACAACTTACCTTTATATTCCAGATCCAGAGCAGGCTTTGCTACGGCAGTCCTGCAGGGCATTTTAGCTACACCATCCTTTACATAGATCCTCCACCCCCAGATTGGCTATGGTATTCTACCCATATGTGATGACTGCAGATGCATCCTTGAAGGACATAGTACAGTTTTGTACCTACCATAAATGTAGATGTCCGATAGGTATGCATCTGCAGTCAGGTTTACCCTCCCTCCTTCCCCTCTGTGGTATTTCTTGGGTACTTCTCCCTCTCATAGCTAGCTGGGGCTATCTATTATGGTGTATTTGTTTTTATATATATATTTATATGTATATATTTCTGTGCATGTTTGAAATCTATTGCATTTCTCCAAATTTAGCCTTCCTTAGAGGGCACCTGGCATCTGGGGCAAGAAAAACTGAGGAAGATGGCATTGGCTGACGCTTTTATACCCCAGAAGGGGCGACATCAGCCGACGCCGGACCCAGACTTTGGAATCCGGCCGACCGAAGGGCTGCCTGAGGCAGGACAACCCATATGTGATGACTGCAGATGCGTACCTATCGGACATCTACATTTATGGTAGGTACAAAACTGTACTTTTTCTCTATTTGATACTTCCATGATGGTATTCGATTTCTCCCCTTCTTTTCCCTCACTACCCTGTGATCTTGTGGTAGAACTTCATCAGTTATTAATTTAGCAGCACAGTAGTATATCCTGTTTGCTTCTGTTATATCACATGGATCTCTATGGATAGTCCTAATTACTGCATTCATTTGTTTTATCAGACTTCTTACTTTTGGGGTTTTATTGACCTTCTGCAGTCTATTTCCTCTCATTGATCTTAATATATCTGTGTATGTCCATTAAATCAAGCAACTCTTCTTTTAGCTCACTCTTGTTTTGCGTTTCCTCCGGGCATTCTATAGAAGTTCTATAGCATCTTCCTGTGGCACATTCTCTTCAGTTTCATCATGTGTCACCTGTTGCTCTGTCATATGGAAACTCACTGTCCTGTCACTCCTCAACATTGACTGCATCAGAGTTTCCTATTCCTTTCCTTGCTGTCTAGCTTCAAGTGAATGTTTATATTGGTTTCCTGTGGAAGGCTCCAAAATATCTTGATATGGCACCTGACCAATTGCTTCCTGTTCCACTGGTTTCCCGTTAATTTGGATCTCCATTGCTTTATCATGTTGTGGTGCTTTCTGCATTTGATTTTCTACACTGAATCCTTCTCTTTGCAGCAGCTCCATAACCTCAATTTCTATGTCTTTGACTTCTCCATTACTAATCTCTTTTTCTACTTTTCTTCTTAGTCTTATTTTTTGTATTGTAAAGTTTTCCATACCCGGATTTCTTTGCCTGTATTTCTCCTCAAATATCTTTAGTGCTGCTCTTTTTGTATTGGTTAGTTTTGCTTTCTCCTTTGCATAAATATTACACCATATTAAATCTCTTTTCCTTTCCCATGTCCATATTTCTTCTTCACATGTCTGCTGATCTTCTCTGGGGACTCACTCTATTATGCTGTGATGTAGTCTGTGTTAGACCTTCTACATTAAATCCTTCACTTTGCAGGCACTCCATAACTTCAACTTCTATTTCTTTAATTTCTGCTTTACTAATCTTCTTTTCCACATTACATCTTTGTGAAATTAATTTTTTATTGTGATATTTTCCATATCTGGATGCCTTTGCCTGTATTTCTCTTTGAATGTCTTTGAGACTGCCTTTTCTATATTAGTTAACTTGGCTTTCTCCTTTGTACATGTGAAAGAAAGATTTGATATGGTGCAATATTTATCCATATTTCTTTTTTATATTTTTTTTAAATATCTGAAGGTTTTGTTGTTTATATTTTCACACTTCCTCAGACACTTCTTTTTCGAAACAGATCAAAGTTTCTTGATCTCTATACTGTCTTTCAAAGATCTGTTGTATTAATGAATGCAAATTTTTATTTGAAGCTTATGGCAGTTTTTCCTGCATATTTTTCTTTCCTCTAATTTCTCTCTTAATCGTTTTGTATATCATGTGTCTGGAAATTCTGGGCTTTTTACATAATAGTAACAATACATCATGTTTTTCTTATTCTCAATACTCAACTCTGTCATCTTTATGGCTCTTCTTTGGCCAATCAGTTTTTGTAACTTTTGTGGACTGCTACTTCCTTGCCTGGCCACATTGTAGGAATGTTTCCATATTTTGAAGATTCTACACTGTTATCTTTTCCAGTCCTGGCACCAGTGTACCTACCAGGATTGGGCACTTTTTTATCCTGGGTCTTGTGCACCCAGCTATCTTTTTTAGTTTTTGACTTCTGTCGATATATGTTATATAAATACAGTCTATATGTCAGTGTCATCTTGGTGAGATTTTGTGAAAACAGGGACCACCTCACAAAGGTACTCACCAAGACTTGAGGATGAATTCATTTTCAGCACTACTACTCTCCTTTACTTGCTGACTTTTCATCTCTCCATTCAGACCTCAGTCTAGTATATCTGGCCTCATGGCATAGAAGGGTAAAGCCCTTAATGTTTGCCAGATGACCCTTATAGGGACAGGACGGGGGGAGGATGACACTGAATGGTCGATGCCGGCTCGCCTATCTTTGGGGGAGAGAAGATGCCTAGGCTCACTACAGTGGTGGCAAACAGCCTAGTGAGCTCTGAGCTGCAAGAGATACACCACTTTGCGAAGAGATTTCACATGCAACTCCCATAGGCAGCGATTGTGAACCTCATATGGCTGCCACGGGGTGGAAGGGAATTACAGCACACTCCCTAACAGTAGCATGATGCTGCACCAGCTTCCCTGATCTCCTCCGCTCTGAACACAGGTCACACCGAGCCCAGGAGAAGATAATTTGGATCTGGTAGATGTGGTGAAACAGGAAAATAGCTGGTGGCAGCTGATGGTTAGCTGCATAGAGGGGTAGCAATAATTAAAAAAGGAAGGAAGAGATTGTTCGCTAGGATCTAAGCTAACTTCATTTAAGCCCCTCAGTTTGAAAATTGTGTAATTTGTTTTTCTTCTAAAGGACATTTGCTTTTGAATTATTCAGCATAGAATATATTCATTAAGGCCTAGCAAGAAATGGCAGATCAGCTTAAAAATGGCCCTTAGCATGAAAAATTTCAAGGACTGTGTTCATTGAGATCTAACAAATATCTGACTTTGTATGGTATTCATAGGCATTTGTACATGCATATTTATTTAGCTTAAGTTATGCTTGCATAATTCTGCCTAATGGCCATCTATAAAGGAATGACAATCAAAAAATTATGCAGATTATTCTAAATCTATACTAACTGACAGGCATCAATGTCTTGAAAATGTCTACTCAAATGTCTACTGGTGAAATTATTAAAGGATGTCTCAAAAACAAGTGCTAGGATCTGCTGCTATTGTGTGGATAAGTACAGTTATTTTTAAACGTATTTGTAGACTGTATAAAAACAGAGGCCATACTGATATTTGAAAATGATTTTTTTCCTTTAAACATTTTCTGTAACTGTGTTTCTTAAAACTGTTTCTTCCTGGGCTTGTCCTAAATAAACCTAACTACCACTGCCACGTACTGGCTGAAATTGTCATAATACTGGTGTTTCTCATTCTCTTTTGATCAAAAACAAACAGGATGACTTGGGAATAAGCACATTATTCATTATGATTAGTTATTCCCATAGGCATGATGATGACCATTAGGCTTAAGGCTACATTAAGTTACACACACACACAGCATGTAGTCGGTAGACTCAAATGAGAGGGGTGTAAGAGTCAAACAGCAGCAAGGCGGGGGTGATTGGGTCTCAGGGTATGAAGACGGGACATGGAAAATGAAAATAAAACACCAAAGACTGAAGAATTTATCTATATTTAAGTAATGCAGTTATTTGTTTAGGGCCTTCACTAAATTCTTGGGTGAGATGATTGCCATCTCTGGTTTTATAGATTCTCTCATAGTCCTGTGCGAAAGGAAAGAATATAAACTTTGATTCTGATGTTTTGATTCAAGCATTTTTCAGACGTTTAACTAACCTTACATCAAAATGAATAAATCCTTTAGGAATTTAGTTGGATTTCCTGGCTAGAAATTCTAACTGAAAGAAAATCAAACACACATGAGAGAATTAATTTATACTATTTAATTTGTTTAACATTTTTTTTAACTGGGAAAGTAAATTTGCCCAGCGATCCTTTTCAACAGTGTCCTGGATCAAAATGTGAAAAATAAATGTCATCATCTGAAATACAGCAAACAGGAATGTAGAAACATTTTTGAAAGGCAAAGTAAGCAGCATGAAAAGATGTGATCTGAAGTTTTCATTTGATCTTCAACATTTGGGAATACTGATCCAGTACGGATAGACTCAGCTGCCTTTTCCAGCATCAGATCCAAGCGCCTCCCCTACCCATAATGCCCCTGTCTCCCTCCTCCCCTCAGATCTCGTTTGCCACATGTTTAGATAGTAGGGTGATCCATCAGCTCCAAGTTTCCATTGCAGTGAGTGAAAGTTTTTGACATCTTTCATCTCTCTTTATCCTTCCTTGTATCTTTCTTCTTAATTTTCCTACCCATACCCCTTTTGCACTCAGTCTCTTCTCTCTCTAAAAAAAAAAAAAAACCTCTCTGTCTCCCAGCTTTCCCAGTCTGTGAGTGAGTGAGCGAGTGCGTGTGTGTGTTTGGGTTGCTTTTTCTGTTGCCATGTGCTGCGTGTGGCCATAAGTTACCACCATCTGATGGCCATACTCTGTGTTATATATCTGGGAGTCCCTCACCTGGTCACCGCCTGTTCAATCTGCATGGGCTTCAACCCCCGCGCATTGATCGACAGGAGGAACAAGCTTATTCTCTGTGGCCCCCTTCCCCCCTCCCCCTCCTTCTGAGATCTCTACCTTATCTTCCTCCGTCCTGGACCCTGGGACTCAACCTCCCACCAGGAACGCCAGGGACAGAGAGAAATGCCACCATAAGGAGCAGGATAGGCCTAGAAAGTGGTCCCCCGACTGCGCTTATTCAGCCAAGTCCCAGACAGATCCCAACCCGGATTCCTTTTGGCTTCAGTCGCCTCACTTCTCGCCAGAGCTGGAGGTCTCTCTGGCCTGATCCAACTTCTCGGCCTCCCACCCAGCGCCACTCCAGGCCCATTTCGGTGGCGCCCTCCATCCGGTCTACCCAGAGTCTTTCTGAAGCCAAGGTGGACAGGATGATCCAGAGATTCATCCAGACTCTGTTCTAAATGGGAGTCTTGCCTGCTCCCTTTTTCTCTGGGGCTGGGAGCATGCAGTCCACCTTTCTTCCCATTGCGTTTTCTCTGATCTGACCCCCCCCCCAGGTTCAGACTCTTTAGGTCTGAAGTTTCCTGGGGTCGAGGGGTCAGTGCTGGTGGTTCCAGGTACCTCAACGCTGACCATTGCCCTGGGTGGCTCATCTGCGATCTGCTCACAGCCATATTCTTGGTGCCAGATCCGAGAGGATGGAGTTAGCTTCACGGTTTTCAGAGTTGGCCCTTCCACTAAGAGTCTCAGCACCTGAAGGCTCGGATCCGGCACCCCCGTTGACGCAGAGGATGACAGACCAAGTGCTTTTCCCCTCAGCTTCGAGGATTCATTCACATTCTGCTTTTGATGTGGTGGAGAGGGCTTTCTCAGCGCCGTCAAGGCCATTGATGTTGTCTTCCTTGGAGTCATCTTGGCTCCCTCTCTTTCTGGTCTGGAATCCGCCATCCTGCCCGCTCAGGGGCATTCTGTCTCCACTCCACCCCAGGGAGTTCCCCCCAGGAGCTGCCTGAAGTTTCCACGTCCTTCCCAGAGAATCCCCCTGAGGCGCTCCCTTGGAAACAAGTGTGCAAAAGGAGGCACCTAAACTCCCCTTCAGAATCCTTCATAGAAGACACCGACTTGGAAGAAGAGGATCGGTCCCCCCGGTCACCCACCAAGGATGTCTCCTTCGGAAACATCATGGAACTCATATGCCAGCGTGGGGGTGGTCTGTTGCAAAACATAACCTAGATGAGTCGGTGTTCCTGGAAGTGTTTGGCACAGGACCCTCTACCTCCTGGGTGTCCCCTCTCACTTCTCCTCTCGTGGACTTGCTTTCATCCAGGACATGGAAGAAACTGGACATGGTGGAGTTTTTTCCCAAGTACCGTGACAAGATTCTCAGTGCCCCATTGGACAAACAACACTGGTCTAAGGGATCCCCAGTAGATGCCATGGTGTTTGTGGCAGCGACCAAGAAAGAGCTCGCTCAGGAGAACTCTACGGTCCATCTGCTGGACCAAGAGTCATGGGCCATGGACCATTTCGGGAAGCGGGCTTAGGCTTTAGCCATGTTTGCCTTGCGTGCACTGAATCACATGGCACATGTCAGAATGCAGTGGGACCTGGTTAAAGAGGTCACTGAGTCTGCCCCAGGGTCCATGTCAGCAGAGGAAAAGATGATATTCTCCTCCCGTACAGTCATCCTAACATCAGTATCCAACACCTTCATGAGGTCTCTGTCTCACTCTACTGAAGGTGCCTCTGCGGCAGCTGGCACAGGCATTGCCATCAGGCATCACACTTGGCTCTGCCTTTGTGCCTTCTCACAGCCCTTCAAGGCATCATTTGCGAATGCTTGCCCCCTTTGATGCTTCTACTCTCTTTGGTAAAACCATTCGCGACACCCTAGTCCAGAGTGAGAAAGATGGGAAGATCTCGTCTGCCACTGGGATTCGCTTCTCAACCCCACAACAATCCTTTTTCCGTAATCAGCGTGGTGTGAAGAAGATGTGGTTCCAAAAGTCTCAGGGCCTTTCCCACAATGCTCAGGGCTCTCCCCCAGAGGCAGAGGGGGGGTATGATAGATGCTCTCCTTGTGGCAGAGGAGATCCGAGGAACCAAGTGTCTTGGGATTCTTTCCCAGACAGACCCTCGCAGCAGCCCTGAAGGGTTGCCTGACTGCATCTTTGGAGGACGTCTGTCTCTGCACCCAACATCCTGGGAGTCTCTCACAGATGATCATTGGGTGTTGCAGATTATATCCAGAGGATACTCAATCCGTTTCCTTCAACCTCTAGTCCCTCCCAGACACCTTTTGGATGTCCCACCTGGCAATGGGAGGAGGCAGCAGTGGAAATTTCCAGGCTTTTCAAAAAAACAAGACATCCAGACCATTCCCCCCAGACAAATTTGGTTCAGGCATCTATTCCAGGTTCTTTTTGGTGCCAAAGAAAATGGGGGACTTAAGATCCATCCTGGATCTTTCAACCCTAAACCTGTCAGTTTCCAAGACAAAATTCTGGATGGTCACTTTCCAGTCTATTCTGCCCTTTCTGCAGATAAATGACTGGATGTGCTCCGTGGACATCCAAGATGCATACTATCACATCAAGATGGACGGGTGCACTCGGAGGTTCCTCCGCTTCTGGCTGGGAGCCAATTATTGTCAGTTCACAGCCCTCCCCTTTGGTCTCACCACAGCCCTCAGGGTGATTACCAAAGCGGTGGCTGCTCACCTGCGGATGGTGGACATGAAGAGCCTTATCTGTCAAGCCCCCCCATGGTGTTTCACAAAGACAGCATTTCCTTAAGGATGAACCCTTCATTCCTTCTGAAAGTGGCTTCGGAGTCTAACATTAAACAGATCTTCAGTCTCTCGGTTTTCTTTCTGAACTTCCAGAATAAGGGAGAGTATAAACAGGGGTTCCAGGTATTCCTTTACCTGGAAGATTGGCTCCTTTCTGCTCCCTCCAGGCATCGACTCTGTCAAGCCAGGGATCTTCTTCTCAAGACTACCCACCAGCTAGGCATAACTGTAAATCTCAAAAAGTCCCAGTTGAATCCAGTGCAGGTTCTCGATTTCATTAGGGCTGGTCTGGATACCACTCAAAGAAGGGTGTTTAGCTCCAGACAGACTTCAATCCCTCTGTCATCATGTTTCATACATTGTTCAGACCCAGTATCCTTCTGCGGAGTCAGTTCTTCGAGCATTGGGGTCCATGGCAGCCATGATCACCCTGATCCCTACAGCTCAACTTCATATGAGAGTCCTGCAATTGACTCTGGTGGTTCAATGGTCATCGCTAGATCTGCCATTATCTCATCTAGTGCGGTTATCTCAGGCTTGCATGAATTTGCTTCTCTGGTGGCTTCAATCCCCGGATCATCTTCTGGGTCATCCATTCATCTTTCCCACCCATCATGGTATGGATGCCTCCCTCCTTGGGTGGTGGGGCATTACATGGAAAGGACAGTCCAAGGCACGTGGTCTTCCATGGAGACCCATGTGTGCATATCAACATCCTGGAGATGTGAGTGGTGCTGTTGGCATTGCAAGCTCTTCATGCCCATCTTCCCCAAGGAACTATTGCCATCCAGACAGACAGCATCTCTGTAGTCCGGTACATCAACAAATGGGGGAACCAGGTCTTACCCCCCTTTGTCGTGAAGCCATGAGATTGTGAGAGTGGGTGATCTCCTCCAGCTGTTTTCTGGTGGCAACACACATTCCAGGGATGTCCAACATTCTGGCAGACAGGCTTAGCAGATCTATTCTGATGCCTTATGAGAGGTCTCTGAATCCTTCAGTAGTGGAACAGATCTTTCTAAAGTGGAGTCGTCATCTCTCCTTCCAGTGTGAAGTGCAGCGAGTATTTCTCTCTGAACCCCCTCCAGGGGTTTTCCCCCAGAGATGCTTTAGTTCATGCTTGGCCCTCTGGTCTACTGTATGCTTATCCTCCACTCCCTCTAATCCTGAAATTCATTCAGAAAGCTCAATGGCCAGGGAGCCTCGTGATCCTCATTGCCCCCTTCTGGCCTCGCCAAGTTTGGTTCCCCTCTCTTTGATCTCTTGCAGTGTATCCTCCTTGGACACTAGATCCAGTTCCGTATCTGATCACCCATCCCTCAGGGATCCTGCATCCAGATTTAGTCAGCCTGAAGCTCATGGCTTGGCTCCTCCTGTTCCAGTGAAAGGACTCCTGGGCTGTCTTCTCCCATTAAGAAGATTTTGGTAGCAGCTCACAAGTCTTCCACTAGGAAGTTTTATTCCAGTAAGTGGAAACGTTGCTCTATATGGGCTTCTCAGCATAAGCTGGACCCCTTTACTGCTCCAGTTCCTGACATTTTGGAGGTTTTGTTGGATATCTTTAATCTTGGTGCTAGTTTTTCTACGGTAAAGATACAATTGGCAGCAATCTTCAGTCTTCACATAGGAAAGAATTTGGCTTCTTTAGCTTCTTCCAAGCTATGTAAAGTCTTTTTGAAAGGTACCTTTTTACTCAGGCCTCCAGTAGACTTACAATTCCTGTCTTGGAAGATGGCCTTTCTGGTCACCATTACTTCTGCCTAGAGAGTATTGGAGATCCAGGCCTTATCTGTCAAGCCACCCCCCCCCCATGGTGTTTCACAAAGACAGCGTTTCCTTACGGATGAACCCTTCATTCCTTCCGAAAGAGGCTTCGGAGTCTAACATTAACCAGGTCTTCAGTCTCTCAGTTTTCTTTCTGAACTTCCAGAATAAGGGGAGAGTATAAATTGCATTTGCTTGATGTTCATAGGCAACAGCACTTCTATTTGCATAGAACAAAATCCTTTCGTAAGTTTGATCAGCTTTTTGTTTCCTTTTCTAAGCCGTTCTTAGGGAAAACTATTTTGAAAGTGACTGTTGCTCATTGGATCTCTCAGTACATATGCTTTGGCCTACTGAGCCAAGGGATTGTCTCCACCAAGTCATGTCAGGGCGCTTTCTACTAGGTCTGTAGCTACTTCTGCACTTTCACCCTTTTACCCCTCTTATGTATATAACCGCTCTTTTTTTTTTTTTTTTTTTTCTTTCTTCAACCTACTTCCACTTCAACCTTCCTATAATGCTCCTTTATACTAAGGTTTGCATATAATTGCAATGTTTACATGTATATTATACCTTTTTAGTAGACTACCCTTAAACGATTTTCATTATGCTACATTTACTAAGAGTAGTTCATCCTCTGTTAAAACAAAAAAAAAAAAAAATTTTTAATCAATTTTTTCTATATTTTTATTTGGTTTCAATGTTTTTATGTAACAATTACTACTGTTTATATTTGTTTCTGTAAATCCTCTATTAATCTTTTAATTTTTTTAATGTTTGTCTGGAGCTTTTCTCCCTGGGCCTCTACTGAAAATGGACATGTATCCAGTTAGACTAGCCCGGTCAACAAATGTAAAATAAATAAATAAAATAATTTCGGTCTAGGGTTTCTTTAGATGACATTTGCTCTGCAGCTACTTGGGCATCATCTCATGTTTCTCTCTCATTATAAACTGGACCTTCTTTCCAGAGGCAGGGCATCTTTTGGCTCAGCCGTGCTCCAGAACATCCTTCCATGGGGACCTCCCAGGACAATTTGGTAGCTGGGGACTCTGTCCCACAGGTTGAAGATCAAATGAAAACATCAGATAAAAGCTATGTGCTCACCATAACATTCCGTCTGACTTGTTGCTTTTCATTTGTCTTCAACCATCACTCCCTCCTTCCCCTGCCTTATGTGGGCTGTGCAGTGGACCAGATGGCAGTCACATAATCCCTACTCTGGTGGGACTGTGTTTTTCCTTATTATGTTAAGGGATATTAATGCCACAGGGTTAGGTGTATGGTTAAGTGGGAGTGCTACTGTCTGCAGCAAACTTGATCTGAGGGGAGGAAGGAGACAGGGGCATTGTGGGTAGGGGAGGAGCTTGGATCCAATGCTGGAAAAGGCAGTCGAGTCGGATCTGTATTCCCACAGGTTGAAGACAAATGAAAAGCAACAACTTGGAATGCTATGGTGAGTACATAACTTTTTTTTAACAACCTGAGTTAAATTATCCAACTCAAAAAGTCAGTATTGACAAAGATGTACAAAGTTATACAAAAGAAAGCAGTCCAAATAGAGAGATGATAAAATCAGCTGAAGTCTGATTGGAGAGATGATAAATCAGCTGGGGTCTGAATGGAGAAATGATAAAATCAGCAAGCAAACGAGAGCAGTATTACTGGGACTGAATTCATCCTCAAGTCTTAGTGAGCACCTCCAAGAGGTGGACCCTGTTTTTTTTTTTTTATACAAAATCTCACCAAGACAACACTGACATATACATTGTATTTTATGTAGCATGTATTATGGACAGAAGTAGGTTAAAAATTAAAAAAGATAGCTGGGTGCACAAGTCCCAGGATAAAAAAGTGCCCAGTCCTGGTAGGCACACTGGTACCAGGACTGGAAAAAATATGACAGTGTAGAATCTTCAAGACATGGCAACATTCCTACAATGGGGCTAGACCATGTTCAGAAGGTAAAGCCCACCCTCCACCCTTTGTAGAAAGTAGTAGTAGTCCACAAAAATCACAAAAACTGACTTACTAAAAAAGAACCATGAAAATGAAAGAGTTGGTCTATTGAGGTTAAGAAAGAAATTGTGTATTGTTGCTATTATGCAAGAAAGTCCAGAATTTCTAGACAGAAAATATACAAAAAGATTGAGAGAAATTAGACAAAAGAAAAATACTTGCACAAGAAAAACTGTCAAAAGCTTCAAATGAAAATCTGTTCATTAATACAACAGATTTATAAAAAAAAACATCATATAGACCATGAAACTTTGGGCCTTTTGGAAAAAGAAGTGACTGAGGAAGTGTGAAAATATAAAGAACAAAATCTAGAGATTTTTGAAAGGTATAAAAAAAGAAATATGGACATAGGAAAGAGAGAGAGATCTGATACAGTGCAAAATTTGTGCAAAGGAGAAAGCTAAATCACTCAGTACAAAAAAGCAGTCCCAAAGATATTTTAAGAGAAATATGGGCAAATGCATCCAGATATCTCCATATCACAATACAAAAAAAGATCACAAAGAGGGAACACACAGTAAACTAGAAGATAAAAAGTATAAGGTGAAGTTATGGAATACCTACAAGGGAAAGAATTTAGCATAGAAAGTCTAACACACGTTATATCACAGCATGATGGAACAATGAGTCCCCAAAGTAAGGAGAAACAGGAGATATCTGAAGAAGAAATATGGACATGGGAAAGAAAAATAGATTTAATATAGTGCAGTATTTATGCAAAGGAAAAAGCAAAACTAATCGATACTAAAAGAGCAGCCAGCACCAAAGATACTTGCAAAGTCATGCGGATATGGAAAATTGTACAATACAAAAAATAAAAAAAGGGAAAACTAGAAAAGAGGATTAGTAATGGAGAATTTAACAGAAATTAAGGTTATGGATTAACTGCAAAGTGAAGAATTTAGTATAGAAAATGTAACTCCTAACACCACAGCAAGATAGAGCAATGGATCCCCAAATTAAGGAGAAACCAATGGAGTGGGAAACATCTGATCAATTGCCATATGAAGATACTTTGGAGCCTTCCACAGGAAACAAGTTCAGTTGGAGTTGGAACAGCAAGGGAAGGAACAGGAAGCTGTGGCAACTCTGACACAGTCAATGTTGTGGAGTGATAAGCTAATAAGTTCTCATATGAAATGGCAATGGATAACACTGAAGAGAATGTGGCACATGTTCTGTAGAATGTCCACAGGAAATGGAGGACAAAGAATGGTGCCCTCAGTTTAGAAGAACATGATCTAAGAGAAAAGTTTCTTGATTTAATAGAGATGGACAGATATATTAAGATCATTGAAATAAATAGAGTACAGCAAGTCATTACAACCCAAAAAGTTAAAGTGTGATTAAAAAAATGAACACAATAATTTGGACTGTTCATAGAAATTCATACAGTATAACATAAGCAAATAGGATGTATTACTATGTTGCTAAATTAATAACAGATAAAGTCTTACCACAAAAGCACAGGGCAGTAAGGAAGGGGAGAAATCAAATGCCATCACAGAAGTATTGAATAGAGAAAATTAAAAAGTGTCAGCGAGACAAGGATAGTACAAAAGGGAAACAGATTAACAGAAATACTCTGAAAGATCGACATGATAAAACCAATAGGAACATAAGCATCATAGAAAGTTGCAAGGTTATTGGCCGTGAGGCCCTTATAAGCCTAGCCAGGAGTTTAGCCCATGTTTAGACAAGTCAGCACCTGATGCCCCTGTCCAGCACGGGCACAGGTGGAATCCCAGGGGTGTATTTTCTGTTTCCCATCCATTTATCCAGGTTGCGCTTAAAAAGGGATAATGAGGTACTCTGCCTGATGTGGAGAGGGCATCTATTCCACAGCTGGGGGTGTCTCAGACACAAATCTGTCCCACCAACAAGTCCTATTGATGTCACAGACCAGGTTGAGGTTGCATGTGCAGGTTACTCAAATGGAGCTTGACGTATGGATATGCAGCAGTCCCATCAAGGCAGGGTCTGAGATTGCTTTGTAGGCCACACAGAGGTCACCTCTGAGGAGTCTGTATGGAATTGAGTAGAGGGTATTTGTTTGATGTGCAGTATCAGAACACATTAGGCTCTATTGTGCACTATTACAAATAATAAATTAAAAATATCAGCGCAGATGGAAAAACTTAGAAGAGATGCAGATAAATATAAAGGAAAAGTACAAAATAAGCATTTTATTAATGACCCAGAAAAGTTTTATAGAGAACTGGGAATTAAGGCAAAGAGAATTGAAACCACCAAAAAAACAAGAAGAAAGTAGATACATTTTGGAGAAATATCTATGAAGATCCTGTGTAACATAACAAAAAATGCTGAATGGATAGAAGTAATAAAAGAAAGAATAAGAAGTTCAAATGTACAGGATATGAAATGGGATGAAGTAATGGCCAGATAAATTGAAACAAAGTTAGGAAAAGCTCCTAACTGGAAAAGCCCAGGCGTAGATGCAGTACCTAATTTTTGGCTAAATGTATTAACATCTTTACATGAAGATTTAGCCATGTGTAAGAACTATTTATGTGCACACCCTGAACAGATGCCAACCTGGTTAACAACAGGAAAAACAATACCCCTCCTTAAGAGCAAATTGCAAGCTATCCTAAAAACTATAGAGCAATTACTTGCCTTCCAATGATGTATAAACTATACACTGGAACTGATGCAGTTTATAGTCATTTAGAAGAAAATTCAATCATGGCAATAGACCAAAAGGGTAACAAAAAAAATATTGTGTAGAACAAAGGATCATTTGTTAAATAAAGTTATAATGGAGAACTGTAAAAAGGAGAAGAATCTAAGCATGGCATGAATAGACTACAAAAAAAATCTGACAGTATCCCACATTCATGGATAAAGAGTGATTAAAAATGTACAAGGTACACTCTACATTGCTGTATTACATTGCAGCAACCATGAAACAGTGGCAAACCTCTTTGCAGTTAAGCCATGATAAAGGACAAATTATTATTCCAGGGATAAACATTCAAAGGGGGATATTGCAGGGTGACTGTTTTGTCACCGCTGCTCTTTTCTCTTGACCTTAACTCATTAAGCTGTCTACTTAGATTGTCATGGCTACAGTTTGGCTCCCAACAAACTGCAAAGACGAAAGACTTAATCTTCTTTTTGTGGATGATTTAAAACTGAATAGTTCATCAGATGAAGAGCTGAAAGCACAACTGCAGGTGGTCAGAATTTTTCAGAAGATATAAAATGTTTGGTTTTGATAAATGTGCAAAAGCAGCCTTTAAAGCAGGAAAGCTGCAGTACCAAGAAAGCATCAGCCTGGGACAGGAATGTGATATAAAAGAACTTGAGCAAGAAGTGTATACATATTAGGGAACTGATGAAGGATCAATAAAACATGAACAAATGTGACTAAAACTTAGTACAGAATATTTTAGAAGACTAAAATTAATACTGAAAACAGTTTTGACATTTAGGAACAAAGTCCAAGCTATAAACCAATTTGCTCTTCTTGTCCTAATTTACAGCTTTGGAGTGATTGACTGGACTAAAAAGGTACTGGATTAGTTGGAAATGAAAGCAAGAAAAATGTTTCATGCTTATGAAATGATTTATAAAAATCAGTGTATACCAAGATTATATTTTCCCCATTCTGGAGGAGGTATGGTCCACCTCAAAATTGATTACATATATATATCTTCAATCATAGGACTGCATACATATCTGCTGACCTCAAGACCCAAACGTCCTGAAAGCTTTAAAACATGAGGAGAATAAGTCCTAAGATGACCTCCCTGCTTACTTTAGCAGAAGTGTTTCGGTGTCAAGCAGGAACAGAAATCACACCAGAAGTAGATAAAAATCAGGCAGCAACTGAATGTGCCAAAAAGATAAGAAAGATTATAAGGTGAAGGACCAGATGAGAATGCATAATGATGTGGCAAGACTATTGCACTGGGGATTGTGCAAACATAATATTGAAGTAGCTGGAAAACGGAAGCATGAGCTACAAAGCATTTTAGAAAATGAAGTTTATATCACATAAGATCACCTGTTACCAACAATTCAAAGATACAGAAGTCCATGAAAAGTAGACAAAAGCAGCATTGATAACTGAAATTGGTACACCCACTTTCAACAGTGTCTTACGTACAGAGAGACACAAAGTCATAAAATACCAGGATTTGCAGGCAGAAATGAGGGCAGTGTGGAAGAAGGATACCTAGACAGTTCAAATAGTAATAGGAGCAACGGGTCTTATAAAATAAAATTTACAATTGTACTTAGATATGCTACTGATGCATGTAACTCCATTTGAATTGCAGGAGCAGTCAGTTCTGTGCACATTTTGGGTGTTTTGAAGAGCACTTCTGGCTATCATCAAAGATTGAAACAATACTAATGTCATGAACTTTTGATTTAGGAAAGGGGTCCATTCCCATCATGGTATTAGGAAACCCAAAAGACTCTTGAGAAATTAAAAAAAAAAGAAAGCAACATATGGATATTGTATATTTAAAAGAGTAGATTAATGAGCAGTAATGTACAAGTACTTAATTGCAATAAAATTAGATGGAATCCTTTAGTAATTTGTGCCTGTAGGCAGTTGGTAAGGGATGTTTTTGCCTGGGACATTAATTTAAAAATAATTCCTTTCTAGTTGTAGTCACCTGATTATAGGCATAGTAAACTTTTTCTTAAAGGTTATCAAATTATCAGCTTGTCAAATCCTGCTAAAAGTTTTGTTCCAGATTGCTGGGGTGACTTTTGTAAATACCATTTTTGTTAAAGTAGGCTTAATGAAAGTCAGAATAGCTGAAGAGCCTTAGTGTTCTGTATGGCATCTACTTGCACCTTAGTATGCAGCAAATCTTTTAGAAGCAGACAGTACCAATTATTCAGTAGTTTGAGAGAGAGTTTAAAAGTGATGGTATTTAGTAGTAGTTTGCTTGTTGCAGGTAATGATAGCCATGTTACCATATTTTGGTGGTACAGTAATGCTCTTGGGAATTAGCCACATGAATGAAGGAAAAGTGTCTTATTTTCTTTAGTGTGTAAAACCGCATAGTATTTTGGAGTAACTGTAAAGCAAAATAAAGGTACATCCATATAGTGGCTACAGCATGCTTAGTCTGTGATTTTAAGAAGGTTTGACATTTCATATGAACCCTTTATTTGGTTAAGGACCTTGTAAGCATAAATCTCAGTATGGTGTATAAAACAGTCTAGAGTGGTACCTTAAAGGTTGCTATTGGCATTGGATGGTCTGAAGGATCGGTGACCAAAGAGGATGATTGTAGTAGGAGTAAATGACCTGCATAAAATTCCCTGAAAAGATATGCTGGAACTTGCTAGGCAAGCTTCAGTCAAGGGTAAGCCTTTTGTTCAGAATGATAACCTCCTTTCACCGAGCATGATGCCTAGATTCAAGGCAAAGATAATTAGTTCAACACCTGGCTAAGTATTTGCTGCCATTCCAAGGGGATCCTGTTTGAGTCACCCTGGGATGAGTTGACTCACAGTTCAACTCACTTTGCAAAGGATGGTCTACATCTCTTGTTCAAGGGGATGTTCTTCATGTTTCACTGTTGCAGTCATCACACTTGGGGTTAATCTGCCTGCAGGTAGCCCTCAGTCGGCCCGAATACCAGAGTTTTGGAATTTCTGCGTTGGATGCTGTCAACTCTTCCATGACGTCAGGGCATAAAACATGCAGGCGACACCATTACATCAGCTTTTCTTGCCGCATGGGAGGCCAGAAGCAGTTCACAAGTGCCGGTCAGCCACTACCTGAAATTTTTGTTTTTTGAGTTTCAAACCTGAAGTCTTCTAAAGCTAAGTACCCCATTGGGGATCCTTTTTTCTTGCTCTAACCAATATCAGAAAATTTAACAATTGTCTTACATGTGGAAAGCAAACACCTCACAGAGATTTTGATTCTTACTGCATCACCTGTTTAGGCCCAGACCACGACGTTCCCCGCTGTCGGTTTTGTACCTTGTTCAATGCCCAAACTATTTGTTGTCAGGCTATCTTTGGCACTAAATTCTGTCATTCTCATTCTCCATATTCCGAATTGGCTTCATTAAGCCATCTGACTACCGATCTTCCAAAAAAATGTAAGGATAAAGACAGAGACAGACCTCATAGGTCCACAACTGCCGCCGACGCTTTTGTTAAGCTAGTCACCACTCAGTGAGGTGCTTACACAGCCTCTGATTCCCCACTTCTACAGATTCGCAGGCCTCTACTGAGACCCATTCGGAGTCCGGTATGCTGCAAGATGCTTTTTTAACTATGGAACCTGCGGATGTCTCTACTTTGGATGGGTCCGAAGCTGCTGTGCAGGCATTGGCTTCTAAGGGTGTATTCAGGCCTTCCGATGTTTGTATTAACCCGACTACTTCGTATTTGACTAAAACTACCAAATTTCACAGGCCCAGAGTTTGCACTACGCTTAGGAAACCGACGACCAAAGCACATTCTCAAGCTTTCATGCCTCAGAAACAAATGCTTAGAATGGCGGAAGACCTTATTACTTTAATTAAGAAAAGCCAGCCTTCCCCCTCTAAAAGACAAAGAATTGATTTTCCTTCTAATTCTACAGACCATGAGTCTGATTACTCTGACCCCTCTGATTACCAGGACATACCCTTATCCATCTATGAGGATTCAGATGCACAGGATTCCATTCCCTCTGACTCCCCTCCAGAGGACTTTTCTTTCGGTGAAACCTTGCATACCCTAAGAGAGCATTTCTGCTGGGAATGTCAGGACTACCCTCGGTCAAAAAAAGAGACTCAGGGAATTTTTAGACTTGTCTCAGCACAGGCCTCTAGTTATACTCCCTTGTCCTGGATATTGTAGATGATGTCTTCATAGAATCAAGTTTTACCCCTGAGACTTTACCTCCAGCTCCTAGAAAGTCTGACAGGTACTACAGAGTACCTGACTCTCACAAATTTCTCTTTAAAAATCCTACTGTGGATCCAGAGACCATTTCTCAGGGACCTAAAGGTGTTAAGGCTACTACAGCCAAAAACCCTACCCCTTCGGACAGGGATTCTAGGGCGCTAGACAGATGGGGTAAGAAGGTATGAACCTCTGCAACTCTTGCCATCAGGGCTTTAAATTGCCAGTTTCATATGTTGTAGTACCAGCAGCAAATTATGGAACTTATTAACAAAAAATGTTGTTGATTCATGATTGTGCAAAAAATAAAGAGTTACAAGAGTTACTGCATTCTGCTAACCAAGTTGGTAAACATATCTTGCAGAGCTGTTGTCACTGGGTCTGTTCTGAGAAGACATGCTTGGGTGAAGGAACAAATCTTGCCAGACCATGTCAAATGACTAGATGTTCCATTAAATCAAGAATGTTTGTTTGGCACAAAAGCAGAAGTTCTTAAAAAGATGGAGGAAAAAGCTAAATCTATGCAAACTGTTAAAGATTTCTTACAGGTACAGCCACCTAGATTCAGTAGGGATTGGTCTTCGAAGAACTCATCCTTTCCAGTCCCTCTCAGGCCTTCTCAGTCCAAACCCAGGGGCAACAGACCACAAAGACTACAGTCTCAGGATATGCACAGATCTAAACAATGGAGTGGTCCCACCTGGAAAACAGTGAGTGGTAAGCCACCCTCTTATGGAAAAATGTCACAGTGGCTTCTCCTGCATCCTTCCCAGCCATGCTCAAGTACTTGCACCTCTAGGAAGAAAACTCGCCCTGCATGCAAAAAAACTGGGAATACATTACCCAGGACTGTTGGGTCTTAACATTGTATCCCAGGGATACAGATTCTACTTCCATTCACTGCCAACCCCAAGCGGATTGCCAGACCTTCCCCCAAACCAGTGGGCAGAGGCCCAAAAGCAAGTACTATCTCTTCTCAGTATCAGGCCTATTCAGCCTGTTCCAACAGAGCAAATAGGACAGGGTTTCTACTCCAGACTGTTTCTGGTGCCCAGAAAAGAAAACTCTTGGCACCCTATCCTGGATCTGTCAATTCTCAACACCTTCCTGGTGGTACCAAAGTTCAAAATGCTTACACTCCAACAGCTGCTGGCTATGCTAGCCAAGGACTCCTGGCTAGTCACCCTAGACTTAAAAGAAGCTTACCTGCACATCCCTGTAAGGGAAGATTGGAGAAAATGTCTATGTTTCAGGGCAGGCTCTATGTACTATCCATTCTCTGCACTTCCCTTTGCCTTATCTTTTGTGCCCAGGGTATTCACAAAGTGCCTGGTGCCAGCCATTGCATACTGCAGGCAGAGAAACATTCAAATTTACCCATAACTGGACGATTGCCTGATTCAGGCGGACAGTCAGGAATTGCTACTTCAGCACCTGATATTTGTAAAGAGACTCCTAACTTCTCTGGGGTATACCATCAACGAAAAGAAATCATATCTGGTACCCAGCCAAGAAATTGTATTCCTGGGAGCAAGCTTGAGCACAACTTCCCAGATGGCATTCCTCACTCCAGAAAAGCAGGTTTATTTGACAAATTACTTCAAACTACTGGCCACCCAAACCCAGCTATCTGCAAGAAAAATACTGCAAGCATTAGGGTTCATGGTCTCATGCATTCTCCTAATTCCATATGTAAGACTGCATATGAGGAAACTTCAGTGGTACTTAAAAAGTCTCTGGTGTCAACATTCTCAGGACCTGGAAACAGTGATTCCGATCATTCCTTGCCTAAGGACAGAGTTCCTTTGGTGGGCAGAGGCCTGCAACCACAACAAGGGACTCCCTTTCACTCAAACCCCCACCGCCCAAACCCTGACAACGGACGCATCAGACTATGCATGGGGGGCTCACATGGCAGGCAAATGCATTCAAGGCAAATGGATCCCAGGACAAATGCACCTGCATATCAATCAAAAAGAAATGTTAGCTGTACAGAATGCTCTGACAGCGTTCAAATACCTTATCCTTTCAGGACAACTCTTGATAATGACAGACAACATCACAGTCATGTGGTACACAAACAAGCAGGGGGGAACTCATTTCTACCCACTCTGCAGGTTAGCCACGGCTCTGTGGAACACAGCCTTGAGCAACCAAGTGCACCTGCAAGCTCAATTCCTGCCAGGCAAACAAAATTCACTCCCAGATGACTTGAGCAGAAATCTAATGAACCCACATGAGTGGAAACTGGAACCCAATTCATTCAAGCTTCTATTCCACAGGTGGGGGACACGAGATGTGGACCTCTTTGCTTCCTACCAGAACCATGCATTCAGCAAATTTTGCAACAGAATTCCCCACAGCCAAGCATGGAAAGTGTATGCTGTATCCTTTACATGGGAAAACCTCTCAATCTATGCCTTCCCCCCTCTGTCCCTCCTCTCAAAAGTACTACTCAAGATCAAACAGGAGAGGCCAAGGACAATCATTATTGCAGCAGACTGGCCACCATTTTTACGCAGTCTGACAACAGTGCCACCCTGGCACCTGCATCAGACTCCCTCTCTGGTGTCCCAGCAGGAGGGCCAGATTTTACATGCTCAGCTGCAAACCCTAAACCTAGCAGCCAGGCTAATTCCCTGAATACATCACCAGCAACCCTCAGCAAACAGGTGCTGGATGTCATCCTTGAGTCCAGGAGGCCTAGTACTATGAAATCCTATTCAGAAAAGTGGAAAAGATACTGTTCATGGAGCCAGTCTCAGGGAAAGGACCCAGCCGTGCCCACCTTACCTCAAATCCTAGATTATCTAGCAGAGCTACTCCACAAAGGCCTATCCTTCTCATCCATTAAGATTCATGCCTATGTCATCTCAGCTCATTACAATACTGAGCCACCCCTCTTCTCTCGCCCTCTGGTCAAACAGTTCCCTAGAGGAGCTAACAATCTAAGACCCCCAAGGAGAGCTCCCACTCCTGCCTGGGACCTTAACTTTGTACTAGAGAAGCTCACGTTTCCCCTTTTGAGCCTGCTGCTACAGCAGAGTTAAAAGTCCTCTCTTGGAAAACAGCCCTACTTCTAGCCATCACTTCAGCAAGAAGGGTGTTTGAGTTACAGGCCCTTATGGCTGTGGAACCCTTCATTATCTTCCATGCAGACAGGGTTTCCCTCAGGACTAGTCCATCATTTATGCCCAAGGTGGTATCCAGTGTGGCTTTAAGCCAAGCCATCCATTTACCAACTTTTTTTCCTAATTCTCAGAATAAAGAGGAAAGGATACTGCACTCCTTGGACATGCACAGACAGCTTAGGTTCTACCTTGACAGGACTAAATCATTCAGAGAATCAGGGATTAGAACCCATTCCACTAGGGCTACCTCAACCTCTACAGCATTTCTCAAGGGAGTCCCTACAAGGGACATCCTGGAATCTGCAACCTGGAGTTCAGTACACACCTTCACCAAGCATTCCCACTTACCTATCTTTTCTAAATCCAGAGCTGGATTTGCTAGAGCAGTCTTACAAGGCCTGCTAGCCAGCCCTAATACTTTTTGACTGCCTCCACTCTTCCTCAGCTTTGGGAATCAACCCAAGTGTGATGACTGCAACAGTGAAACACGAATAACATAGTACAGTTGTGTACACTTACCATAAATGTAGATGTTTGAGTGCATTCACTGTTGCAGTCCTGGTTACCCTCCCTCCAGTCCCCTGACTTTTTTATACTTTCTACCTATCCTCTTTTTTGGCCATATCTTATGGCAATGGTATTTACTTTTTACTGGAGGTGATCCACACCATGTAATTGCTTCCTATTTTGGGGGCTCCTGACATCTGGGGCAAGAAAAGCCGATGTAATGGCATCGGCTGCATGTTTTATACCCCTAATGACCTGACATCATGGAAGAGGCAACAGTATCCGATGCAGAAATCCCAAGACTCTGGTGTTCGGGCCAACTGAGGGCTACATGCAGGCAGATAACCCAAATGTGATGACTGCAACAGTGAATACACTCGAACATCTACATTTATGGTAAGTGTACACAACTGTACTTTACACACATGAGCCAAAACCTTTGCTGCCCACAATTGGCTTTTTGGCAGCGTCTATCTAATGAACATCCCAACCTGACAAACAAATCTAATAAAGAATATGACATTAATGTGGTCCTTCTCAGTACCAGGAGTCTTAACAGTAAACTACCTAATTTGGAAGCACTTCTGCATCTGGAACATGTCCATGTTTGTTCTGTTGCCCAGTAATTTTTAAAATGTAAAGACAGCACCCCCTCACTGCATGGGGTTTTGCCTACAATGCATTTAAAACCACTGGTAACTGCGTTGAAGTCTCAGTGTTGTCTAGTGAGAATATCTCTTTAAAGATTATATCCAGAACCCCTATCACTATCAGTTACTGTCAGTGGTCCCATGCCACTATAAAATCTTCCTGGTGTTTTTTGAAAATATTCCTATAAGAAACAACACATCAATCCTTGATGATTTTAGCCATCCTTCCATAGACTGGAGTAGCCACATCTACACAAATGTGGGGTTGTGCTCAGTGCTTCATATACTGAGTAAACAAGAACTCCCTGGATCTGTCTTCAATCCAGGTGAGAACATTCTTGATCGGGTTCTCACAAACTTACCAACAGCATGTTCCTTTCCCAGTTGGTCCCTCATTAGTTAAGTCAGATCACCTAATGATTACCTTTACCTTCATAATATCCACTCCCCTAGTAACATACAACCCTCTTTTGGGACTTCAAAGATTTTACAACTCTATGATGAAATTTCTAAACTCTCCTACAAATAGACAGTTGATCCAGGATATGCAGCCACCTACACTAAGGATTTTAGACACATTTAAAAAAATGTGTTGACCTGGCAGGCCCTTGTTCTTCTTTCGGCTTTTCCTGGTTAGGGGTCGCCACAGCGGAACTCCAGTCCGCTAATGATTGGCAGTAGATTTTTATGGTGCCAAGGTGCCAGCTGGATGCCCAACCTTCAACAAAGGCATGCCCATTCTATGCATGTCTTTCAAATGCCACTTCACCATGGGGAGGACATGCAGACTCCTCACAGAAAGTTCTCCAGCCGAGAATCGAACAGGAGAACCTTTTGCTGTGAGATGACAACGCTACCCCTGCACCACCATGGCTTACTAGGCTCAAATTCAATGGTAAATTAAAAAAAAAACACTCTGGAGGTAAGTTGATGTAAAAAAACTGTATAAAGGAAGGAAGAAATAGCTCAAATTGCCATGCAGGGTCAGAACCCTTCTTCACAAAGATAATATAAAAACAATTCACTAAGAAATTGAAGGCAACCATAAAGACCAGCAAAGCATCCCATGAAGATTAGATGATATAAACAAACTGTATAACAGAAGGAAGAAACTGATGAAATTACTATGCAGGGTCAAAACCCTTCTGCATGAAGATGATATAAAATTTCACTGTGAAACAGAAGGCAACCATAAAGTTCTGCAAAGCATTCCATAAACTCAGGCTAGCAACTGAGGCCAAGGAAGTCCTTCAGTTACTTTATAAAATTAAGAAATAAATCATAACACTGCTCCTGACGTTTCCAAAATAGAAAAATTTCCTCCCTTTCAAACCCAAAACACATCACTAACATACTAGTAAACAAGTTTTCGGCCAAATTCTCCACTGGAATTATCTTCCTAAAACCAGTCATTCCTGAATTACTCCCTGTCATCCACTATCACTGATGATCATGTCTGTAAGGTACTCTCAAAGACCAAAAAGCACTTCTTCGGCTGCCTAATAAACAGTGTCAAACATGCTTATTACCTCCTTAAACTGCCTAACCTAAGCATATCTACAGGCTATGTCACTGAATCCCAGTGCATTTCAGTAGCGAGGCCCGTTCACAAGATCACAGACCCATCAGAGTCTTATTTGTATAGCTATGCCGCTTCATTACTGACCTTATAAGTCATGACATCAAAAATCAGATTCTTCACTGTAAAGTGTAAGCCATGCCTGATAAATCTTGTAAACTTCTTTGCAAAGGTCATGCAGGTAGTGGACAGTGGGCACACTGTCCATGCTGCCTGTCTTGACTTTGTCACTGCATTTGATGCAGTACCACATGATGGAATTGCAAATAAGCTTATGGCATTAAACACAGATTCCTATGTGTTAAGAAAGATAGAAAACTGGCTCAAGGACAAAACGTATGCTGTCGGATTTGGTGACGCCTCTTCTGATAGAATTTTACCAGTGGTGACCCCTAGGGTCCCAATACTGGAGTTTGTAAAGGGCCAGAATTGCTAAAGTAAATAAAAGTTTTTAAAAAGTATATATATATATATATATATATATATATATATATATATATATATATATATATATATATATATATATACACAGTAGATAAGTATGTACAAAATAAAATTTTCTGTGTGGAAGGGTTCCCCAAAAAACACTTGTCTGCCAGAAAGGAGATGAAGTGCTGGCTGCTGCTTTTGTAAAGCCTCTCAGCTGCTTCCTTATGCAGCAGGAAGAAAGTAGTGAATATTTTCCACTCTGGCTGTTGATTTTCCATTCTGAGGGCTGACTAATCAGCATTCAGAGTGGAAATATGGGAGGGCATCAAAACTTTTAGAATCAGACCTGTTGTGTCTTGTCCACATACTCTAAAGGTTACTGCAGCAGTGGATATAATGAACATTCTGGTAATGGTTGATTCTTATTCAAAGGAATAGGAACCTAATGGACTCCTTGTATTTCTGGGAACCCATAAAGTATGTCCACTCTTCCTCTGTACACACAGATGGCTAGATTGCACAGTGACCATCCAGAATGTGTATTTGTTTAGAGGTCTTTTGTCTTCTTGGGAACCAAAAATAATTGAACATGAACCATGAGCCCTTTATGGCCTGGTGGGTCTTCTTGGATTTCTTGTTTAGTAGGAGGTTTGAGACTTCCTTGGCTGTTGACAACTAAAGAGGTTGGACATCAGGAAGATGAGAACAGAATGGTCTTGGTAGTTGAGAAAAGGGAAGATAGCCTCTGTATATTATCTCCCTTACCCATTTGCCTTGCATGATGGCCATCAATGCAGCCTGGTGGAGGAAGGGACGTCCCTCAACTGCCTCCAGAATGGGATGGGTTGGGCAAGGTCATATGGGGTCTCCTGGGAAGGCACCAGAGAATCCTTGGATGTCTTTGTGTTTCACTGTTGCAGTTGTCACATTTGGGTTATCCCTGCCAGGGTAGCCCTCGGCTGGCCCGAATACCAGAGACTTAGTATTTCTGCATCAGTTGCTGTCACTTGAGGACTGACATCAGTAGTATAAAGTAAGGCAGCTGACGCCATTACATCAGTCTTTCTTGCCGTGGAGCCTGAAGCAGAAGCAGTTCACACAAGTGCCGGTCGGCCGCTACCTGAGTTTTCGTCTACTGAATTGAAGTTGAAGTCTTCTAAAGCTAAGTACCCCGTTGGGGATCCTTTTTTCTTGCACTAACCAATGTCAGAAAAAGTTAATAATTGTCTTGCCTGTGGAAAGCAAATACCACACTGAGACTTCCACTCTTAATGCATCACTTGTTTATGCCCAGACCACGACGTCCCTCATTGTCACTTCTGTGCTTTGTTCAATGCCAGAACTATCTATCATCGGGCCCTTATTTTAGCCAGATATTTTCACTTACAGTTCTTGAATTCCAATATGGCTTCAGTAAGCCATCCAACAGCAAATCTTCCAAAAAATATAAAGACAGAGACAGACCACACAGGTCCAAACCTACCAACGATGCTTCCGTTAAGCTAGTTATTAGTTCTCCGGTACTCAGTGAGGTGCTTTCACAGCCCCTGATGCCCACTTCTGTTAATTCGCAGGCCGTAACCGAGACCCTTTTGGTGTCTGGTATGCTGCACAACTCTTCTCCGACTAAGAATCCTGCGGTCGTCTCTACCTTGGATGGGCCCAGAGCTGCTCAGTAGGCACCGGCTTCTGAGGAAGTCTTTTGCACTGCCAAATCTTGACACAAACCGTCTTCTTTCATGGCTACCATACTTTCTAAAACTACTGAGTTTCTTAGGCCCCGGGTACAAACCACACTCAAGAAACCGATGACCCACTCTCAGGCACATGCTATCTTGCCTCAGTCTCAAACGTTTAAAATGGCAGAAGACCTTATCAGGCTGATCAGGGGAAGTCAAGCTTCCCCCCTCCAAAAGGAAAAGAGATCTGTCCCCTGTAGTTTTGTCTGAACAAGAGTCAGATGAATCAGATGCATCTTAATATAAAGACATGCAACCCCTCTCCACTTTCAAGGATTCTGATGCAGAGGATTCCATTCCTTTAGCCTCTCCCCAGAGGATTTTTCCTTTGGGGAAACCCTGCATAATTTAAGAGACTCAGGGAATTCCTAGATCTTCCACAACACAGAAGTTTGGCCATCCTTCCAGTCCTGGATGTTGTGGAGGATGTTTTCCTCAAGTCCAGCTTGATTCCTAACACCATCCCTCCTGCTTCCAGAAAACAGACAGGTACTATAGAGTCCCTGACTCACACAAATATATTTTTAAAAACCCTACAGCTGACCCTGAGGTCATTTCCCAAAGGCCAAAAGGGATTAAAGCAACCTCTGCTAAGAATCCCACCCCTCAGACAGGGACTCCCGAGCATTGGACAGATGGGGTAAAAAAATATACACGTCAGCGACTCTTGCTATCAGGGCACTAAATTGTCAGTTCCATATGCTGAAATTTCAGCAACATACCTTGAACTCCTTAAACAAAATCTGTCTTCCTTTCCTGCTTGGGCAGAATCTAAAGATTTACAAGAGTTAATGCATTCTGCAAGTCAAGTAACTAAACACACTTTCCACTGTGGTTTTGATGCCCTAGAAGCTTCTTGCAGGGCAGCAGTCACTGGATTTGTCATTAGAAGGCATGCATGGCTTAAGGAACAGCCCCTGCCAGACCATGTCAAATCTAAATTGGTGGATGCCCCCTTGCACAAAGATAACTTATTTGGCACTAAGGGAGAAAAGGTCTTAAAAAATATGAAAGAAAAAGCAAAATCTATGCAAACAGTTAAGGATTTCTTACAGGTCCAGCCCCCTAGGTTCAGCAGGCATTGTCCCTCCAAACACTGGTACTTTCCTGCTCCCAGTAAACCGGCCCAGCCTAGGCCCCATGGGAGCAGACTGCCCAAGACAGCAGCCCCACGGAATGCAGAGATCTAAGCAGTGGACTACCTCAACTTCAAAACCAGGGAGTTCTAAGCCACCCCCTTATGGAAAGAACTCACAATGACTCACCTCCTCCATCCTCTCCCTCTGCCCAACTTCACTTACCCCAGGAGGAAAACTCTCCTTTCACTCAGGCACCTGGGACACCATTACCAAGGATCACTGAGTTCTGAACATTTTGTCTCAGGAATACAAATTTTCCTTCCACACCCTTCCAACCCCAAAAGGATTCCCAGATCTACCACCAAATCAGTGGACAGAGGCTCAAAAGCAAATCCTTTCCCTGCTCTCAATGAGGGCATTAGAGAACGTTCCTGCAGAACAGACAGGCCAAGGTTTCTACTCCAGACTTTTTCTGGTGCCCAGAAAAGAGGGCACCTGGCACCCCATCCTCGATCTATCTACTCTAAACATCTTCCTGTTGATCCCAAAATTCAAAATGCTCACCCTCCAGCACCTGCTACCCATGCTCTCCAAGGACGCTTGGCTAGCCACCCTAGATCTAAAAGAGGCCTACCTCCACATTCCTATCAGGGAATCATGCAGGAAATATCTCCGCTTCAGGGCAGGATCTCAACACTTTCAGTTCTCTGTGCTTCCCTTTGGCTTATCTACTGCTCCCATAGTTTTAACAAAATGTCTGTCTCCAGTCATTGCCTTTTGCAAACAATGAAATATTCAGATTTACCCATACTTAGACGACTGCCTTATTCAAACAGACAGCCAGGAAAAGCTGCTCAAACACGTGGCCTTTGTAAAGACCCTGCTAACCTCTGTAGGGTACACAATCAACGAAAAAAAAAATCCAAAGAGGTGCCCACCCAAAGGATAATCTTTCTGGGAGCAAGTCTGGACACAGCATCCCAAATGGCATACCTTACTCCAGAGAAACACATTTTCCTGACAGCCTACTTCTCTGAACTAGCCACGAGGCCCCAACTATCTGCAAGGAAGATCCTGCAAGCTCTGGGGTTCATGACATCTTGCATACTACTCATTCCATATGTCAGACTGCATATGAGGAAACCTCAAGAGTACCTAAAGAGCCTTTGGTGTCAACACTCTCAAGACCTGGAAACTCTTCTACCTATAATTCCTTACCTCAGAAAAGATTTTCTTTGGTGGACAAACTCAAGCTCCCATAACAATGGAATGCCATTCTCCCCAACCCTCAATGCCCAGACTCTCACCACAGACACATCAGCTTATGCTTGGGGTGTACCCCTGGACAGCAGGTGCATAGAAGGCCAATGGAGCCCACAGGAAATCCCTCTGCACATCAATCAAAAAGAGATGATGGCTGTGCAGCACACCCTGATAGCTTTCAAGCCTCCTCTCTCTCTCCAGGGGCTCTCCTGATCAAAACAGACAACACCACTGTGATGTGGTACATCAACAAGCGGGGAGGGACTCACTCCTACCCTCTATGCAGGCTGGACATGACCCTTTGGCACACAGCCTCTGCCATGCACCTACATCTGTTAGCACAATTCCTTCCAGGCTCTCAACTCTCTGGCAGACAAATTAAGCAGAAATATTCTGGACCCACATGAGTGGCAACTCAACAGAAGTACCTTCAGCCTAATAACACAGAAATGGGGAACCCCAAAGGTCGACCTCTTTGCCTCCCACACCAACCATCAGCTCAGCAAATTCTGCACCAGAGAGCACCACCGCATGGCTTGAAAAGTAGATGCCCTGTCCTTCCCCTGGGTCAGTCTATCAGTCTATGCCTTTCCTCCCCTGCCTGTCATCCCCAGGGTACTGCTCAAAATAAGGGAGGAAAAACCAAGGACCATTCTTATAGCTCTAGACTGGCTCCGGCAACACTGGTACTCCTTGCTACACAGCCTGTCCCCGCTACCTCCATGGCATCATCCTCTGATTCCAAACCTCCTGACCCAGAGGATAGGGGAATTCATGCATCCCCAATTGCAGATACTCAATTTGGCAGCTTGGCTTATTCCCTAACCCTGAACCAATCTGCCAACCTCAGTAAACAGGTTCTGGATATTATCCGTGAGGCCACATGTCCTAGCACCAGAAAGTCTTATGCTGACAAATGGAAAAGGTTCTGCACCTGCATCCAGTCTAAGGGAGCCAGTACGGCACAGCCCTCCCTCCCTCTCATCCTGGATTACTTAGTTGACCTACTACACAGTGGCCTCTCTTTTTCCTCTATAAAAATTCATGCCTCTGGTATTTCTGCTCATTTTCCCACTGAGCATCCCCTTTTCTCACACCCTTTGATCAAACAGTTCCTAAGAGGGGCTAGCAACTTGAGGCCACCCAGAAGGGCACCAACACCAGCTTGGGACCTTAACTTTGTATTGAAAAAGCTCACCCTGCCCCCTTTTGAACCAGCTTCTTCTGAAGAACTAAAATTTCTCTCCTAGAAGACAGCATTCCTTCTGGCCATCACTTCAGCCAGAAGAGTCTCTGAGCTGCAAGCACTCATGGCTGTGGAACCCTTCATTATCTTCCATGCAGACAGGGTATCCCTCAGAACTAACCCATCCTTCATGCCCAAGGTGGTATCCAGTGTGGCTCTCAACCAATCCACTCATTTGCCCACCGTTTTCCCTAACCCCCAGAACAAGGGGGAAAGGATTCTTCACTCTCTAGATGTGCACAGACAGCTCAGATTCAATATAGACAAGACTAAATCCTTCAGAAAGTCCGATCAATTGCTGGTTAGCTTTGCTGCAGGGGCAGAAGGAAAAGCCATCTCCAAAAAACATTTCCAAAGAGATAACACATGCATCCATTTCTGCTACAAACAGCATGGACAGCCTCCACCCAAGGGAGTCAGAACACACTCCACCAGAGCAGCCTCCACCTCTGCAGCTTTCCTCAGAGGAGTCCCCACCAGGGACATCCTGGAGGCTGACATCTGGACATCTGTTCACACTTTTACCAAGCATTACCACCTGCCTCTCTTCTCCAAATCCCAAATCCATGGCAGGGTTTGCCTCTGCAGTCTTGCAGGGCATCCTAGCCAGCCCCTAGTTTCCTTGACTGCCTCCACCCTTTTCCTCATCTTTGGGAATCAGCCCAAATGTGATGATTGCAACAGTGAAACATGAAGAACATAGTACAGTAGTGTACATTTACCATAAATGTAGATGTTCGAGTGTATTCACTGTTGCAGCCCTGGTTTCCCTCCCTCCATCCTGCTTTCTTGTCATTCTCCTTTTATTACTTTTCTAACTTGTTCATAGGTTCATAGATTAGTACTAGGTTAACTGCCTTTGTGAGCCATTTTAAGCCTAGCCAATTATCCCTTGTGAGACTTAAACCCTGTACCTTGTGTTTGTAAGGCAAACACCTTAACCTTTAGGTCACCCTCCTTTTTTACATGGGATATACTGGTATTTATTTTCCACTGGTGAGGTTCTTCCACCAGAACCTGGCCTCCTACTTGAGGGCTCCTGACAGGTTAGGGCAAGAAAAACTGATGTAATGGCATCGACTGCCTTACTTTTTACTACTAACGACCTGACATCATTCCTCAAGCGACAGCAACCGACACAGAAATACTAAGTGCCTGGTATTCAGGCCGGCTGAGGGCTACCCTGGCAGGGATAACCCAAATGTGATGACTGCAACAGTGAATACGCTCGAGCATCTACATTTATGGTAAGTGTACACAACTGTACTTTTTAGAGCAGCATCTGCAGAAAGATAGCCCACGTTCTTTTTGGGAGTTCCTTTTCTGAAATCCTGAAACTGGTTGAAGGAGTATTTGTGGGACTTAAAGCACAAGTTCAAATAACTCTTTTTCTTCCTTGAAAAGGATGTTTGGGGTCCTGTAAACTTGACTCCAACTGCAGACAAGGTTTTGCCCCTTGCTTACATCTTTCCTTCATAGAAGATCCAAAAATGAATGAACCATAAAATAAGGTATTTATAAAGCATGCTTTAAAGTTCTTCACAAAGTTACACAGATGGAGCTAGGTATAGAGTCTCATGGTGATACTTGTTTTGGCAGCCTAGGTCACCCATCTGCCACATTATGTAAAAGTCACCTGGAGAAGCTGCAAATGAGCAAAGTGGACACCTGTGTCTCTGTCTTCAAGAATCAGGGAAAAGTGGATGTCTCAGTGCATCTAGGGTCTATTCTACTAAGTCACACTTGAACCGATTCATGTATATCAAGTAATTCTACACTCTGATAGTAAGGGAACCTGATACATAAGTTTGCTTCAACATCCTGTTCGTAGTTCTAGAAAACTAAACATATAATCTGCTGTTATGGGTACGTGCAACCTACACTACTATTCCCACTAATCCTGCTGTTGCTGTAGCCTGTAGGCTATACGGGTTGATTAACAAAACCTATCTAACTTGGGTGGAGGAGGGGCAAGGAGAGCCCCTGGAAAATGGTCCTAGCAAAGTCTGCCTTGGATCTAGAAAAGAAATCCAGTTTGTAATCCCTTGTAAAGTATGTACAGAGGACCATGTGGCTGCCTCTAGAATATGTCTAGAGTCCACCCCTTTCTGATATGCCATCAAAGAAGTCAGGGATCATGTAGAATGAGGCATTATACTGCTTGGAACTGTTTTACCCTGGTGGGAATAACAAAAGGCAATAGTTGAGGACAGTCATCTGAAAGTAGTCTGATGTTCTTCGTGTTTCACTGTTGCAGTCATTACATTTGGGTTATCTGCTTGCAGGTAGCCCTCAGCCGGCCTGATTATCAAAGTCTTGGGTCCTGCATCGGGTGCTGTCTCTTCTTCCATGACGTCAGGTAGTCAGGGGTATAAAGCATGCAGCCGATGCCACTACATCAGTCTTTCTTGCTGTGCAGTGCACGAAGCAGAAGCAGTTCGCAAGTGCCAGTCGTCCGACTCCTGAAATTTTCGTTTTCGAGTTTCAGAACTGAAGTTTTCAAAAAAGCTAAGTACCCCATTGGGATCCTTTTTCTTGCTCTAAATTGATGTAAGTAAAAGTTAACAATTGTATTACTTGTGGAAAGCAAATACCTCATAAAGATTTTCATTCGTACTGCATTCCTTGCTTAGGCCCAGACCACGACGTCCCTCGCTGTAGGTTTTGTGCCTTATTCAATCCTTGAACTATTAGTCATCGGTTCATTTTTGCATCAAACTGTTTTGGTACTCGGTTTAATTATCCAGAAATGGCTTCAGTAAGCGAGACTCTACCGACATTCCGAAAAAATGTTTTGCAGACCCTGATACCCGCTACTTCAGATTCGCAGGCCTCTACTGAGACCCATTCGGAGTCCAGTATGCCGTGAGATGCTTCTTTGACTATGGAACCTGCGGATGTCTCTACCTTGGATGGGTCCGGAGACACTGTGCAGGCACTGGCTTCTGAGGGTGTATTCAGGCCTACTGACTTGCATGTCAAACCAATGCCATCTTCTTCTTCAAGGCCTAAAATTCAATCTACGCCGATGTCCAAACCACATGCTCAGGCCCATATGCCTAAAAAACAAATGATAAGAATGGCTGAAGACCTTATTACTCTAATTAGGGGAAGCCAGCCTCCTCCCTCTAAGAGGCCTAGAACTGATTTTCCTTCTGATTCTTCTGATCAGGATTCTGAAATTTCTGTTTCTTCTGATACCAGGATTTGCCCTTATCTACCTATGAGGATTCTGATGCAGGGAACTCCATACTCTCTACTTCCCCTCCATTAGAATTTTCTTTTGGTGAAACTTTGCACACTCTGGAATCTAGCCTGGCTCCAGACACTTTACCTCCGGCTTGCAGGAAACCTGACAGGTATTACAGAGTACCTGACTCTCACAAGTTCCTCTCTAAGAATCCTACTGCGGACCCAGAGACCATTTCATAGGGACTCAAAGGCATTAAGGCTACTACTGCCAAAAACCTTACCCCCTCTGATAGAGATTCTAGGGCCCTGGACAGATGGGGTAAGAAGGTATACACTTCTGCTATTTTGGCCATTAGGGCCTTAAACTGCCAGTTTCATATGTTAAAGTATCAGCAGCATATTATTGGATTACTTAAATAGAAAATTATGTTGGTTCCTGACTGTGCTGAAAATAAAGAATTACAGGATTTAATGCATTCTGCTGAACAAGTTGGTAAACATACTTTGCAATGTGGTTTTGACTCCTTAGAGGCATCTTGCAGGGCTGCTGTCACTGGGTCTGTTCTTAGAAGGCATGCTCGGCTTAAGGAGCAAACATTGCCAGATCATGTTAAAGCTAAATTACTAGATGCTTCCTTAAACCAAGACAACAAAGCAGAAGTAGTACTTAAAAAGATGGAGGAAAAAGCTAAATCTATGCAAACTGTTAAAGATTTCCTGCAAGTACAGTCTCCCAGATTTAGTAGGCATTGGCCTTCTAAGAATCCAAACCCAGGAACAGCAGACCACCTAGGGTACAGTCTCAAGGTACTCAAAGGCCTAAGCAGTGGGGGGCTCCCACTTCCAAAGCTGGAAGTAGTAAGACACCCCCTATGGTAGACTGTCACAATGACTTAACCTTAAACCTTCCAAGCCCTGCTCAACTGACTGCTCCTTTAGGGGAAAGATCGCCCTGCATGCAAAAACTGGGAACTCATTACCGAAGATAAATGGGTTTTAAATATAGTTTCCCAAGGATACAGATTCCACTCCCACACCTTACCAACCCCAAACAGTCAGCCAGACCTACCCCCAAATCAGTGGGCAGAGGCTCAACAGCAGGTTCTCTCTCTTCTAAGTATCAGGGCTATTCAACCAGCAGAGGAATGGGGACAAAGTTTTTGCTCAAGACTTTTTCTGGTACCCAGAAAAGACAACTCCTGGCGTCCTATCCTGGACCTGTCTATCCTAAACACCTTTTTTGGTAATCCCAAAATTCAAAATGCTAACTCTTCATCAGCTGCTTCCCATGCTAGGCAAAAATACCTGGTTGGCAACATTAGATTTAAAGGAAGCTTACCTGCACATCCCAATAAGGGAATCTTGCAGAAAATACCTACGCTTTGGAGCAGGCTACAGGCATTACCAGTTCTCTGCACTGCCCTTTGGCTTATCTACTGTGCCCAGGGTATTCACAAAGTGCCTAGCTCCAGTCATTGCATTCTGCAGGCAAAGACATATTCAAATATACCTATACCTGGACAATTGTCTAATTCAGGCAGAAAGCCAAGACATACTATTAAAACATCTGGCATTTGTAAAGAAACTGCTAACCTCACTGGGGTACAACATAAACAAAAAGAAATCCCACCTAGTACCCTGCCAACAAATTGTATTCCTGGGAGCAAGCTTGAACACAACTTCCCAGATGGCCTACCTCATGCCAGAGAAGCAAGTTGATTTGACAGCCTACTTCAAACTACTGTCCACAAAGACCCAGCTATCTGCAAGGAGAATACTGCAACCCCTGGAGTTTATGGCCTCTTGCATCCTACTAATTCCATATGCAAGTCTGCATATGAGGAAACTACAGTGGTATCTAAAAAGCCTATGGTGTCAACATTCTCAGGACCTGGAAGCAATGATTCCAGTCATTCCTTGTATAAAGACAGAGTTCCTTTGGTGAGCAGAGGCCTGCTACCACAACAAGGGACTGCCATTCACTACCCCCTGCCTCCCAAACCCTAACAACAGACATCAGACTATGCATGGGGGGCTCACTTGGCAGGGCAGTGCATTCAGGGCAAATGGAACCCGAGTCAAATGCACCTGCATATCAATCAAAAATAAATGTTAGCTGTACAGAATTCTCTGACAGCCTTCAAGGACCACATTCTTCCAGGACAATTATTGCTAAAGACAGACAACACCACTGTTATGTGGTACATAAACAAACGGGGGAACCTGCTCATACCCTCTCTGCATTCTAGCCATGGCTCTGTGGAACACAGCCTTGAGCTACCAAGTGCACCTACAAGCTCAATTCCTGCCAGGCAAGCTAAATTCACTGGCAGATGACCTAAGCAGAAATCTCATGGACCAACACAAGTGGAAACTGGATCCAAAGATATTCAACATTTTGAGAAAAAATGGGGGAGCCCAGAGATAGACCTGTTTGCCTCCTCTCAGAGCTACCAGTTGGACAAATTCTGCACAAGGACTCCCCACAGACAAGCTTTTAAAGTAGATGCCCTGTCCTTCACCTGGGAAAGCCTCTCAGTTTATGCCTTTCCCCCTCTGCCTCTCCTCTTGAAAGTTCTACTAAAGATCAAAGAGGACAAACCAAGGACAATACTCATTGCACCAGACTGCCCACGCCAACACTGGTACCCACACTTTTCGGCCATGTAACCTGGACCGAAACACCAAAGGCGCAGGTGTGTCCATATTCATTAAGGATATCCACACCTCCAGGCTAGTTGCTCAGAATAATGCATCCAGGGTTATCCAAGTGCAACTAACTCTGGGCAAAACTGCAATCCAAATTGTAGCTTGCTACAGATCCCCCACCATGCCCCAGGATTCCCACTCCTCTTTTCTTGATGTACTGGAAAATATTAGGGTTCAACCATCCTAATAATGGGTGACTTCAACTACCCCACCATTAACTGGGAAAACTACTCGTGTACCAACTCCTTAGCTCAACGTTTTCTGGAATTCATAAACTCCAATGCCCTGGATCAATTTATCCACACCCCCACCAGGGGCAACAATATCCTAGACCTAGTCATTACCAACATGAGTGACCGGTGTTCCACACCTGAAGTCAACTCCTCGTTGGTCCGATCCAACCATAAGCTAATCACCCTTGATATCCACATCCCACCCCCATTAAGGAAACCACGGTAAAAACAATTCTCCAAAGTCAACTTCATGCTTCTTAAGACAGAAGTGGTGAACTTCATGACACCCATGCAGATGGACAATACAGTTACAACTGCTGAATCCTACACACATGCACTCCATAAGCCCTTACACGAGTGTATGGATCATGCTATCCCAAACAGAACCAAGACGCTGTCCTCCAAAAAAAGGAAGCTAATCTGATGGTCCCCTGCCATAAACAAACTGTACAACTTAGGAAGAAACTGTTGCAAAAGAGAGTAAAATCCCATGAGTGGAGGAGCTCCCTGGTCAGTCTCAGTAAGAAGCTGAGATCCCTTATAAGATCTTCCAAAGCTAGCTACGAAAACAAAATCACCACTAATTCTGAGGACAACCACAAAGCATTCTATAGCTATGTCAAGAATCTCAATGGCAACACCCAGATCTGCTCTGAGTTACAGCACACAGGCAAGAAAATTACAGAACCAACTGAGTTTGCCAACATCCGGGCAGATAGGTTCAGTGCTAACTTTACCCCCCCCCCCACCCCCTAAAGGGCCCATATCTATACAGGAAGAATGCAGAGTCCCTGTAATCACAACTATGCAGGTAAAAGCTGCACTCTCTCAAGCCAAAAACACAGCATCCATGGGACTGGACAACATCCCAGGCTGCGTTTTACATGAACTTCAGAACGACCTGGCTCCCCACTTAAGCACCATGTTCAATAATAGCCTTGCATCAGGCTTTGTGCCCACTGAGTGGCGCACAGCAACAGTTATCCCACTCCACAAAGGGAGAGCCACCATTGATCCCGGGAACTATCGACCTATTAGCCTGACGAGCCTGGTCTGCAAGGCCATGGAACGTGTCATCATGGAACTCATAAACAAAGACATTGGTAACCTCCAAACTCTGGAACCCACCCAGTTTGGGTTTGTGAAAGGCAGATCATGCCTCCTGAACCTGATCGACTTCTTTGAGGCAGTCACCAAAGCCGTCGATGAGGGTAAGGTGGTTCACACAGCCTATCTTGACCTCACCAAGGATTTTGACACCGTCCCCCATTCTGGAATTATAGCTAAACTCACTAAACTAGGTATAAATCCCTGTCACAAGAAGGGTTGCCAACTGGCTCACTGACAGAACCCACACAGTAAAAGTTGCAGACTCCAAATCTGACCTTAAAGCAGTGACAAGTGGAGTACCATAGGGTTCCGTCCTGGGACCTCTCCTGTTTGATTTACTTCTCTGAAGTACAGGCTAACACAGAAGTCCTCTGGCTAACGAATTTCACAGATGACTGCAAAGTAGGAGCCACAGTCAAGTCCCCAAATGATGTGGACATCCCGCAAAAGGGCCTCGCTGAGACAGATGCCTGGTGTCAGAGCCATGGCCTCATGCTCAATGCCAAAAAGTGCAGTGTCATCCCTTTTGGTAAAAACTCTGTACTCATGAACTACCACATAGGCAGCAATCTACTTAACACCGAAAGTGTGATAAGAGACCTTGGGACCCAGGTGGACAGTAGTCTCTCTTTTGATAGTCACATCGCCACAGTAGTCAGGAAGTCCTTCTACGTGGCATACCTCATCATAAAAGGGTTCTCATCCAGGAAAAAAGAGGTGATTGTTCCCCTCTGCTCGACATTCATTAGACCCATGATAGAGTACAATGCCCCTTTTGGAATGTACCTCACAAGACATCTGCAGCAGCTGGAAAGGCCACAGAAGTACCTCACAAAGAGGATTACTGGCCTCAAATGCCCTACACTGACTGCCTCAAAAAAACCCAGCTTTACTCCATAGCATATCACCTACTCCGAGGTGATTTCTGCCTAACATATAAAGCTATGTCAAACCCAGAGCTGTTGGACATGCTACACCTAAAGAAATCCGAGCTACACGCTCTAGGGATCTAAACCTTGTCACCACAATAAACAGGACATGCTGGAGGGATAGATTCCTGTCCCAGAGACTTCCCATACTCTGGAACAGGATACCCATCTATGTCAAGCAAAGTTCTTCATTAGCACTCTTCAAGAAAAATCTTGATGAGTGGATGGGAAATAGGAAATACACCCTGGGGATCACTTCTGTGTCTCTGCTCGACAGTGGCACAGGAAATAACTTTCTTGGGTGGCATAAGCCAGGGAAACTTGTTGGCTAGGCTTACGTAGGCCCTTGGGCCGATAGCCTAGTACCTACCTATGAACCTTTTATGCAGTATGTCACTGCTGGAACCATGGCACCTGCCTCAGACCCCTTCCCTGTTGTCCCAGCAGGAGGGCCAGATTCTGCACCCCCAGCTTCAAACCCTGAACCTTGCAGCCTGGCTAATTACCTGAGCTCTCCAATACCAAACCTCAGTAAGCAAGTGCTGGATGTCATTCTGGAGGCAAGGAGGCCTAGTACTAGAAAATCCTATGCTGAAAAGTGGAAAAGACATTGTTCCTGGAGCCAAACTCAGGGGATGGGCACAACAATGCACTACTTACTGCATATTCTTCAATACTTAACAGAGATGCTTCACAAGGGCCTTTCCTTCTCTTCTATTAAAATTCATGCCTCAGCCATTTCAGCACATTATAATACTGATCCACTCCACTTCTCTCACCCCCTGCTGAAACAATTCCTCAGAGGGGCCAAAAATTTAAAACCACCCAGGAGAGCCCCTACTCCAGCCTGGGACCTTAACTTTGTATTGGAAAAGCTCACTCTACCTCCTTTTGAGCCAGCTGCAACTGCAGAGTTGAAATTCCTTTCTTGGAAAACAGCCTTCCTTCTAGCCATCACTTCAGCAAGAAGAGTGTCTGAATTACAGGCCCTCATGGCAGTGGAGCCCTTCATCGTCTTCCATGCGGACAGGGTGTCCCTCAGGACCAATCCTTCCTTTATGCCCAAGGTGGTATCCAGTGTGGCCCTTAATCAGCCCATTCATTTGCCAACCTTCTTTTCTAATCCACAGAACAAAGGAGAACGAATACTGCACTCTTTGGACGTGCACAGACAACCTAGATTTTATTTGGACAGGACTAAGCCTCTCAGGAAAACTGAACAGCTGCTAGTTGCCTTTGCTGCAGGGCAGAGGGGAAGGCCATTTCAAAGCAAACCATTTCTAAGTGGATAGGCCATTGCATTCATTTCTGCTATAAGCACCATGGAAAACCTACCCCACAGGGGATAAGATCACATTCCACCAGGGCTACATCTACTTCAACAGCCTTTCTCAGACGTGCTCCTACTAGGGACATCCTAGAAGCTGCTACATGGAGTTCTGTACATACCTTCACCAAGCATTACCACTTACCAATTTTTTTCTAAATCCAGAGCTGGTTTTGTCACTGCAGTCTTGCAGGGCCTAATAGCAGGTCCTAATGCTCTCTAATTGCCTCCTCCCTTCCTTAGCTTTGGGAATCTACCCAAATGTAATGACTGCAACAGTGAAACATAAAGAACCATAGTACAGTTGTGTACACTTACCATAAATGTAGATGTTTGAGTGTATTCACTGTTGCAGTCCTGGTTACCCTCCCTCCAGCCCCCTGACTTCTATTGGCTATACGTCTCTTCTTGTTTACTGTATTTAAGCTTTCTGGTGTATTTGCTTTTTGTTGGAGATGTAACCTTGTATATATTGCTTCCCATTATGGGGGCACCTGACATCTGGGGAAAGAAAAACTGATGTAGTGGCATCAGCTGCATGCTTTATACCCCTGACTACCTGTCATGGAAGAAGAGACAGCACCCAATGCAGGACCCAAGACTTTGCTAATCAGGCTGGCTGAGGGCTACCTGCAAGCAGATAACCCAAATGTAATGACTGCAACAGTGAATAGACTCGAACATCTACATTTGTGGCAATTGTACACAACTGTACTTTTTGGCACAGGCTGTCCTTTCTTTGTTGCAATATAATATGTTGCAGTATAAGAAACAAACAGCTGTTCTGCTTTTCTAAAGGATTTAGTTCTATCAGGATTGTGCATATCCAGAGTATGTAGAATCCATTCTCCCTGGTTTTGATGATCTAGATTTAACACTGGAAGAATGATGGCTTAATTCAAAGTAATCTCTGAACCAGTTATGTACAACACTGAGAGATTGTGCTTTATATCTATGGAAAATAACATAGGGCTCATTCAACATGACAGCTTGTAAGTCAGCTATTCTTTATGCAGATGTCAGAACAATGGGAACAGTTTTCCATACAAGGAACTTTAGGAACTTTAACTCTGCTTAATGAGCAGGTTCAAATAGAAATATGGTTAACTTTTCCAGCACAAAGTTAAGATCCCAAGAAGTAGTAACCTGTTTGTGAGATCTCACATGTAAAAGTCCCTCCATAAAATGTTTAACTTAAAATAAGGAACTGAACTGGGGGATCCATCTTGTGTGATTAGGTTCACATTGTGCGGAAGCTTGTGGTAGTTATTTCTGGCCAGTTCCATAAGAAGAGAGAACCAAAGTTGCCTGGGCAAAAGGGGGGGGGGGGGTCATCACTGTGATCTTCAGCATTACCCAAGATATGGGTGGATGGGCATAAAGCAACATTGCCAACCATGGGAAAGGAAATGCATCTATTTTCCAGGCTTGTTTAGAAGGAATCCCTCAGCAGAATTTGTGTAGTTGTCTGTTCTGAAAGTAAAGAACATAATTGTTTGAGTTGTTCCCCACAACTGGATCAATTCCTGGAAGACTCCACCGTTGAAGGTTCTGTTTGTGAGGAAGTTTGTGGTAGTTGCCCTTGGCCAATTCCATAAGAAGGGAGAGCCAATGTTGCCGGTGTAAAAATGTGGTCATTAAAATTATTTTGGAGAGTCCTTCTGGATCTTCAGAATTACCCCGGGTATCAGTAGAAAGACTGGAAATGCATAAAGGAATATTCCTGTCCATGGGAATAAAAAATCATCTGTTTTCCAGACCTGTTTGCAGAAGACTGGGGTGTATCATACTCCTGTTGCCTGGTGTGAGTAGGTCCACTTTGTGATGAAGCTTATGGTAATTGCCCTTGGCCAATTTCATAAGAAGGGAGAACCAATGCTGTCCAGTCAGCAGGCAGACTGAAGGAGTGGGAGGACGCCAGTGCTTTTGGAAGCTGGCTGGTTGTGTCCTGGTCTGGACGCTACCCATATAGCATAAAAGACTACTGCAGCAGTGGGAATAATCAACACCTGCTTTCATTAAGGTTAACATTAGTTAGTGGAAACTGGATTAAGTTAGTTTGATCATTTGCTTCATTATAGCCTTGTAATTCACAAATAGATTTTGCAGACTGTAAATCTAAAATCATGGTTACTACTAGTGTACCTTAGTCCTATATAGTTTGTCAACCTGAACCAAGTTGTCAGCTGAGGACTGTTGTACTTTGACAAATTTATATCATTTGATAGGTACAAGCAGTTTTCACAAGTATCACTGTTATCAAGAATCACACAAAAATGCAAATTATACAGAACAGCGCTTATATGTGTGTGTGTTTATACACACACACACACACACACACACACATACACACATATACACACAGAGCCAGTGACAGACACCACCATTTGTGTAATTTCCTATTTCTAAGCTGTCATTTTTAAAGGCAAAAAGTTCCATCTTCTACCTGCGCTAAGTTGGAGATAGTTACTTAAATTTATTTGCAGTTTTTAACATTCTATTTCAAACATGGAACTGCTTATGTCTTGTATTTAGCTCCTGATTTATAACATTAACCCCCATTATACTACATATATTTATAAGTTATGTACTCACTGTAACTAGGCATCTGTGTTGTCCATTTTCATTATTCCTCAACACATGGGTTCGGATCTGATTTGGCTCCAACTCCTGAGCTCCTCCCTCTACCCATAATGCCCTTGTCTATCACCAATACTTCAGATAGAGTTTTTTGCCATAAGGACCCTATAAATAGATAGAAGCGGGCATAGCTGAAAGAAAAGGGCTCAAAGCTGGAATTATAAGCTCCAATAATAATCAGGTTCCTCCAGAAGATTTATGGACGGGGGTGGATGGCAAGGAAGTTGAGGAAGAATGAAAATGGACAGCACAGATGCCTAGTTGTGGTGAATGCATAACTTATAAACCTGATGTTGTCTTTTTTATTCCTCTTCATGTTGAATATGTGTTATAGGACATAGTCTCCAGCTATGTTGACCTTGGTTGGCCCTCGTGAAAGGATATTCTGGAGTACCGCCGAACCAAAGGCAGCTCTACTTCTGGATATAAATTCTAAATTTGTAATGAGTAACAAAGGTATGTGCATTGGACTATGTGGCTGCTGCACAAATGTCATCAATAGATGTTCTTGACCAAAAAGAAGCTGAATTAGGCATGGATCTAGTTGAGTGAGCTTTGGGTGGTTTAGGTAGGGAAATACCTTGCTGAGAATACGCTCAGGAAATGCAATCAGTGATCCATTTAGCTAGAATAACTTCAGACTAGATAACCCAGTCCTTTTGGAGGAGAAAAAAAATAAATAGCTGATCTGATTTTCTGAATTATTTTGACCAGTGTAGATACAAATATAACTGTCTGTGCACATATAGAAGATAAAGCATGTATTCTCGTTTATTTGAAAAATTTGGAAAGAAGACCGGTAACTGGATGTATTAGTTAATGTTTGATTCAGAAGCCAACTTAGGTAAAAAAGGAAGGGTTAATTCTTCAAGAAACCCTGTCTTTATGGAAGACAATGTAGGAAGTCTCTAATGAAAGGGCCTGGAGTTCATAATTTATTCTTGCAGAAGTAATAGCTACTAAGAGGACTGCTTTCCATGAAAGAAATTTTAGGCATTTTTCGCTGAAGGTTCAAAAGGTTTTTGAGTTAGGCCTTGTAGCACGACTGTCAGATCACATGGGGGTGAAGGATCTTTTATTGGTGGTCTGAGGAGAAAAATGCAGTTAAGAAATGCTTTACATAACTTGGAAGAGGCCAAGGAATAATTTACTTCTCCTATATGATAATTAGAAATGGCAAGCAATTGCAATTTAATTGTAGAAAAACTAGCTCCTTCTTTAAAGAAAACAGTCAAAAATTCAAAGACAGCAGGAACCAGGGCAGTAAAAGGGTCAGCATCATATTTCAGTGCCCAAAGGGAGAATCTTTTCCACTTACTTTTATAAACCTTCTTGGTAGAGTCTTTTAGCAAGGATAACATTATGGTATGTACTGGAGAAGAAAGTCTGGGACATCTGACCATTATTAGAAGTGGGGAAACCATGCTTTTAGCTTGAGGGCTTGGATATTGGGATGGCTCATCCCTGAGGGGTGTGAGAGGAGATCTGGAAAGGTGTCCAGTATCCATGGAGGATAACGAAGATGAGACAATGGGATGGGGAACCATACCTGTCAAGGCCAATAGGGGGCAATAAAGATGACTGAGCTCTTCAACCAGGTTGCTTTCTCTAGAAATTTGGGAATCAAGGAAAGTGGAGGATAGGCATAGAGGAGACTGGGTGGCCAAATATGGAATAGAGCATCTCTTGGTGACTCCCCCTGAGGGGGGATGAAGGCAAAATACCTGCTGCACTTGTTGTGGGGGGAAGTGAAGAGGTCGCAGTATGGTTGAACCCAATGACAAAAATTTTCCACCACAAGCTGTTTAAGAGACCACTCATGCAGCATCAAAATGGACCTGCTTAATTTGTCCACTAAGATGTTGGTTTTTACTGGTATGTGCATTGAACCTAGAAAGTGGTTTGAGAAGATTTCTCATTGCCACACTCTTATGGCCTCTCTGCAAAAAGGCTAAAATTGGGTTCACCCTTGTTTGTTGCTGTGCCTGACAACAGACCTGTTGTTGGTCTGAATCACAATAGTCCCTAAAGGAAGAGTATCTTGAAATGCCTGCAGCATTTAATAGGACTGCTTTAATCTCCAGTGCATTGATATGCAAATTGGTCTTTTGGAGGGACCATGTGTCCTGGGAGGGTCTACTTCGAATAACTGAACCGCCACTTCACCGACACCCAGAAGATCGAGACGGAATGACCAAACAGGTAGGTGATCGAAAAGGCGATATTCTGACAGCCGAAAGACCAACAACGGCAACGTGTGAGCGCGATCCGGTAAGTGTGCGATAGTGACGGATTTAGGATTGGGGAGCGGACAGGTAAGTGTACGACAGTGTGGGATTTTAGGTTATGGTGTGGGAAAGGTGAGTGTGCGGTAGTGTCGGACTTAGGGTTCCGGTAAGGTAAGTGTGTGATAGTGACGTAGTGTAATGTAGGGAAGGGTTGAGTGTGTTAGGGTAAGTATGCGGGTGGAGTGAGTGTGCGATAGTGACGGGCTTAATGTTTTAGGGTGGGTTAAGTGAGTTAGGGTTAGGGTGCAGGTAGGGTAAGTGTGCGATAGTGACGGTGTTGAGGTTTAGGGGTGGGTTAAGTGAGTTAGGGTTAGGGTGCGGGTTGGGTAAGTGTGCGGTAGTGTCGGACGTTAGGGTTAGGGTTTAGGTTAAGGTTAGTGGATATGTTATTGTGTGCAGTGTGTAGTTTACGTTTTTTGTGTCGGTATAATGGTGTTCGGTTTTTTGAGTTGTTGGTGTTTGTCAGTGTTGTGTGTTTTCGGTTGTTTGGGGTCGGTAAATTGTGTGTCGGTGAATCGGAAGTTCGGTTATACAAAGTAGACCCTTCCCGGGGCATCCTTCCCAAGAAATGCCCCACCCACAATACCCAGGGATCCCAGAGGTGGAGCCTGGGGTAATCTTATAGAACTTACAGAATTAAAAAAGCAATTACGATTAAATACAACTGATCCACCTGGCTTGAATGACCTGACTTCAATTCACTCATTACTAAAATTAAAATGTCACATTATTAAAAATATTCAGTACTGCATTTGTCAGACATTTATCAATAAATTGCTCAGAGAAATTTTTAATGTTTTAAACAATGTAATGTCCCGATTTTGCATTACTATTTATTATTATTTCTTATAGTGCACACATGTTCACATTATTTTAGGGACATGGCACAGCAAACACTACCGAAAGAGCTATATGTTTTTAAACCTACTTACACCAACACCTAATCCCATCCAGTCTACTCATCCACCCCACCCACACAACATGCACTTCCTCTTCTCCACTATTACAAATACTCTGCTTACCCTCTTACTTTGCCTCTCCTACATCTCCACTTCATTCTACCTATACCAAGTCAGAAAGCACCCCTCACCAACACTACCACTAACCATACTCCACTCACAATTCTGTGCTTATAGTGGCATCAACCTTCAACTCTTCAGTCACACAACCTTCCTACTCTTACTTCCCAAACACACACACTCATCACCCTAACTCCACAGCCTGTAAATATCACAAACTAACAATCAAACGTAAACTCCTGCTACTACACTGTAGTACACAAATTAAACTCCGAGCTGACATCCATCCCAACCCCGGTCCCAATCACCTCAACAAACACTGTCTTCCTCCTGTCCCTCTCCTAACACCTGTATCCATTCTAACACACATCCCCATCCCTACCCCCCCTTTTCACAAAGCCTCTGACTCAGATCTGCTACTAGTAAATCTCAGCCTTTGAAGCATCTTAAATAAAGCATGCAAATTCCATGCTACCCTAGCAACTTACCATATATAGCTGTAATAACTGAAACCTGGTTAAAGCCCCACATTAAAGACCGTGAAATTCTCACAACAGGCTAAGGTTAGACAGAGTTAATAAACATGGAGGGGGACTTGCTGTTATGTTTAAAGATACCCTCAAAGTCATACAACTAACCTGCATCCCCCCCGATCTACCCAACTCTGAACTACTGACTATCTGCCTTGAAATTAACCCTAACAAATCTATAATTATTATAGCCGCCTACTTACCCCCAGGCAATAAACTTCCCCTCATGGAAACCTACTAAACTGGTCAGCTACCAAATTCTCCCAAGAACCAATTGTGCTTGGTGACTTTAACCTGGATTGGCATACCTGCACATCAACTAGTCCATCTAAATTTGTTAATCTCTTTAACTTCACCCAAACAATAACCTGTCCAACCCGCATAGACAAACACTTCTACAAGCAGTCAACATTAGACTGGATCTTAACTAACAAACCTAACCTTAGTTATCTAGCTGGGTGCCTACTTGACTCCCTCAGTGATCACTCTCCAACCTTCCTTTATAGAAAGCGAGTACATACACAAAGTAACATCATCTACAAATATATCACTACTAAGAAAAACTTCTCCCCGACTAATTTTAACCTCCTACTCCAACAATGTAACTCAAAGCCTCTTAAACACCTACAGTTAGATGCTGCTATTGACTACTTTAATGAAACCTTCCTTACAATCTTAAATAGTCTAGCCCTCACTAGAAAATTACGTATTAAAACCAAGCACCTCCTATGGCTAACCAAGGACACCAAACTACTACTGAAGTGTAGAGATAAAGCATACCTCCAAAAACAAAACTGACCTCTCAACTTATCAACAACTAAGCAACTTAACAAAGAAACAAAGACAAACAACATATATCCTATCCTGTCAACAAAAACACCATAACAACCTCCCAAAATTCTGGCAATCCATCAATCAGCTCATAAACCCAGGTCATACCTTTACCCCTCCTCCTGTCACCCCAAACAACCCTGACCCTATTCCATCTCAATTCAACTCCCACTTCATTAACACCATCATCTCCCTACTAGACAACCAACCCAGCCACTTTCTGTCCCCACCCCTGCCCCAGATATTCACAATCCCTTCTCCTTCAAACCCGTACAAACTAACTGCATAAAAACTCTCTTAACCAAACCCAAACCTGGCTGCAAAGCTGCAGATAAACTCCCAAATGAGTTTCTAAAACTTGCCACCTCTTCCATCTGTTACCCCATTTCTATTCTGATTAACCAGTCTGTTAAAGAACAATATGTTCCTCTTCTTTGGAAAATATCTCACATCATACCGCTCCACAAAGGTGGGCCCTCCAGTGAACTAACTATCGACCCATAGCCATCCTGTACCCCCCTTGCAAAAATACTAGAAAAATGTATCCACAACCAACTCATTAACTACTTCCTTAACAATAACCTTCTGTCCGGCACACAGCATGGCTTTAGACCTAAGCACAGTACTAGCACTGCCCTCCTGAACTTCACTAACACCATCCATCATCGCATGAATGAAGGCCAGCATGTTTCTTCCATCTTTCTCAATATGTCAAAAGCTTTCAACACCATATCCCCCCAAGTACTACTCAATAAACTATCCTTCTGCGGTTTCAGTCCTTAGCTCTCTCACAGTTAGATTGGCTAGAGCTCCCCAACTTTTTATCACTTAATCAACTAACCTTAGCCCAAAACATAATCCATTTCCCCAGTAACTGCCCTGCTATCTCCCACCTAGTCCTACCTAGTAGCATTCTCAGATCTCTCAGATCTTCTAACAAACTCTTACTCAAGGTCTCTAACTCCCACAACTATCATGGCGACTCCCTCTACCCTCACAAAATAGCCAAACTCTGGAACACGCTTCCAGAGACAATAACAAAAAACCCAACTCATATTCAGTTCACACTCCTAAAGGATCATCTAACTAATCATTGGCTGTGCTCTTGCCACTCCCCTGGATAACTACTAACCCACTTCTATTTTTAGTTCTCATCATAACTACTATCCAATGTTATATTATTTGTCTTGAATAAAAATGGCACAGCATTGTAAAGTGCAATTGCTTTATATGTACTAATGCCTGTATTGCTCTGTCAATCATATTGTATAAATGCCTGTATTGTTTGCAATTATTGTTTGAAATACTGTAGAGCATTTCTCCCCGGGTCACAGCAGAAAATGGGCCCCTGGCTCAGTCAGACACTACCGGATAAACAAATGTAATAAATAAATAAAAAAATAAACATTTTCTATAGTTATATTAACTTTTACACAAGGCAATAACAGTGGACTATCATTTGATGTAGAGACATGTTTATGGACAGACTTTGTTTTTGTTCACTTGTTTATGTATTTAATATTCTGTACCGTTAAGGAGGCCTGTATATAAGGAAATGATGTATGCACCCTTTTTAGATTCTGATAACGTTCTGGGTAAGAATGAAAGCACTAAATCCTGGGTAAAGCATCTGACTTTCACTGGTCATTTTGTTTTTTTTTTCATACTTGGTGGATTTACCTGCAGTCATTTTGGCATCCCTCAGAGGTTGACTGTATTTTTCATTTGGTTACTGGTCTTTTACGCCATCTGCCGTTGTTTTGCAGGTCTAATAATTGTTTTAATGAATGGAGTTCACAACTGCCTGTTCCATAGATGTAGCAGTTCTCAAGGGAGGTCTTATTAATGAATATGTATTCCTTAATACTTTATTTGCATGCCCTTCAAACTTTAGTTATCAATTGTAATTCCTAAATTATCATGTGATGAGCTTTCTGAATCTAGACTGTATGAGTAGTACAGATTTTGCTTCTCTGTATGCAGCACCTTACACTTTGTCTTTTTAAACTTTATACCATATAACCGGTATCAATCCCTGGCAGGGAATGTAGTCTCTAACTTGCAGTCCACATTTCTCCTTGGCCTCATCCCACTCTATTACCTTTCCTTCTCTTGTAATTTGCTCTCAATACCTTGATTCCATTGCCAATTTTCTCCAGTAAATTCCTGCCCCCTCTAGCCTACTTTCTGCACCCCTTCTTGCAGTCACCCTTATTGACAAAATCTCCTTTCTCCATTCCCATGTTGGCTTAATTATGTTGAACTACATACTGATCATTAACTAAGGTAACTACCAGAGTTTTAAAGTAAGATTATTATTATTTATCCTGAGGAAAAACATACCTACTCTCACATGAAGTCTTTACAAAAAAAAAGTTACGGCATTATATCAGTTTCTTTGGGCGAGGTCTGGATAATTTATACTTTTCTCATATGGGGGGACATTAGTTTGGTCACTTGACATGCTGTCCTTATGACCAGATAGCTCACCCCACCATGAGTAAAACATGAGTTAAACACAACCTGCCATTCCTTACATTATACCATAATGTTCCTTTGCACAAGGTTTTCAAACCCCTTGTGTATGTTGCTTTATGTTGTCTTTATAGACAGTCCCCAGGATTAAGAGTAGAGAAATGTGAAAATTAAAGAAATTTTTCTTTCCCAGACTGTCCAGAAAAGTAAGTCAATGATTTTCACAGAGTTTTTGCACTGAATGATTACAGTATTTGATATCTGTAATAGTGGAATGTGAGTATAAGCATGACTAATGTATGTATAACTCAGAGTGAATTGCTGCTTACATCAGCAGCCCTTTAGCTCCCATAATGCCAGTGAAATGTGTTTTTAGTTGGGCTGTATGGGCCCAAACAGGCTTTTGGCATTAGCCACTTCACAAGACTTTACAAAAATAATCATACTGTGGTGGTGGTGCATATATATATATTAGCTTATATAATATATACATATTTTTTTCCACTATACATTGCTGAGGAAATATAAGAGTGATTGTTCCTCAAGCTCATTTGTATCCACTATCTTCTCCCTACCAGAACTTATCATAGAAAGAGATTTCACATGTCAGTATGTTATTATCACATAGGGATCAACTTATACATGCAAGTGAGCTCAAAGGAGAATGTACTGTAAAAATGTCAAGTATTTATGCATAAATTCAAGGTATTAAGTACAAGGAAGAACAACCAATAGAAAATAAATACAATGTGAACTGGGCTTCAACTAATTATTTCTTCACGTCATTTAGAAATGAAATGCTGTAAAAGTATTAATTAAATAATAAGGATGACTGTGAACTTATAGGATACAAGGACAAAAATACATTTGCAGTGAAAGCAAAGCATAAGCCTCTAGCTTTCCTGAAAAATCAGAGTTGTACTGGTTCACATTCTAGTAAAGTGATTCATTATATTAGATATACAGCTGATATCAACCAGTGTTTTCAATTCCTCAATATGGAAACTCTAGAACAAGTGATTTAATAGTTGTCATTGTGGTGTTGTATACATTGTATACATTTATGTTTTATTATCTTTACAAGTTTATTTATTTGAAACCCAGCAGCAATTATACTGAGTAAGGTCACTAGAAAAGGAATAAACAAAACCCTTTCAAGAAAATGTGGTTCTGGATATGCCTTATAAACATAAACTGCAAATGTAGTTCTCAGGTCACAATAACTGAAAGAGAAGAAAACAAAGTTATTAAAAATGCAAGAACAAAGATGCAGTTTAGAAAAAAAAATGCTAACGTGCTCTATTAGTCAAAAGTCAGCCCATTCTGTCTAATATTTCTGTTTCCCAGTGTTATTTTGTCCTGTCTTTTTTTATCTACTGCAAATACACTGCTTCAATTTCACAATATACTGCTTACAATTTTCTGTTAAAAAATTAGCAAACCTTGAACTTGTTTGCAGTTTTCTAATTTTGGGAAGCTCTGGTATCTACCAATAAATGCAAAATCAAATTAATGACATTTTAACAGACCTCTGTAAGTCAACAGTGTGCAGCAATGTCTTTTTATGCTACAAAGTACTGTTTTAGGTACAGTTAGTCTATAGTATAGCTGCCCTTATTTCTTTTTGAGCAGTCACACTCATTATTTCCATTCTCAATGCCTGTGTTTTGAACCTTGTCAGTAAACTATTCCCAACTGCAATGTCAACTACTTTGGAAATCCAACTACCTGATTGAGGAGGAAAAAGATGATAAAGATCATACTCATCTTTTCTGTCAGTTAAAGGTGGAAGCAAAAAAACTGGAATTCTATTAATCAGATACATTCACTTCCAAATGTAACTAAGGACAACATTGTGCTTACCAAATGTTGTTGCGTCTTTCAGCTTTTCCCAGTTAGGGGTCGCCACAGTGGAACTGCTGTCCGCTAATGATTGGCAGTACATTTTTTACGTGCCGAGTTGCCGGCCCTGACCCACAACCTTCAATGAAGGTACGCCCATTCACGCATGTCTCCACACAGAGGACGCTCTAGCTGAGAATCGAACAGAACGTCTTACTGTGAGGCGACAATGCTACCGCAGCACCACCACCGCAGTATGATTATAAAATGAAAGGAAAAGAAAAGGGTGGCATAATGGGAGACTAGAATTTAGAGAAGTAGATGAAATACCCCACTATTAAAAGTGCTTAGAAGAATGCGAAAGAGACAGAAATGGACAATGCTTTACACAAAAGGAGAAAAAAAAAACTAAGGAAAAGATTTGGAACAACAATATTCAACAAAACAGACATTAGTACCACAGGTGATGATTGTCGCTTGTCCGGTCAGGATAAAACAGACTAGCAGTTGTGGGTTCAGTTCAAACAGCTTTATTACACACACACATACATCAGGATTGAGACTTAGTAACTTAAACATATATACAGATTGACTACTGCACTTATGCATGTTAACAGTCTGGCTGTTCACTCAAAATGGCACTGCTGCCTGCATAGGTTCATAGGCAGGTACTAGGCTATCTGCCCGAGGGCATTTATAAGCTTAGCTAGAGTGTCGGCTTTCGCTGCCCCATTGATTAATTAACTGATCCTCTGTCAAGCAGAGCCAATGAAGTGATCCTAGGAGTGTATTTTCTGTTACCCATCCACTCGTCAAGGTTTTTCTTGAAGAGTGTTAGTGAGGGGCTCTGCCTAATGTAGTTTGGAATTTTGTTCCAAAGCATGGGGAGCCTCTGTGACAGGAATCTATCCCTCCAGCATGTTCTATTTATTGTGGCGAGGTTTAGCTCACTAGAGCACATGGCTCGCACTGACTTGGATTTCTTTAGGTGGAGCATGTCCATCAATTTTGAGTTGGACATGGCTTTGTAAGTCAGGCAGAGATCACCTCTGAGTAAGCGATATGCCACTGAGTACAGCTGGAGTTTTATGCCACTGAGTACAGCCAGAGTTTTTTTCAGTCGGGCTACATAGGACATATGTTTGAGGCCAGTAATCCTCTTGGTGAAGTACTTTTGTGGTCTTTCCAGCTGTTGGAAGTGTCTTGTGAGGTACATCCCAAATGGGGTTTTGTACTCTATGATGGGTCTGATGAGTAACGAGTAGAGGGGCACTATAACCTCTTTATTTCTAGATGCAAACCCTTTAGTAATTAGATGGGTCACATAGAAGGATTTCCTAACTACTTTGGCAATATGATTGTCTAAGGAGAGATTAGTATCTACCTGGGTCCCCTTATCTCTTATTACCTCTTCTGTATTAAGGGGGCTGCCACCTATGTGGTAATTCTTGGGTGTTTTGTTTTTCCCAAATGAGTTGACTATGCATTTTTTTGGCATTTAGCTTGAGGCCATGACTTTGACACTAAGTGTCTGTCTCAGTAAGGCCCTTTTGGAGGATGTCTGTGTCAGCCGGAGAGTGCTCTGTATTTATACACACGTGCCCTCACTTTGAAATGCTTCTTAAAGACACAACACTCACTCTGTTCGACATCCTCCCTCTTTGAGAAATAAGTCATACACAGTAATAATGACAATGATTATTGACATGCAGTTGTACAGAAGTAATCCTTTGACATGCAGTTATACAGAACTAATTACAAGTTTTCACTTTCATGTCCAGGTTGCTGTGCATTTTGACTAAGTCTGGAAATATGATCTGATCGTGTGACATAAAAATCAGGACTGGGTTTAGCCACAGGGACCGTCTCTAATGAATGTTCAACTTCAGGGACATCATCAGGAATAGGAATAGGTACTGAGACATGTCCTTCAACAGGATCATCATCTGGATTGCTCTGAAATCTAGAGTCTGTATCACAGGTACGATGCTGCAATATCGATTCAGACACCGGAAGAAGATGCCTATGATTTTGTCTGTATTCTATACCCTCAGATTCTGCCAAGTAAGATTTCGGCTTGGCACATACACCTCTCACTAGACCAATTTGATCAAACCCTTTTGCCATTTGCATCCTCACTATCTCTCCTTCTTTCAATGGATGAAGAAATCTGCTCATTTTATCATAGTTGGACTTCTGGAATGAACACTTTTTGAAGGTTTTATATTACAAGATCGAAGCTTTACTTAAACTTGTAATATCAAAACTGTAAATTGTTGAATGGCTGATTTAACTCAAGGAAATATTTCCCTTGGCCATTCTGTGGAGTATGCCCGTTTCTCCAATTTGGAGCGATCCTGGAGTTGGTATATTTAGGTTGGGGGTGTGGGGGGGGGCACAACCCCCCCACTTGATTTTGGATGTACAGTTTTTTTTTGTTTTTGTTTGTTTTATTCGGCCAAGGGAAGTGTCTCCCTTGGTTGAATTGACCATTTGACAATTTTAGCTGTCGATATTATAAGATCGAGCTTTAGTTTTTCGATTAACTAAAGCTTCGAAGAAAATATAGATGCTTTTTGAATAGTTGGGCTTTAATTGCTCTGGTGTTTTTAGCTTTAGGCACCAACAAACTGGAACTGATAGGCAAGATTTTTCTTGTTTGCCTAGACATAAGTCTCTGAGCAGGTGAGCCAAGTAAATTGTCACGGGGTATATTTCTGAGATTAAGCAAATTCAAGAAAACATTGATATTGTCACACTTTGACCTGTCTAGTAATTTTTTTGCACTTTGTACTGCACATTCAGCTAGGCCATTTGACTGTGAGTACCCAAGACTACTGGTAACATGGATAAAGTCCCACTCTTTTGCAAATTTCTGAAAAGCTGACTGGTAAACTGGGCACCATTGTCAGAAATAACTGTGTGTGGACTACCATGGACTGAGAAATGATGTTTCAACTTAGTAATGACAGTACTACACATTAGGTCAGGTAGCAGATCAATCTCGAACCAATTCAAATAAGAGTCTACCAGCACTAAGTAATGTTGGCTATTCCACTCAAATATGTCAGTAGCTACTGTTGACCAAGTTAGTTCAGGAATCTGGTTTAGCTGAAGTCGCTCTTTTTGCAAATGCAGTCTAGTACTATTGCATACTGAACAAGATGAAAGTACTGTATAGATATCTTTTGACAGAGAAGGCCAAACTACTAGTCCTCTTTCCCTTCTTTTGGTAGCTTTGGAACCTGGGTGGCCACGATGCAAAATCTGGATATACTTATGTTGTAAAAAAGTAGGAATGACAACTTTAGGACCTTTGAAAATGATACCATCTTCCATCAACATCTCATCTCTGAAAGGAAAATAAGGTCGCACATCTGTTGGTACACAAGATTCCTTTGACGGCTGTCCAACATTGATGAAGTGGTTGAGCTTTTGCAAAATTGCATCGGTCTTTGTATGATCTCTTAGCTCATCAAGTCTTGTGGTAGAAAAATGATGCACTTCCATGACATCAAAGTCAAAATTCTCTGCATCAAGCTTTTCTGTGGTATTTCTGGGTGATCTGGATAAGGTATTAGCCAGATAAAGAAATTTACCTTTTGTATAGGCCATTTTGAGGTTGTATTTTTGTAATCTCAGTATCATTCTTTGTAGTCGTGCTGGAGCTTTAGGCGTAGGCTTCTTTAAAATAGGTTAATGATTAGTCTCAGTCTGGATAGCTCGGCCATAAATATAATCATGGAACTTCAAACCTGCAAACACAATTGCTAAAAGTTCCTTCTCAATTTAAGCATACTGCATCTCAGTTTGGATAAGAGTTATAGACGCATAAGCAACTGGTGTATTCTCTTGAAGAATAACTGCACCAAGACTGAACTTTGAAGCATCACAGGAAAGAATTACTGGTTTGTGGACATCATAGTATCTTAACAGTGGGCTGGCAAATTTCTGTTTCAGGTCATCAAATGCTCTCTGGTGTTTTTCCAACCATGACCAGGTAACATTTTTGCATGTCAGCTCTCTTAAGGGAGATGATAATTCATTGAAGTCTGATATAAACTTGCTCAAATAGTTAAACATGCCAAAAAAACACTGTTAGGCTTGGACATTGTCTGGAGATGGCATCTCAAGAATGCCTGTTTGGAAGGATCTGGTCGTAAGCCTGAACAGGTAAATAAATGACCAACATAAGTGACTTCTGGTAACCTGGATTTACATTTCAGAGGAATGAGCTTTAGATTCACTTCACATGCTCTTTCTAGAACTTTCCTGAGCACATGGATAGCCTGAAAAAAATTGCTCCATTGCACGCTAAAAAACTTCACTGGCAGAATTTATTCCAAAAAGCATTCTGAGAAATGTGTCCACCAAATGGTATACTGAATGTAGTCAGTAGGGAAGATTTGTGACCAAGCATTACTTGCCAAAATGAACTCTTCATGTCTGAGAAAAAAACAGTGGCATTTGGCATGAGGGTAGCAACTTCCTTGACTGTATGCATAGGATGGTGAGATCTCTTTAATGCTTTAAGTCTCTTGGGTCAATACATATTCTGATTTCATCTGAGCTTTTCTTATGAGCAACTACCATGGAAGATACCCATTCAGTTTGTTCTGTAACTGGACAAATCACACCTTGCTGCACCATTTTCTCTAACTGGACTTTGACTCTGTTCTGCATAGCTATCAGAACTCTTCTTGCTGGTCTGACCACTAGACTGACCTCTGGGTCTAATTTCTTGGAGAACACAACTGGAAATTTGCCTAGCTTGTCTTTGAAAACATCAGCATACTCAATTGGTGAAAATAGAACTAGGACATGTGCTTACATGACGGACTTCTTTGGTAAAAGAAACAGTTTCATCTTTTAACTGTCTCTGAGACCTAATAATGACTGTACATGTCTTTTGACTACAGAAAATTGCAAGTTGTAACTGTTCTCAGCTGAATAGCATGAAAGCACTACTGAGCCTTTGTTTGAATCTCTTCACCTCCATAAGCAACAAGCTTCACACAAATTGCCAAATTAATTTGATCACTAGGTCTTACTCTAGCAAATGTTTCTGCTGACATAACATTGCACTTTGAACCAGTGTCCATTTTGAGCTGTATGAGTTTACCATTAATCAGGACAGTACAAAACACTTCGTTCTTTGTCAACAAATCCACTGCATTAACTTTATCAACCACTGACACACTATATACATAAAAAGTAGAGCTGAAGCTTTCCATATGATCAACTTGCTTTTTTGAGTAACCTTTCTTAAAATGAACAAGGCTTGCTTGATTAACAAAGCTTTTGAAAGTGGTTCCATTTTTTACACTTGTGGCATTGTTGACCAAATGCTAAGTACTTTTCTCTTTTAGACTCATAACTGGCGCCACAATTATGACAGTTAACAATGAGACTTGACTTGTGTTTTGCTGACTCCCCCTTGTGCTGCACTGAGCATGCCTATTTTACTGAGCTAGTCTTAGAACTTGCTGGAAGGGTACATATTGGTTCTCCCTGGAAATCCTGCAGGAGCTGCAGCTGCCATGTGCTTAGGCCTGTTTCTGTTAGCCATGATGTTTGATCTAGAGCTGCTGAAATCATGCTCTTATCACTTGCAAGTATATTTATGTGTTTTCTGTAAACTCGTGTATTTGAAAAATCTCTATTGCTTTTTGCCAAAAGTTAAATCACTATCTCGAAGCAAATTCTTTCTCACTGCAGCATTATTAACACCACACAGAAGCCTGTCCTTTATTAACTCATCTTTCAAATCACCAAATCTGCACATTTAGCTTTGTTTCTCAAGTCAGTAATATAAGCTGCAAAAGTCTCTCCTGGTCTCTTGTATAAAATAAGTGCCTCTCCAATGTAATGTTTGTCTGGGGGGTTACACGTTTTTCTAAATTTACATTTCAAGCACTCAAGAGTCCTCCCTTGATTCAGTTTGTACAACAATATGGCGATTTTCCCCTTCTCCTGCATATACTGCTGGTGCATACACAAATGAATGCTCTTTTTCAATGGCTTCTGACCCTGGTATATTAAGCAGAATGAATGCCCTCATACATGCATCTTTATCAGTAAAAGCTGCTTGTATGAAAATATTGTATTCTTGTTCAAATACTCTCCAATTTTCTGCAATATTATGATCAAACATAAGTGGACCGGGTCTGTGAAATGCCTCTGCCATGCCAACACACAGTAATAAAGAACTTTGGAATTATGTATAAACATATACATCAGAAATTTATGCCAGAAACTTGTAATTATGCTCAACAGCACAACAGACTCATCAAAAAAACTGCAGTTTGCCAAACTAGTCTCCGTAGCACAAGCACACTTTGAAATCACTGAACTTTGCAAAACCACTCATCAGTGTAAGAAACACTTCAAAATGACTGCACTTTGTGAATGAACTGTACACAGCATGAGAAACCTTTCAAAATAACCGTATTCTGCAAAATAACTCTGTAGAGTGTAAGAAACACTTTGTAATGACTGCACTTTGCAAATGAACTGTACTTTGCACACAGTAAACTCTTCGAAATAATTGTGCTGTAATAAAGCACACACTGCAAACACTTTGCACACTCTTGAGATACTCTGAACAACCTAAGTTATACTTCAAATAGCTTTAGCTAATGTGAAATAATAGCTCATATCAAAAAACATAGTCATTTACTAAAAAAAGCAGTTGCTTTACTTTTCCATGTTCGTTTTGCCCTTTTATTGTACTCATTATGCTCATTTGACTTCTGTCATGTTCGTTATACTTTTCTTATGCTTGTTTTACGTTTAACATGTTCGTTATGCAAGTCAGAAGTAATTCTGAATGCTCTCATAAGTGTTTCAAATAACTTTATCAAATATGGTGCTTTTGAATATTTTGTTTAATCAATAACACATTTTGAGCTTTTCGTTTAAGTTTAATAAGTAATGTGTTTTGTGCTTTGCAAATGCTTCATGTTGTTTTCTTTATGAAATAAACCATTTATGCGAGTTTTAATTACCTGAAATTTGTTTCTGACCTTTTCAATCATTTGAGCAGGTTGGGACGAGTCATTCCTCTATATACCTCTATTTCTAACTGTGCACCTCATGGCTTGACTTCTGGCTCCAACACCATGTCATTCAGGCCTGCTAGTTCTGGTACCATGTCATTCAGATATGTCGCTTTTGACACCATGTCACTCATCTGGTTAGGATAAAACAGATGAACAGTTGTGGGTTTGGTTCAAACAGCTTTATTACACACAAACACATCAGGATTGAGGCTTAGTAACTTAAACTTAAATAAACTTATATACAGACTGACTACTGGATTCATACATGTTAATGCTCTAGCTGTTCACTCAAAAGGGCACTGCTGCCTGCATTTGCTCTCTATTTATATGCACATGCCCCTTACTTTGAAATGCTTTTTAAAGACACAATACTCACTCTGTTCTTCAATGACCAAACTGCCAAATAATGATGGCGCCATGTTTCACCATAAAAATACAGGAACTGAGCACAAAAACAAGAGTAATGATGGAGGACTATAGGGGAACTGTCTGTGAAAAAATAGCAGATATAATGACAGTAAAAGAATGGAAGAAAATCATGAAGGTGAAAAACCTATGAGAAGCAGTTAAGATACAGTATAGAAAACAATTTATTTTAATTTATTTATTTTGCATTTGTTTACTGGGAGAGTTGGACTGGGCAAGAAGCCCATTTTCAGAGGAGTCCCGGGGAGAAAAGCTCCACAGTGACTAGTACAATAAATGTAATAAAACACAGGTAATTTTAAGTACAGAACAAAGTAATATCTGAATAGCATAAACATACAATAAAAGTACATTAAGATATAGTAGTGTAGTTGGGCATTACATTCAGATATTTGGTGACAATATAATGGTTAGTACAACAGAAACAATAAAACACATGTATTTGAGTACAGAAAAAAAGAAAGGATGTGATCTGTGTTTACTCAGTAAACATCAGCATAGGGTAAAGATACAAAGATTCAACATTTGCAATTTTCTTATAGAACAGTGATACAATACATACAGTATATGATAAGATATAGTGGGATAAGGTTGAATTGATAAGAGATTAAGCACTGTTGGAAAGTCAGAAGGCCAATGGGGATAATGGCAATGGTATGCAAACGTTGCACTATAAGACAAAGAACTGTTCTACAAATTATAGAAGAAAAAGGAAAGCAAATGTTGTAACTGATGAAGAGGCATGGAAAAAGATGGCCAGAGAAAAAGGACCCAGAGATGGTGTTGGAATAGCTAATGGGAGAAAACATTTTTTTTTATTTATGTCATAAAAAGGAAGAGAACAGGAATGGAAATAACTGAATTAAAGAAACAGAGCAGATAGTCCTGGGGAATGCTGTAGCAGGACAGGATTACGATTCTGTATCCAGCTGTCTTCGGAGTATTTTTCCTGAAGGATCAAATGCATTTTTCGATGCAAAACAATCTAAGGAGGAAATAAAGTTCATTAAACAAAAAGTGAGCTAGCAAGCCGAAGGGGACTCTGTTTCTCATTCTTCTGACAATAAAGCTCAAAGAGAAACTTTGCCAGTGAAACCTTTTCCAATGTTCCAAGGGAAATGCTGCAGAGACAGAAAAATGCACAGATGTTGAATAGTACAATCAGGGGTAAACCTGAATGAGAGTATGGTGATAGGAGACATAGATCATCAGAAAGAAGATGAGCAACACAGAAATTAGTGAATAAATGGAAGATTATAAATCATCAGTCACATTTGTGAAATACAGCTTTGCAACAAAAAGTGGGTGAGAAAGACTGGAATTTTGTTGACTTTGTTAAATTTGGGGGTGGATTCTAAAGCATATACTCCACATTATATCATTAACATTTAGAAGGGCACTAAAGGGAAAAAAGAAATAACTGTAAGTAAAACATTTTTTGTTCTTCTTAGTATTTGTATAAAACATTTCATGACATAAACTGCATGTTATATTGTAAAGCAGTTTAGTGGAGTGTGCAGTTGGAGTAATTTTAAATGTGGGACTGTTTTTGTGTGAAATGTACTAAAGCAAACAAGTAATTTTTAGTTGTAAAAATATAGGCTATACAGTATAACAAGAAGAAAGGCTGAAAAGAAGCAAGCTTAAATTAATATACTGCTGTAGTCGTGGGCTGTTGGGGTAGGTTGTGGTGTACTGATTATAGGTAGAATTAAGATAATTTCTCTTGTTTTCACAAAGGTGGATTTTTTGTAAGGAAGAGGTCTGAAAAATAAGAGAAACTTATGAAATTGTTAAGTATCTTGCATCTGCAAAGATATTAACTTAAATTTTAGTAATTTAGTAAATTCTATTCTGAGTGAAATTAACAAAGATTCTTTCAAGTATCTGCAAAGCTGTTTGCTGTTTTTTTTCTCATTGTTGCCTGCTTTTGCATGGAGATGACATGTCTATGGGTACAAGTAGTGAGTTTTGAGAGTCCTGAGAATTCTTTACTGAGGGAAATGCAAAGATACAATAGCAACAGGTTCGCTGAAAAATAAAGTATGAAATTATGTGAAGTGAAAGAAAGATAGTGGCCTATCCAGCAGCCCCAGTACTTTAATGCATTTAATATAACAGTGAACACTTTAGTTTTATTTAAAGGTAGCCAGTGCACATTTTGCTCAGGCTAAACGTTGATACTTTCTGAATGCTGTTTTTCACATCTGGGAAGGGAATTTAGATAAGAAAGAAACACAATCAGTATGTAAGTGGGAACATAGGCTTTAACATGCTTTATAGAATGGGTGACCTTAATTTTAGATTGTTATGCCTGCAGGTGCAGCTGTCACAAGAGTTTCTGTCTACTTTTGTACTATGTTAATAAGGGATGAAGTGTTCTGAAAATGTATTTAGTATTTTGTTTGAGGGTTTTCATTGAAACAAAAAGTCTTGAAAATTGTGGCATAGTTAACTTAGAGATGAGAATTAGAGATCAGAAGGCAACTGGGGTTAAGAACGTAAGTACAAGTTACACTTTGAACCAATGAATTATGGAAGAAGGGGAAATAAATTATGTAATTATGAGGAGGCAGGAAGAAAGGTAGTCAGAGAGAAAAGATGGCCAGAATGGTGCTGGAAAGCAACCTAGCTAGAGAGAGAAAGCTCAACCTGCTAAACATTTGTGTGTGTATGTAAGACAAAAGTTGGAAATACACATTTACAAAAAACTGCCATGTATAATAAGAATAAACGATAGATGTTAAGTTGTCAATCTCGCCTTCATTTTTGCTGGATGGGTCCGGAGCCAATCTTCGGCTCTGACTCGGCCTATACTAAAGCTCAAGAGCTATTTTTACCAGCTCGAGGCTACCCTGTATCCCACAATGCTAGGCGCTAACTACCCAGATCTTGTTTGCAGCTTCAGCTGCGGGGTTGCGTTTTTGCCGTCTCTCAGGTTAGATTTGTAAAAATCTTTTCTGGTAAGGTTTTTCCTGTCTTTTTTCAGTATTAGTTTTACTGTTATATCCTGCTTACCCCTCTAGTGTTTCCCCGCCTTAGATAGTTCCCTTTCGGATTTATTTCTATCTTCCTCTCGTTCCCTACCCCCACTCCGTAGATTACTAGGCCTTCAGGCTAATTTTTAGTTTAATTTTTAGTTTAAATTACTTTATTTTGTCAGTTAAATTAATCTTAGTCTCCTCTGTGTGTTTGTGTGACTAGACTAAGTAAGTTTGAGTTTGGGTGTTTGTTGTGTGTGACTTGTCATCCCTGTCAGGATGTCTAAAGATTCCAGGGTTTCAGGCTTCAAGAAGTGTGACTCGTGCTGTCAGAAGATGTCTCTGACAGACGGTCACACTTCTTGTGTTTATTGCCTGGGCCCTCTGCACCTGCAGGACTCTTGTTCTGTCTGCCATGCATTCAGTCCAAGAGGCCTGCAGGAGCGCAGAAACAAGCTTATCTTGAGAGACTTGTTGAAGCCTGAAAGTTCCCCGACCAAGTCTTTGTCGGGTAAACCTTCGAAGCCCACTAAGCCGCCGGCTCCACGTACAGAGCCTTCGACTAGTGGTGCTCTTAGTGCTTCTACATCGGCTCCGGCCAGAGCCGATGCTCCCAAGACTCAGTCGGTTCCGTTCATTGCATCAGAACCATCTGCGAGCCATAAGCGCTCCAGGTCTCCTTCTTTGGAGATCTCCCTTGCTTTCGGAGTGGAGCCATCGGTCCCATTCCTCTCGGTCTTCCAGGCTTTCAGATCATGACCTCGAGAGGGTGGTTAGCAGACTCCTTAAGTCGCAGGCACTGGCCCAGATGCTTCATAGCCCTTCTCATCAGACAGCGGCTATCCCCATTCCATCGTCAATTCCTCCTCCAACTCTTCCTCTGAGCTCAGAGCCGGAGTTCGTGGGAGCCGGGACCGTCGACATGTCGGAGCCGATACCACACCTTTTGGCTCCATCGCTGGCTCCAATTTCTTCCATGGTTCCATTTTTGGAGGGATCCAGGCGCCGGGACTCCCTCGTCAGCTCCGAGGGGGTGAGTGGCATCAGACCCTTGTCTGACCCCGTTCTCCCTCTCGTAGCCTTGGTGCAGGTGAGTTCAGCCCCATCAGCCTTGGAGCCATCCCTCTCGGTGCCGGGAGGGGTCCTTATCTCTTCGGAGTGGGGACCTTCTTCCCTGCCTGATAGGAGTGCCTTTGAGGTCATGAGGAGTGTGCTGGCCCCTGTGCCTGCTCCATGGTCAGCTCCCTCAGCTCCTCCCACTGTAGTGCCTGCTACGGTCTCTAACCATCCTCTCGACCCCAACCGCAGAGATCCAACGCCTCAGGTGCCCCCATTGGGAGAATCCTCCTCTTCCGAGGCCTCCCCTGATCCATCAGGGGAGCCCCCTCAGAAGAGGAAATGCAAGAGGAAGCATGTGGACTCCCCTGAGTCCTTCACATCTGATACCGACTTGGATGAGTCAGAAGGGTCCCCACGGTCACCCTCTGAGGATGTCTCCTTTTCTGACATCCTTGAGATCCTCAAGCAGAGGGGGAACTGGTCTACCCTCAATCCTTCCGAGGATGAGTCAGTTTACCTAGAGGCTTTTGGTTCTCGCCCTTCCACCTCCTGGGTGTTTCTGCCCTTTGATCCCCTCATGGAAGTGGTGGCACGGAAGGCATGGACGGCCCCTGACACGATGGAACCTACCCCACGGAGGCCTTCAAAATTTATCACAGCCCCTTCTGATAAGCAGTTTTTAACCAAGGGTGTCCCTGTTGATGGTGGTGGTGGCAGCCACTAAGAAGGAACTGGCTGATCCTTCAGTACCGATCCATCCTCCTAATAAGGAATCTAGGACTATGGATAGGTATGGCAAGCGGATGTTTTCTTCAGCGACCTTTACCATGCAGTCGCTGAATTACTTGTGTCATTTCACCCACCTTCAAAGAGACATGCTCAAAGAAATGGGTGATACTCTACAGGATCCAACAGCTGCGGGGTCTCAAGACAAAATCAACTCCCAGCTGGCAACCCTGAACTCAATTGTTAACTCCTCCATGCAGCTTATTTCCTATGTGGCCGATGGGGCCAGTAGGGCTGCAGGCACAGGCGTGGCCTTAATGCATCACACCTGGATGCGGCTTTGTAACTTTGCTGGCCCCTTCAAGGCGTCCTTCACTAACTCCCCCTTTGATGGTTCGGCGTTGTTTGGACCTCAGGTGAAGGATACTTTGACCAGATGCGAACAGGATGGCAAGACTCTCTCTGCCATGGGAGTCCATTTTTCCACCCCATCTAGACCATACCCTAAGGGTCAGAAGGGTGGAAAAATGTGGTTTCGCAAACCACAGGGAGTCACGCCTGATGCACGAGGTGAGTTCCCCTCTAGAGGCAGGGGGGGAAACAATAACAGATGCTGCCCTAGGGGCAGAGGGGGTACACAGAATCAGGGTAGCAGAGAAGCTGTCTCTGGCCAGCCCTTCCAGCATCCCTGAGAAGCTGCCCAACTGTCCGCCTTCGGAGGCAGTCAGGGGAAGATTATCACTGTACCTAGAAGCCTGGCTTTCCCTCACCCAAGACAGATGGGTACGGTCGATCATATCAAAGGGTTATGAAATTCCTTTTGCCCACACCCCAACACAGCCAAAAAGGCCCCTTCCAGATGTTCCACCCGGTCTAAGGGAACAAGCAGTATTAGAAATCTCAAAACTGCTAAGAAAAAGAGCCATCCAGCCAGTCCCAGCAGACCAGCAAGGATCCAGAATTTACTCCAAGTTCTTTTTGGTACCAAAAAAGACAGGGGACTGGAGACCAATTTTGGATCTCAGCAGGTTGAACAGGTCTGAACGAAGTTCTGGATGGTCATGCTACAGTCCGTTCTACCCTTTTTTGGGCCAGGACATTTGGATGTGCTCTATAGACCTTCAGGATGCGTACTACCACATCAAGATGCACAGGTGCTCCAGGAGGTTTCTCCACTTCCGGCTGGAGGCCAGTCACTACCAGTTCAGGGCCCTGCCCTTTGGTCTCACTACAGCCCCCCGAGTGTTCACCAAATGCATGACAGTGGTTACGGCTCATCTGAAACATCAAGGATTCCAGGTGTTTCCATATCTGGACGACTGGCTCCTTACCGCCACCACCAGGCGTCAACTTCTTCAGTCCAGAGATTACACCATTCAAATTTGCAAAGAGCTAGGTATCTCCATAAATTTCGAAAAGTCTGCCTTGTCGCCTTGTCAGTCTATTACTTTCATAGGCACCATATTAGACACAGTCGAACTGTCCGCAAAACTAACCGCACAAAGAGTTTCAGATATTCGCGGACACGTCCACATCCTTCTTCAGAGCAACAGAATCCAGGCCAGGTTTGTACTGAAGACTTTAGGTCTCATGGCAGCAGCCATTATGTTACTTCCCCTAGCTCACTTTCACATGCGGATCCTTCAGTGGATGCTCTTTTCCCAGTGGTCTTTTCAACAGCTTCCAATGTCACACAACATTTTAATCACCCAATCATGCAAGAAACACCTTTCTTGGTGGATGGTCTCCCTTCAAGTGATTCAGGGCAGACCCTTTGTTCTTCCCCCCTGGTTGCTACAGTGACAATGGACGCCTCCCTGATCGGGTGGGGGGGGCATTTTCAGGGCAGGACAGCCCAGGGCACATGGCAACCTTTCGAGTGCCACCTGCACATAAATGTCCTGGAGATGAGAGCAGTACTTTTAGCGTCGCAAGCCCTTCAGGACTCTCTTCCCATCGGGACTATTGCAGTTCAGATGGACAATATGTCCGTAGTGTGGTACATCAACAAGCAGGGTGGAACCAAGTCCTATCCCTTATGTCCAGAAGCACTCAGACTTTGGCAGTGGGCGATCTCTTCTCAGCGGTTTCTGATAGCAATGCATATCCCCGGGAAGTCCAACGTCATAGCGGACAGGCTGAGCAGAGCCATTCTCATGCCACACGAGTGGTCTCTCAAGCAGTCAGTAGTGGAAAAAATTTTCCGAAGATGGGGTCAGCCTTGCTGCGATCTTTTTGCAACACCTCAAAACAGCAAGTGCCATGACTTCTTCACTCTCTTCCCTCTTCCTGGCCACCCCCCCAGAGATGCTCTAGTCCTCGATTGGCCCCGGGGTCTTCTGTACACTTTTCCCCCCTTTCCATTAATCACACAGTTGATTCAGAAAGCTACCGCATTGAGATCCACAATGATCCTCATTGCCCCTTACTGCCCTCGAAAAATCTGGTTTCTGTTCCTGCATCATTACCTCTTGGAGCAGCCCTGGCATCTGGACTTAGTGCCAGATCTCTTGACCCATCAGTCGGGCGAGCTGCACCAGTCCCTCCCCTCTCTCAACCTCACAGCTTGGTTGCTCCACTTCCAGCCTTAGCCAGGCTTCCCTTTATTTCCCATTTGGTGTGTGACATCATTCTAGCTTCCCACAAATCTTCTACCAGGAGGATTTATGCTAGCAAATGGAAACGTTTTTCCTTCTGGGCAGAGACTAGAAATATGGACCCTTTCATGGCACCTATCCAATCAGTCCTAGATTTCTTGGCCGAACTTTTTCAATCAGGTTCTTCTTCGTCCACTATCAGAGTTCAGTTAGCGGCCATTTCAAATTTTCATGTTGGCTTGTCGGACTCCACTATTATGTCCCATAAACTTTGTAAAGTCTTCCTTAAAGGTATCTTTTTACTTAAGCCCCCGATCAGAGATCCCCCACCACAGTGGGATTTGAATCTGGTTTTAACCTCTTTGATTCGCCCTCCCTTTGAACCTGCGGCTTCCTGTTCCTTGAAGTTACTCTCATGGAAAACTCTTTTTCTAGTGGCCATAACTTCCATGAGGAGAGTCTCAGAACTTCACACCCTTTGCGTTCATCCTCCTTATCTGGTTTTCCATAAAGATAGAGTGTCCCTCAGAACTAACCCGTCTTTTTTACCTAAGATAACTTCTGAGGCAAATCTAAACCAGACTATCGATCTCCCAGTTTTCTTCCCTAATTACTCCAACAGAGCAGAACAAAAGTTGCATTTTTTGGATGTTCACCATCAACTCCGTTACTACCTGGATAGAACCAAGCAAGTTAGGAAATCTGAGCAGCTCTTCCTGTCTTATGCGGAAGGGAAGAAAGGCCTTCCAGTTTCCAAAGTAACCCTTTCTAGATGGTTGGCCTCTGTGATTACTTTCATCTATGAACTGAGGTGTCAAGAACTTCCTTCAAGGCCTAGAGCCCACTCAACTAGAGCCTTAGCTACGACAATAGCCTTTCAGGCTAGGTTGCCTATAGATTCCATTTGTGCGGCAGCCACATTGGCCTCTCCTCATACCTTTATTTCTCATTACAAACTGGACATGGCCTCCAGAAGCCGAGCTAACTTTGGTTCCACCATCCTCAAGAGTCTGTTCCGATGAGCCACCCAGGGTTGAGGTGCTAGGGATGCGGTCTCATCTAGCAAGAATGAAGGCGAGATTGACAACTTAACATTGAGAAGTTATGTACCTACCATAATGTTCCATGTTAGTTGTCTTCTTCTCGCCTTCTTTCTTGGGTCCCACCCTCCAACCCCCTAGCCTGGACAGACCAAAAGGATCCTTCTGGGCCTTCTTTTCATCCCAGTATGGACTCCCATGGTTGCTTTTTCTTGGTATGTTCTATATATAGGTATTCCTCTTTCTCCTTTGTTCTGAGAACAGAACTGCTATGGTGTTAGCTATCAAACGAGATCTGGGTAGTTAGAGCCTACCATTGTGGGATACAGGGTAGCCTCGAGCCGGTAAAAATAGCTCTCGAGCTTTAGTATAGGCTGAGTTGGAGCCGAGGATCGGCTCCGGACCCATCCAGCAAGAAAGAAGGCGAGAAGAAGACAACTAACATGGAACGTTATGGTAGGTACATAACTTCTCACTTTTTATCATGATGGATACTCTATCCATCTTAATTTGGAATGTGAATGGCCTTATATGTATAGACAAAAAGGAAAGTGTTGAATGATGTTAGGAAATGCAGAGTATAAGTAGCAAGGCCACAGGAAACACTTTTGGAAATAACTGTTCATGTGAAATTGACAAAGGAAGGGTTTCATGATGGATATTCAGCAGAATATCAGGGACAAAGGAAAAGGTGAGTAATAATACTGATTGCTAGAGGGGTCCAATAGTGACAGAAGAAAAAAAATGCAACAATGGTTTATTTGTGGAAGTAAGAGGAGGATTACAATGGTATGCATTTATATTCCAACAAAAGAAAAATAAAATTTATGTACTCACCATAACTATGCATATGTGTTGTCCATTTTCATTCTTCCTCCACTGATGATGGGTCTTGGTTCCAACCTCAGATCCGTCTCAGCTCCATTTACTTAGACTTTCAGATCCTACTTGTGATGACCCTTCTTTACCCTGGGTTAGTAATCAAGAAGCCTCAATCCTCACTAGTGAGAGGCAGTCACTAAAAACAGGAATGGATTTACACAGTATTTCACATACAGTTCCCCAATGAGCACACAGGGAACACATTCCCCTGGGACTGGACTCTGTCTCTCTAGATCCCAAACAAGACCCACCTTGGAGCACTACGTTCCCAGTTCCAGGTATCTGACACACAAACATATACACATATCTGGGAAAGGCTGACACAGATTTATCAGCTGTGTCCCCTCTCTCCAGACTATAAGGTAGATTTCTGCCACCAGTCAGACACTCTAAGGCTCTTACAAGGGTAACCAATTATACTGTGTCAAATTAATGACTGATATAAATGGTAGCATGTGACCAAAGCAGTAAGTCTTAATGGAGTGGCCGCAGTGTCACTAAAATAAGCACAAGTAGTCTCAAGATGTTAAAAATATTCTCTAAAATACCAGCAATAATAAAAAGGTGTAAATATATTTAATAATGGATAATAAAATAGCAAACAGGAGAATACTTAATATTTAGTTACAATAAACATCAGGGTTTCAGTCACAGGAAAGATAAAAATAACACAGTTGGATAGAATATCACAGATGCAGAAAAAAGAAAATAATATTAAACTAATCTTACTATATTATTCCTAACTGAACTAAAGAGAAACTGTTACTAAAACACAAATTATGGCTCATAAAATTAATAGTCCATTGTCAGTAAATACAAAAATGAAATAAAACAAAATGGCAATAGAATAAAACATGGTCAAAGGAACCATAAAGCTATACTTTAATTCAAGATAAAACAAAGTCATGTGAAAGCGCATACCAGTGGTTCTGTTATCCAGTGCATAACTTTGTTTTATTTTGAATTAAAGTGCATTTTTATGGTTCCTTTGACTGTATTTTATTCCATTGTCATTTTGTTTTATTTCTTTTTAAAGATAAACTGTCCCTAGTTAACTCACTTAGTATTGCAAGGCAAGATGAACTGCTGAGGTGCTCACTTTCACAAGCTAAAATGAGATACCACGCACTGACTGAACTGTACAACTAACAACTACTGAACTGTGATAACTCACATAATTATTTTATATCAGGTTCCAAAGAAAAACAAACTGCTGCTGCCAGAGTTCCATCCTTCAGCTGGTTATAGAATTACATCACATCTAGTCACCTGACTCTGGCATAATTCACCTTCAGAATACTGTTAAGATTTTTTTGCAGCATTTTTAAGATAAGCAACATTTTTACAAATACATTTCAATACAAGCATCTGTACAAACCAATGTGACAGTCAAATGACAAGATTATTTACAAAACTTCAGCCAGCCATGCTTGCATATGTCATATGTCATAAATGCACTGTCTCACCTCTCCTGGTACAGCTGGAAATACCTCCCAAAGTCACACTACTCTCGAGCTCCTACATTTACCCATAATGCCTAGAACCCTGGAATACCTCAGATCGAGTCTGCTGTCCCAAAAATAAAGGAGCTAATTATGGGCCAATATAGAAAGAAAGTCAGTAAGAAAGAAAGCGGCTCAAACCTGGAACAGGGGCTCCTTATTCACTATCAGGTCACTCCCAGATGAGAAGGGAAGACGAAAGGAGGGAGGAAAATTGAGGAAGAATGAAATGGACAACACAGATGCATAGTTGTGGTGAGTACATAACTTTTATAACTGATAACATTTTCATTCATTCTTCAACTGATGGGACAGAGTTCTGAGCTACATAAGTCTGGCTGGCTCTCATGGAAGGATAATCTGGTGTACCAGAGAATCAATGGCAGCCCTGTTTCTAGAAATCAAATTCAATATGTAGTGAGCTATAAAGATGTGAGCACTGGACCAAATGGCAGCAGCACAAATGTCAGCAGTGGAAGCTCTAAACCAAAAGGTAGAAGTAGCAGCCATGGATAGAGTGGAATGAGCCTTATGAAGTCTGGCAAGGAAATACATCTTTGACTGTAGACAAACAACATGCAGTCTGTTAACCACTTTGCTAATGTAAGTTTGGAAACTGTTTTTTCTCATTTTGTTGGAGGCAAATGTAACAAACTGTTCTGTTTTTCTGAGGTCTTTTGTTCTATGGAGATAAAAATGGACATCTAAAAGAAGAAAAAAGTTATGTACTCACCCTAACGTTTCATGTGTGTTCTCCATATTTGCCTTCATTCTTACTAGGATGGGTTCAGAGCTGACCCTCAGATCCGACTCGGCCTTTATATTCAAGCTCGAGGTCTTTTACCAGCTCGTGGCTAAACCCTAGCAAGCATGCACCAGAAAACCTCCCCAGATCATGTTTGCAGTTATAATAGTCGTATGAACTAATCACAGTAAAATAACTCAGAGTCCAATGAAGAAGACCAAAGAATAATTTTACCCAATTGTACCAACTCCATTTTCCAGGAGTAAAAATTACCATGGGAATTGAGGGTGGAATGTAAGAATGAAGGAGAAGATGGACAACACTCATGGAACATTATGGTGAGTCCATAACTTCTTTATTTGTTGTCGTCCTATCTCACCTTCATTCTTACTCGGATGGGACAGCATCCCTAGCACCATCTTTCTTGGCTTGCTCAAGGGAGAATATTCTTCAGAATCGTGGAACCAAAGGAAGCTATGTTCCTGGAGCACAAATTGAGTTTGTAATGAGTGATAAAGGTATGTGGTCATGCCCATGTCACTGCAGCACAAATGGTATTAATTGGTAGTTTAGCCAGAAAGGCAGAAGAGGTTTCAATTGCTCTTGTAGAGTGGGCTTTGACTCTTTTGAGGAGATCTCTATTTTGAGACTTCTAGATGAAAGTTATGCAATCTGAAAGCCATTTTGAAAGTCTTACCTTAGAAACTGAAGTACCTTTCTTAGAATCTGAAAAGGAGATAAATAGCTGGTCAGACTTTCTGAAGTCCTTAGTCCTGTGTAAGTAGATATGTAACTGTCCATGCAGATCCAGTTGATGTAACATGTATTCTGCCTTATTCTCGTAATTTAGGTAAAAGACTAGCAGCTCTAGTGATTGGTTCAAATTTGATTCTGAACATACTTTTGGCAAAAAGGAAGGGTTTGTTCAAAAGGACACCCTGTCTCTATGGAAAAGCAAGTGTAGGGGGGCTTTATTGACAAGGCTTGCAGCTCTGACACTCTTCTATCAAAGGTAATGGCTAGCAATAGGATAGTTTTCCATGTCAAGAACTTGAGTTTGCAAGATGATGTTGGCTCAAACGGGGGGAGGGGGGGGGGATTAAATGAGAAAGGATGAAATTTAAGATTATGAGAAGCCCATAAGGAGAATCTTTTCCATTTGCCTCTATATATCTTTCTTTTTGAAGCCTTATGAGAGGAAATTAGGATGTGCTTAACTGAAGAAGAGAGGTTAGGAAACCTGGCTATTAGAATCGGAGCAGCCAAGCTGTCAATTTGAGGATCTGAAGGGAAGGGTGCAGCATTCCTGAAGGATGAGTCAGAAGGTTTGGAACTGGGTCCAGCAACCAAGGCTCCTCATGAAAATGAGGCCATAGAAAGGAAAACCAAATCTGTCAAGGCCTGTATGGAGCAATGAGTATCAAGTCCCTTCCCAAGAATTTGGCTTTCTGAAGTACTTTGGGTATTAAAGGAAGGGGGAAGCATAGAGGAGTCCCGAGGGCCAACTGTGAACAACTGCACCCCTTGGTGACTCCCCGGAGGGGGAATAAGGGCAAAGTAGCTGCTGCATTTGGCATTCATGGATGTTGCAAAAAGGTCACAGCAAGGCTGGCCCCATTTGTGGAAAATCTTTTCCGCTACTTCCTGTTTTAGGGACCAGTTGTAAGGTATTAAAATTGCTCTACTGAGTCTGTCCATTATCACATTGGATTCCCCCAGATATGCATTGCTATCAGAAACCATTGGAAGGAGGTTGCCCACTGCCATACCCTCACGGTCTCTCGACAAAGGGGGGGGGGGGCTAAGATCTGGATGTTCTTTGTGTTTCACTGTTGCAGTCATTACATTTGGGTAATCTGCTGCCAGGTTGCCCTCAGTCGGCCTTAATAACAAAGTCTTGGGTCCTGCATTGGTTGCTGTTTCCTCTTCCATGATGTCAGGTCATCAGGGGTATAAAACATGCAGCCGACATTTTAATCAGTTTTTCTTGCCACGTGGTGCCCGAAGCAGAAGTAGTTTGCAAGTGCCGGTTGGCCGACTCCTGAAATTTTCATTTTCGAGTTTAAGAACCGAAGTCTTCAAACTAAAGCTAAGGACCCCATTGGGAAACTTTTTCTTGCTCCTTACCGATGTCAGTTGTTGTTTGTCTTTCGGCTTTTCCCAGTTAGAGGTCGCCACAGCGAAACTCCGGTCTGCTAATAATTGGCAGTTGGTTTTTATGGTGTTGAGTTGCCAGCCTGAAGCCCAACGTTCAACAAAGGCACTCCCATTTATCGCATGCCTTTCGAACGCCCACTCGACCGCGGGGAGGACATGCAGACTCCACACAGAAGGCACTCCCAAACCAAGCCAAGAATCGAATGGGAGAACCTCTTGCTGTGAGGCAACAACACTACCACTGCATCACCTCCTTACCGATGTCAGTAAAAGTTAATAATTGTATTACTTGTGGGAAGCAAATACCTCATACAGATTTTCATTTGTACTGTATTCCTTGCCTAGGCTATGACCACAATGTGCCTTGCTGTTGATTTTGTGCTAAATTTAACCAATGCACTATTAAGCGTCAGTATATTTTAGTTTCTAAATACTTTGGTTCAAGATTTAACTATCCTGAAATGTCGTCGGTTAGCAATCCGACTACCAGAATTCACAAAAAACGCAAAGAAAAAGACAGAGACAGACTGTCGAGGTCCAAAACCGACGGCAAAGCTTCTCATAAGCCAGTCACCGGTTCGCCAGTACTCAGTGAGGCGCTTTGGCAGCCCCTGATGCCTGCTACCTTTGAGTCGCAGGCCTCTACCGAGACCCATTCGAAGTGTGGTATGCCGCGAGATTCTTCAAGTATTGAACCCACATATGTCTCTCCCTTGGATGGGTCCGGAGCTGCTGAGCAGGCACCAGCTTCCGAGGGTGTTTTCAGGCCTAAAGATTTGTATGTTAAACCGAAGCAATCATCAAAAACAAAGCCAAAACCAACTACTATGTCTAAAAAAAACCAATGCATGAGCCACGTGCTCAGGCCCCTATGCCTAAAAAAAAAATGATCAAAATGGCTGAGGATTTAATTACCTTGATTCCCAACCCTCTCCTGCTAAGAGGCCTAGGCAAGGCACTGATTATGAGTCTTCAGATCAGGTTTCCATTTCTTCTGATTCCTCTTCTGATCAGGAATTTTCTATCCCCCCTTATGAGGACACTGATGCAGATGAATCCATCCCTTCTGCTTCTCCTCCTGAGGACTCTGATGCAGATGAATCCATCCCTTCTGCTTCTCCTCCTGAGGATTTTTTTTTGGCGAGACTTTGCATACCTTAAGGGAACATTTTCATTGGGAGAGTCAGGACATTTCAGAATCCAAAAAGAGGCTTAGGGATTTGCTTCTTCTTCCTCAGCATAGGCCTTTGGCTATACCTCCTGTTTTAGACATTGTTGATGATGTTTTCTCAGAATCCAGCATGGCTCCTGATTCCCTCCCTCTGGCTCCTAGTAAGCCAGACAGATATTACAGGGTTCCTGACTCCCACAAGTTTCTTTTCAAAATTCCTACTGCTGACCCTGAAACTATTTCTCAGGGTCCCAAGGGTGTTAAGGCTTCTACAGCTAAAAATCCTACCCCTTCTGATAGAGACTCCAGGGCGCTGGATAGATGGGGGTAAGAAGGTTTATACGTCTGCAACCCTGGCAATCAGGGCTTTAAACTGTCAATTTCAAATACTTAAATATCAACAGCATGTCATGGGCTTACTGAAACAGAAAATGATGTTGATTTCTGATTCTGTGGAAAATAAAGAGTTACAGGATTTATTGCATTCAGCTGAACAAGTTGGAAAGCATACTTTGCAATGTGGTTTTGATTCCTTGGAGGCCTCTTGCAGGGCCACCATAACTGGATCTGTGATAAGAAGGCATGCTTGGCTCAAGGAGCAAAATCTGCCTGATCATGTTAAAGCTAAATTTTTGGATGCTCCTTTACAGTAGGACAGTCTGTTTGGTAATAAGGCAGAAGTTTTAAAAAAGATGGAAGACAAAGCTAAATCTATGCAAACTGTAAAAGATTTCTTGCAAGTGCAGCCACCCAGGTTCAGTGGGCACTGGCCAACTAAGAAATGGTCCTTTTCAGAACCCAACAGAGCCACTCAGGGCTAACCCTGACACTCCAAAGGCTCCAGGTTTCAGTCACAAGGATCTTACAGGACAAAACAATGGGTGAACAAATTCATGTTTGTAAATATAATAATGTAGATATCAAGTCCCTTTTATTGTATAAGGAAGCTGTATATATGTTGAAGTTTAAAACTGTGGCTCCTTTGGGCTTGAATGAGGATTTTAATTGGAAAGTGCTGTTTAATTAACTGCCAATTCTTGTTAATTAATTATGTAATTGACATTTTACTCAGTATATATTGTGCTGTAGTTTCTTATGTTTTTTACTCCTTGAAGGCTGTGACCGAGACGTCAGAGTTCAAAATAAATTATTTGGTGGATCTTTTGGCTGTTGTTTTTCCTGGTTTGCTGCTTTGGTTGTTCCTAAAGATTCTCTGTCACCCTGATTCTGCTTCCCCCTCTGCCACGTGGTTGGCATCTTCCATTATTACTCCCCGCTCTGCTCCTGGGAGAAGAATCACCATGTGTGTCCTGGAAAGCTCTCTGAGATTTTCAATACCAGATTTTGCCACTTCCTTTCTGACCTTTGGGATAAGGTCTGGTAGGCATGGAAAAACAGAATCCTACTGCAGACAGTCCTTCCTTCTTGTTCACATCTGGTTAGTGTGTCCTTGACTTTGGGCCCTAACAGGGATGAGCCATCAAACAGGGCATTCACAAAGGAAGATTTGAAGGGCTCAGTGAAATCACAAAGCGCATCCAAGAATGCCTCCTTAAGGAAATGCCTGAACCCACTGCTCTACTCGCTCCATCCGCTGCATAAGAAATCAGTCTCAGGGAGGATTTGACAACTGAGTTTAAGGTAGAGAGCTGAGAGCAAACTTTATCTGAATCCCCTTCAGCTACTGAACCTTAGAGAGTATCTCCTAGCTCTTTCAGGAGGTCTCTCTGTAATCTAGTAAAATGGGTAAGGTAATTCAGCGATCTGAGGGCAAAAGTCACTGAATTAAAAACACGCTTTCCATATCTGTCCATTGTATGAGACTCCTTGTTCGGTAGATGAACAGAAGAAGATGCCTCTGAGAGCTCCTTCTTGGTGGCTGCCGCCACCACCATAGCATACTCCTTTAGCTAGAAAGGTTTTGTCTTATGGAGATGTGATAAATTTGTTTGGCCTCCTAATGACAGCTTCCACTGAATCTGGAGACTCCCACACCTTCCGAGAAACTAGGTCCATAAGTTCATCGAAAGGTGAAGACAACCAAGAAGTGGAAGAGTGAGATCCAAAGGCCCACAGGTATATGAACTCCTCTGTCGAAGGGTTGGTGGACTTCCAGCCGCCTCTCTGTTTCAGTATTTCTAAGATGTCTCCAAAGGAGACATCATCAGGAAGTGACCGAGGGGACACTTCATCTTCATCGAGATCTGTATCAGAAGTGATGGACTCCTCTGGGGAGTCTAAATGCTTCCTCTTGCATAATCTCCTCTTAAGGACCTCTTCAAAGGGGTACTCTAGAGAGGTTTCGGAAGAGTGTGGGGGGGGTGCCCTGTGGAGCATCCTGAGACCTAAGATCTCTTTGTGCCTGTGGAAGCAAAGATATAGAGGCAGACACCAGCGCTTTTGCAGGTAGAACATCTGGAGATGACAGCGGAATTGTCTGTGGAGACAGTTCTCTCCTCATCACCTCAAAAGGCCCCAACCCCAGATCCGAGGATATCCCTGGATCCGAAGAAGTCAAGGGAACCCCCAGGATCAAGGACAATGGGCCTGAGGCTGAGGTAGGAGCCAAGCTCACCCATGCCGATGCCCCAAGAGACAAGGTGGGATCTGACAACTGTCCAATCTGACTCACCTCCTCGGACCTGACTGGAGAGCATTAGCTCCTAGACTCCTCAAGCTCTGATGGAGCTGATGACATTGGTGCAATGTTCGAATCCGAAGAGCCCATCATAGGTCTCACATCCAAAGGTTCCACTAATATCAGCTGAGAACATTCAGACTATGAAGTCCAAGGTTAGATCAGAGGAGGAATTGGAGCAGAAGGGGAGGATGCGGTCAGATCTGATGCCCTTGAGGTTGGATCCGACAACAACTTGGCCACTGCCGGTGTCCTTAAAAGTCTCTGTACCACTTGATCCACATCATCATTGGATAGGCCCCTGGAAGACCGAGTCAAGGGGGCTAGAGACTTGGAATGCTGTAATATCGGTGACTTTAAACTCTGCCAGCACTGAGACAGATAGTGTCGGAGCTGTAGACTTTTTGGATCCAATGGGCTTAGGATCTGGTGTAGAAAGTTTGGCAACCTTTTTTGACAGCTGAGATAAGGCACTAGAAGAGGAAGATCTCTTCCCAGACAGTCTGATTTAGAAGCTGGGGACTTGTCAGTTTTTGGTAAATCCGGACCTTCTTGTATAGCCTTTGAGGAGAGGGTTTTCAACAGTCCTCTTAACATCAATTTGTTCTTCCTCTCCAGAAGAGCTCTGTGGTTAAAGGAATGGCAAATTGAGCAAGACTCCTGGAGATGGACAGCTCCTAGGCAATAGATACAAAGTGTGTGTTTATCACTTAAGATCATTTTCTGCCCACATTTCTCACATTTTTTGAAACCTAATGATTTTGAATCTTTACTAAACATTTTGACAGAGAAGAAGGAAAAAAGGTGGCTAGAGAAGTTTTTTTTTAAACAGCAACAATTTGACAGAAAAAACAGTTATGGGAAATTAAAGGAGGGCACAGCCCTTTAACTTAAATGGGCTATGCCTGGGAGATGGAAAGGGAATGAGATAGCCCTCTAACTTAAATGGGCTATGCCTGGGAGATGGAAAGGGAATGAGATAGCCCTCTAACTTAAATGGGCTGAAAGGAAGGCAGTTCTCTAACTCAAATGAACTGCTTCAGTTGGATTTCCAGACAGAGAAATGACAAGAATAAGAGCCCTCAAACTTAAACAGGCTATTTATTTTTTAAAATATAAACCAGGAGAAGGACAACAAGGCCTGGATGGAAGACGATGGCCTGAAACAGAAAAACAGCCAAAAAAACCCAGAAATAAACTATCAAGCAATTTAACTATTTAAAGATAAAAAACAGCGAAGAGTAAGCAATTACTAAAAGTAGGGAGTATAATAAAGAATATACTTAGCCAGAGCTAGCAGAATGAGCACCCGATCTTGTTTAGCAGCAAACGAGATCCGGGGAGGTTTTCTGGTACATGCTGGGATAGGGTTTAGCCATGAGCTGATAGAAGACCTCGAGCTTGAATATAAAGGCAACGTCGGATCCAAGGGTCGGATCCAAACCCATCCTAGTAAGAATGAAGGTGAGATAGGACAACAACACATCATACATTCGCCCTCGTTGGAGAAGTTGTGGAAAAAAACAGGTAAATTGATGGCCTGGTTGATGTTTGCCTCTGAGGCTACTATGGGCAGGAAAGAAGGATTGGTTCCTAAGGTAACCCTATTTTTATGGAAAATCAGATAAGGAAATTTTAAAGAGAGTTCTTGGCGTTCAGACACTCATCTTACTGAGGTAACAGCCACTAGAAAGGATGTTTTACAATAAGGAAACCTGAGGCCTGATTTGGCAAATGGTTCAAAGGGGCTCTGAGTTAACCTTTGCAGTAAAAGTGTTAGATCCCAAGGTGGGGTAGGGCCTTTAACTGGAAGTCTAAGCAAAAAGGTACCTTTAAGGAAAGCTTTACGTAATTTGGATGAAGGTGCAGAAGTTTTGTCCTCAGTATGATAATTCAAGATGGCTGCTAACTGGACTTTCATTGTAAAAAAAATAGCTCCTTTTTGAAAAACAGATGCTAGGAAATCCAAGTCAGCAGAAATAGTAGCATTAAAGGGATCCAAATTTCTCTGATAAGCCCAACAAGAAAACCTTTTCCCTTTACTCTTGTAAATCTTCCTGGTGAAGGCTTTCTGGCCTGACAGTAATATTTGGTGAACTGGGGAGGAAAGCCTGGGCTGTCTAACTAGTAAAGGAATTGGAGAAACCATGTGGTTAATTTGAGGCCTACAATGTCTGGATGCACCATTTCCATGGGATGAGAGATCAAATCAGGACAGGGGTCCAGTGTCCAAGGTCGACATCGAATATGAGACCAAAGGAATGGAAATCACACGAGTCCAAAAAGGGGCAATAAGGATAAAGTTGCTCTTCAATCAAAGTGCTTTGTGAAGAAATTTAGGGATTACTGGTATGGGGGATAAGTGGAAAGGAGACCATAGGGACAAGTGTAGACTGCAGTATCTCTTTGTGACTCTCCCAGAGGAGGATCAAGACAAAACCACCTGTTGCACCTTTTGTGGAGCGAGGTAAACAGATTGCAGCAAATTTGACCCCACTGATGGAAAATCCTCTCCACTACTAAAGGACTGAGAGACCACTCATGACGCATAAGAATAGACCTGTTGAGTTTGTTCACTAGTATGTTGGATTTCCTCAGGATGTGCATTGCCATAAGAAAGCAGTTGGAGGAGATCATCCACTGCCACAATCTCATTGCTTCTTTACAAAGGGGGTAAGATAGGGTTCCCCCCTGTTTGCTGATTTACCAGACCATGGACATGTTGTCTGTTTGGATAACAACTGTCCTCAATGGAAGGTAGTCATAAAAGCCCTGCAACCCTAGCAGGACCACCCTCTTCTCCAGGACATTGATGTACAGATTGGTCTTTTCTGGGGATCATGCGTCTTGGACCATCCATCCCAAGAAATGCCCCCACCCCAACTGAGAGGCGTCCATGGTCACTGTGGCTACTGGGGGTAAAAACACAAAGGGATGTTCCTGACAAACTTCGTTAAACTGTACTCACCAAAGCAGGTAATTTCTGCAAACCTGGGAGATCGTTATTGGTGAGGACAGTGGATGTTGAAGAATTGACCACTGAACAGCTAGAGTCCATTAAAGAGCACTGATGTAAAACTGAGCCATCGGGATGAAGGTTATGGCAGCCACCATAGACCCTAAAAATGAAAGGACCAGTTCTGCTGGGGGAGAGGAATGAGAAAGAATCTGTCAGTTGACATCTTATAAACTGTACTCTGAAGGAATAGTTGACTGGTGGTGTCCAGGCAGGTGCCTATAAACTCTAAGACTTAGACAGGAAGTAAAATAGGCTTGGCATAATTGATTGTGATGCCTAAATAGTGGCAAAGTTGTAGCAGGTACTCAATGGCTTTTTTGAGGAGATACCTGGTTGGGGCAATGAGGAGCCAGTCATCTAGGTAGAGAAACACTCTGTATCTGAGCATTCTCAGGTAAGCTGTTTCCACTGCCATACACTTGAACACCCTGGGGGCTGCAGTGAGACCAATGGGCAGGGGTCTAAACTAATAGTGAATGGCACCACGCCAAAAGCACAGGTATCTTCGGGAGCATCTGCTCATTTTGATATAATAGTACACATCCTGAAGACTGACAGAGCACATCCAATCATCCTTTCATAGGAATGGCACAATGGATTGAACTGTGACCATCCAGAACTTGGGAATTTTTTACAAACCGAGTTTGCTGAGATGCCGAATTGGTCTCAGGTCCCCTGTCTTCTTTGGCACTAAAAAGAACCTTGAGTAAGTTATGAATCCTCTCTGGTGGGACCTGCTGGATGATATTTTGTCTAACAGTTTTTGAATTTGTAAGGCTGCTAACTCTTGCTGACTAGGTGGAACATTGGAGAGTCTTTTTTGTTTGGCTGGCGGGATTTGCAAAAAAGTAATGAAATAGACTCTGGATATAATCTTTTTCACCCAAGTGTCATTTGTGATTGATGCCTAGGCTTCTAGGTGCAGAGACAAATATCCTCCAGCTGCTTCCAGAGTAGAGCAGTTGGGCAATCCTTCAGAAGAGCTGGAATGATTTATCTGAGAAGGAATCTCAAAACCCTTGGTTTTCTGGGCCTCCTCTGCCATGAGAGCAGCATCTTCCATTTGAACTTCCCCCACTTCCGTTGGGGAGGAAAGTTTCCCCATGAGTCTTGGAAAAGACCTTGTGACTTATGGAACCACATCTTTCTACCTCTGCACTGATTTCTGGAAAAGGATCTCTGTGGCATAAAAATAACACAAGGTCTTCCCAACTTGCTCACTGCAGGACAACGTCTTTTTAACAGTTGGGCCAAACAAGGAAGATCCATCAAAGGAAGCAATGATAAATGAAGTCTTGAAGGGCTCCACAAATCACAGGGAAGAGATTTGGAAAGTTATTTAATCAAGTCTTTCTACATTCTAGTGAAGTGTGCCAGATAGAGCAAAGGTTGCTGAGGTGTAAATGCACTTTCCAGATCTGTCCAACTCCCTGACTTGTCTATTAGGGGGATGGACAGAAAAGCTTTGCTCAGCTAGCACTTTTTTTACTGGCTGCCGCCACAACCATGGCATCTACCGGTACCCTCTTACTCCAGTAAGGCTTGTCTTTGGGAAAGGTAAGAACTTTATTAGGACTACAAGGAATGAGCGCTACAGTATCTGGTTCATTCCATGTCTGATGAAACGCTATTTTATTTATTTATTTGACATTTGTTAACCAGGTTAGTCCAACTAGGCTGCAGAGCCCTTTTTAGTGGAGACCCGAGTAGAAAAGCTCCACAGATAAACAAATACAAAAACAAAACATCATGCAATATTAACATATAAGTGTATATACACAGGAGAAACAGAATACAACTTATAAATTAACAAGTTAGAATACAAGAGTAATACTTAGGGTTTAAACAGCATATAAAAATGAATATAAGAGTAATACTGATGGTTTAAACAGCATATAAAAATTACCATCAGAGAGAAATTCACGGTTGGTATCATAAAGACCTTAAATGAGTAGTTGTGGTAAAGTGTAAGAGCTGAAAGGGGAGGGGGAAGAGGAGAGGGAGTAGTTTAGGTGGGAGTGGGACAAGAGCAGGTCCAGGAATTAGTATAAGTCCTTTATAATTTTTTTGAAGTTATGGAAGTTGCTATTTGTTCTTAGATAAAGGGGAAGTTTGTTCCAGGCATTGGCAACAGAGTGGCTATATAAAAGTTTGCTAATATTTTTGTTGGGCTTGTAGATGTCTAAGAGGTGTAGGTCTGTGCTGCATAGGTTATGTTTAGGTGAATAGGGAGTGATGAGGATCATGAGGGTGATGTAAGAGGTGGAGTTGGGGAAGAAGGAGTTGGTTATGGAGTTCATCCCATTGTATGTTTTTTAAAGTTATGCAATGGTGAGAGTGACAAGGAACGTTGGCAGTGAATCTGACTATTTTGTTGTAGGTAGTTTCAAGTTTAGCTAATAGATTGGACTGTATATTGGTGAGAATAGGGGCTGCAAAGTCTGTGCTAGAAAATGTTTGGGATTAATAGTGAGGTATTTTTTATGTCTGTATAAGAGACCAAGTTTTTGGTGGGTCTTTCTGATGGCTTGCTGAATATGTATGTCAAACTTTATTTGGTCATTTATGATTACACCCAGAAGTTTGGTATGTGGTTCAACAGATATAAGTGTATTATTAAGAGACAAGGTGGTGCAGCGGTTAGCGTTGCAGCCTCACAGAAAGAGATTCTCCGGTTCGATCCTTGGCTGGAGTGCCTTCTTTGCGGAGTCTGCATGTCCTCCCTGTAGTCACGTGGGTTTCCTCCGGGTGCTCCGGTTTTCTCCCACATCCCAAAGACATGCTGTAGGTGGATTGGACTCTCTAAATTGGCCCTAGGTGTGAGTGCGTGTGTGTGTGTGCCTTCTGTGAAGGTTGGGCGGCGAGCGGACAACTTGACACCGTAAAACTCTACTGCCAATCATGAGCGGACAGGTGATCTGCTGTGGTGACCCCTAACCAGGAAAAAACCAAAAGAAGAAGAATTAAGAGACGAGCACCTCGGCACTGTAAAAATCTACTGCCAATCATAAGTTGATTGGTTCAATTGAATTGCCACCTTTGTGGAGGGGTATGACAGGATTTTTTCCAGATGTCAGGGACTGTGTTCTCTAGAACTGACCTGTTTACTAATATGGAGACTGGATGTGCAACAGAGTTAGCAGCAAGTATAAGGAATAGAGGAGGTAAGTTGTCAGCAGAGGGGAAGCTGGTTTTTGGTTTGGTAAGAAGAGATTTCATGTATGCAGTAGGGACACATTTAAGATAAAACTGAGGGGAATTGGTAGAGGGAAGGGGATCAGAAGGGGAGAAAGAGGTGTTGTCAGGTTTAGTTAATGTTTTTCATAGAGTCAATGAAGAAGGAATTAATAAAGGAGGCAGTGTCTGTCAATGAGCTGTTAGGACAGGGACTGGGGGTAGAAGGCTTGGCTGGATATAAGAGCTTGTTGATACTATTCCAAACATTTTTTTGTGTTGGAGTTGGAGTTATCTAATGGCTTTTGTTAGTATTGTTTTTTTGTCCAGATCTTGTTTCTTGGTTATGTTCCTGAGTTCTCTATAGGTTTGGAGATGGCAATGGGAGTTTGTTTTTTTCTAGGTTTTCCAGGTGCTGTCTCATTTAACACTAGATCTATAACATCATCAGATGGGGGTAATCCATGAAGTAGATGGGCTGTACCTGAGGGCTTCCAGAAGGGGGATCGGAAGACTATCCACCCTTCTGGTTAAGGACTTCTACAATATCTCCAAAGGAGATGTCTTCTGATGGAGACTGTGGGAAGCCCTCCCCTTCATCGAAGTCGGTATCTTCAATGAGAGATTCATTAGGGAAAGCGATGTGCCTCCTTTTACATGATCTCTTCTGAGAGACCTCCTCAGTGAGATGGTTTGGAGAGGTGTCGGAAAATAGAATAAGTTCCTGAAAAGGAATTGTCTGGATGCTCAAATGGACCTGCTGTTCCTACAGGATAGGTTGATGAGATTCTGAACTCAGACCCAACGGGGGCAGGGGGTAGGATCCAAAGAAGTAAGAGTAGATTGGTCTCTCGGATGAGAAAAACCCCTCTAATTAACAGACACTGCATCCTTTATTAATTCCTTCTTCATTGACCTTGAAGGCAGAAGGCCTGGGAGAAGCTGTGGCCAGCCGCTCCAGAGCTGACATCCCAAGCACTGCTGAGCCCCAACTATGCCCAGCTTCCTGTCATGAGGGAGAAGTCAGACCTGAGCTGTCCAGCACTGAAGCACCTAGGGAAGGGATGGCTGCAACAACCTTGGAGTCAACTCTGCCCCCCCCCCCAATCTGGTGCCAAATATGCCAGGGACACAGTCAGAGACTAAGACCTAGTTGTCTTCAGATCTGATGCATCATCTCTCAGAATTCATATATATGAGGTTTCAGAAACAGTTGGAGAAATTGGAGAAGGAGAAATAAGTGGATGAGAAGTAGGTCACAGGCTCATGGATCCAATGGGAGATGGAGTCGATACCCCCATCTGAATCTGAGCCTGGAGAAAATTCCTCATCATCCTATCCACATCTGCTTTGGATATACTCTGGGAGGATCTGACAGCGGATGAAGTGGATGGGGGACGAGACATCTTTCTTGGTGTTTCTTGAAGGAAAAATGAGTGAAGCCCTGGGGAAACAGACTCTAGATTAAAGTGAGGGAATCGGGTTCAAGGAGATTTAGCTGTTTCCAGAGTCAGATTCAAAGTTTTTGCAGTTTTGGTTGGTGGCTCCAAGAGCAGAGCCTGGTTTTAGAGAAGGAATGGAAGGCTGTTTTCTGTGTTCTCTCGACTTTTGTTTCTTGGTGGGAGTTTGAACCATTGAAGCTGAAATAGCAGCAGAAGAGGGAAGCAAAACTTTCAAAACCAACTTGTTGTTTCAGTCACTCAAGGCCCTAGAGTTAAATCCGGTACAAATGGTACAAGTAGTGTCAAGGGCAGCCAATCCCAAACAGTACATGTACTCCCAGTAGGGATCAGAATTTAGGTATCCTGTGGCCACAGGAAGTGCACTTTTTAAATCCTGCCATAATAGGAAAAAAATAACACAACGAGATGAGTATGTGTGTTCACTTTACATGCTCAACGGTTTAAAATGTCGAATTTCATATGGCCGAGACCACAAGTCAAAGTGAATCCATATATATATATATATATATATATATATATATATATATATATATATATATATATATATATATATATAAGGTTCCCCTTCACAATCTTGAATTACTGAATGCTCGAAATTTAGTAATTCGAGACTGTAAAGTCGAAAACCCATAAGCGCGAATCTGCATAAACGCAAATTCAAATATCTCAAATTCGCGCTTATGCATGTCAGCTATGGGATGGGAAGTGTGTGAGTCGGGATGTTTTACGGAAGTGAAGGTAACTGAGTGTATGTCTGTGTTTTGTAAGCTGTGTGTGTGGGTTAGGATAGGGAGGTAGGAGTATGAGTGTGAGTGTTGGATGTGTCTGTATTTGTGTGTGTGTGTGTGTGTGTGTGTGTGTGTGTGTGTGTGTGTGTGTGTGTGTGAGGCAGTGTAAAATGTCTTGTGTGCTGTTTTTTATTTTGTGTATTAGTGCAATCTCGGAGTTAGAATATATAAGTAGGGGGGGCGTGGGCCTCACAGCCCCCCACATGGGGGGTGCAGGGGGGCTTGTAGTTTATGTGATGTGGGTTGTATGGTGTGCATGTTGTGTGGTGTATGTGTTCTGTATGTTCAGGGTTTTTTGTTTTCGTGCTTGTGGGTTTTGGGATTTTTGTTGTTTCGACTTTACAGTCTCGAGTTACTGAATTTCGAGCATTCAGTAATTCGAGATTGTGAAGGGGAACCATAGATATATATATATATATATATATATATATATATATATATATATATATATATATATATATTTTTTTTTTTTTTGTTTTAGAAAGAGAAAGGTGGTATGGTAACTAAGAAATATCCTATGAGAGGGTAGGAAACTAAAGAAGGAAGGAAGAAGTACCAACAATAGTATTTGAAGAAAGGTAAGAAAGAGGCAGTAGCAACTAATGCTGGAAACCTGAAAACTCTGAAAGGGAGGAAGGGAGGGGTAAGAGAGAAACTGAGAAAGAAAGCAGAAAATTCAATAAACTGCACTCAACTTGCAAATAAACACCCTACAAGCTTGAGACACCAGGAATTGCATCTGAACGAAGCAGAAAACAATATTTGAAGTTTCAGAGAGTTCTGGGGCTTCTGGGAAGAGCTTGAGAGTCAGATCCAAGAGTCTAAGTAAATGCAACTAAGACAGATCCAAGGTCAGATCTGAGACCCATCATCAGTTGAGGAATGAAGGAAAATGACAACATTAGATTTGCTGTTGTGGAGCTTAACACTTTTTTTGGAGAAATAATCAACTTTCAGACAGAAATATTACTTACAGGTGGGGATTGGAAATGGTTTTGCAATAGTGAGGCTGTATCGGTGGGGGGGGGGGGGGCTAAAAGGGAAAATATAACAAAATAGGGTAGATTTCTGTAGAAAGTCATGAAAATATTTGGTACAGAAGACAGAATTCAGTAGTAAGAACTTGGACAGTATTTACATACAGTAAGGTACTGCGGTGGTGGTGCTGTGGTAGCGTTGTCACCTCACATTAAGATGTTGTCCTGTTCGATTCTCAGCTAAAGCGTCTTCTATGTGGAGACATGCATGAATGGGCGTATCTTCGTTGAAGGTTGTACATCAGGCATGGCTGTAAATTTATCAAAATAGAGATGACAACTGCCTTTGACCCACTGACTCATCTAAATGCTCCATTTTGCTATGAAAGGCATAACTACATTGTAAGCAGCTGTGAATCAGTTTAATTTCCCCCTCCTCTCTGCAATAAAGGCAAGTGAAAACAGTTTCACACTTCTCTGTCTATTTTACAGAAACTGCTTAGCTCCTGACATCAACAGGACTAATTACCCATATACGATTATCAGCAGTACCTGACTACAAATCTCTCTGTGGCATGTCATGCAGGTGTAGACAAATTCCTCTGCAAATTATGTGAGAAGTTAAGTTTAAAAAAATTGGGTGCTCTTTCCATTCCATTGATTCCAAGGCAAGAAAATGAAAGCTTTATAAAGTACAATCAGGTGTCTGTTACTACACAATATTGAAACCATATTGTAAGGAGAAAACTATTCTAAGAGTTGAATTCAACTGTAGGAGAAGCTGGAGTTTTTCTTACTGCAGAATAATAGGGATCTCACAGAACAAGTACAGGACCAACTCAAAGTACTAAAGAGAAAATAAGGGAGTATCTGGATAATTGCACGAATTTAGAGTGCCATTTTCTTTACCTTGTGTTTTGCTTGCATTCTGTTTTAACAGCATATTAAAACTTCAAAAGAGACCACAGCTCTCTCTGTTCTGAGTCAGGCAGAAATAAGAACTGATTAATTAAGGACTCATTCATAAGACAGAAGAGGTCACTTAAGGTTAATCACTTGTTAGAGGGGGTGGAGCTAGGAACTAAAATTTCTATTTAAGGAGTAAACTAAAACATTTCAGAGCCTTACCAGAAAGGCTCATCCAGACTCTGCTACACTTTGCTGTGAAGGAAAGGTTAGTTTGCTGTTATTTTTTTGTATTTCTGTATTGCCTTTCTATATTTTGAATACTGTAGTTTGTTTTCTTTACCTTGTGTTTTGCTTGCATTCTGTTTTAACAGCATATTAAAACTTCAAAAGAGACCACAGCTCTCTCTGTTCTGAGTCAGGCAGAATTTTTCCCGCCCTCCCACCCATTTAAGTTGTCTTGTTAAATATCACTGTCTTTCTAGTTGCCCGCCTCTTATGTTAATCTGACCATATATCTCATTTCTCTCTACTTTCACTGGCTTATGTGAGTAATCACAAAACCATCACTTTTGAAATCCCACCCCTTCAATTATTTAAATTTATTGGCCATCCTACAGTATTTCATAGTACCAAAATACAAAAGTAACCACCCCTTTCAGTCCATCTTGCTGTTTTAAAAATAGTAACTCTCCACTAAACCCTAACTTTTTAAACAGGTAAAACTCAAGTTACCTACTTTCATATCTAACTTCTCTAGTGCACACTGCAGAGTGCATTCTTTTCAATCTTACCTTTAAGCATCCCTGTTACTAGCACTTTCTCTAATACCTAAAAAGATCATCTCTACTTGACTCCAAGTAGACTTTTCTCTATCTGTTAAACCTAGCACTTGCTCCTACAGTACTTATTACCTTGATACGGCACTCTTATAGATAGCACCCCAAAAGGCAAACCCCCATTTCTCGGTCACCCACGTCCCCCGGAATCTCTTTTAAAGTTTTTTTGTCTAGTCCTTCTAGCATGTCGAGGGATCAGTTGCTAGTGTCCGCTCCTGCTCAGCTGGTGAACCTGGGAATATTGAGGCAATGTTACAATTGCCTCATGTACACAGACAACCCTCTCCTCCTCCCACAAAACACAAATACATGCGAGAGATGCAACTATACGGCCAAACTGGAGGCTGAGCTCTCTCAGCATAAGACTGGCAAGACCAGTCAGGAGGAGAAGGTTACCACACACACTATAGACCCAGTCTCACATAGTACCATCACAACCTCAAATCATACACACAAACACACAAAGACATACTCGGCGGCTCTGATCAAAAATCTACCAAAACAGCAGAGGCCACCAAAGCAGACACCCAAACAACCACCACCTCAGAACACAACACCTGCAACACATAGACCTCACAGTCAGAGTGTCAAACAGTCACAGCCCTTAAGGCCAAACACAATGCCAGACACACTAGTCATTGGTGACTCCATAGTCAGACACACTGACGTCCCGCTCACCAGACTGAGTAAGGAGAAGGCCACAGTAAGCTGCCTGTCGGGCGCTAGAATCCGCCACATAATGCAAGCACTCAGGTCTCTCAACAGCAGGTACAAATACGACTCAGTCATTGTCCACGCTGGTGTAAACGACCTGAGGCGTACCTCCTTGGACTACATGAAAAGAGACATTGAGGAGCTCTCTGATTATGTAGCCCAGGCAGGTATGACCCTGACCTTGAGCAGTATCCTACCTTCACCAAGAATGATGCCACAATACAGAGATAAGATGATCAGCTTTAACAATTGGCTTAAACTCTGGTGTCATTCAAAGGGGATCCAATGTCTGTCTGCCTGGGATGACATGCTGGACAAGCCACGCTGCTTACAAGGGCGGCTTGCACCTGTCACCCTGGGATTCGGATATTGGCAAAGGCTCTTGCCACCCCATAGTGCCTTTTTAGGCAAGGCTCAAATTCTAAACCTACCACCCTAGAACACAAAAAGGAAAAAAACTAAGGGTAATGCTGCTCAATGCCAGAAGTCTAAATCTCAAAATGCACGCACTCGAGGCCCTTCTCAGTATGGAGAACATCGATGTCTGTGCAGTGACAGAAACCTGGTTCAAGGCTCCTGAGAGCACCCCAGCACTATCAGGTTTTACCTCTTATCATGCGTTCCGGCCCCAAAATCCGGACAATACCAAGAAAGGAGGGGTATCCATATTCATCAAGGACACCCACACCTCAAGACTGGTGGCAACGCACGATGCATCGGAGACCATCCAGGTGCAATTAACCATAGGCAAGACTGCTCTGCAAATTGTAGCATGTTACAGGCCACCCTCACAAACTCAGGAACCTCACATGGCCTTCCTGAAAACACTAGAGGGATAAATGTATCACCAAACACCATCATACTAGGTGACTTCAATTACCCTAATATAGACTGGGAACACTACTCAAGCCCAAACACCCTAGCCCAAAAGTTCCTGGAATTCATAAACTCAAATGCCATGGAACAACTAGTCACCATCCCACAAGAGGAGAAAACATACTTGATCTCATCATCACGAACATGGGAGCACAATGTTCAACACCGGAAGTATACCCCTCACTGGTGAGATCAGATCACAAACTAATCTCGCTGGAGGTCCTCATCCCACCCCCACCTGAAATAAAAAAGACCACAGTAAAGAACTTCGAAAGCCGACTTCACACTTCTAAAGACTAGTGTGGTCTCCTTTAAGGCCCCGAGCGGCAGAAAACAGTACTCAAGCCGCTGAATCACTTACAAATGCCTTCTACCAGCACCTGCAGGACTGCATGGATAAGGCAATCCCAAGCAAAACAAAGACTCTTTGTACCAAAGGCAAGCGTCCAGTCTGGTGGACCCCAGCCATAAACAAACTCTACAACAAAAGGAGGAAGCTACTACAAGATAGAGCAAAATCCTTAAAAGGTAAGACACCCTTGATCACTATAAGTAAAAACTAAGAGCTCTCATAAAATCATCCAAAGCAAATTTTGAGAGAAAAATAGCTAAAGACTCAAAAGACAATCATAAGGCCTTCTTTAGCTATGTTAGAAACCTGGAAGGAAACTCCCAGATATGCTCAGAACTAGTTCAAAATGATGTGAAGATTACTGATCCTACAGACATTGCCAACATACTGGCTGACAGGTTCAGTGCAAACTTCTCCCCCCCCAAAAGAGAGATATCTATACCAAGCGATTGCAGCCCCCCAAACATCTCCAACGCCCAAGTGAGAACTGCTCTCTCCAAAGCAAAAAACACAGCATCCATGGGACCTGATGGTGTCCCCGGCTGTGTGCTCCACGAACTCAACGAGGAATTAAACCCACAGCTAGGACAGCTGTTTAATCATAGTCTTACCTCTGGATACATACCCAGGGAGTGGCGCACTGCAACTGTGGTCCCACTTCACAAAGGCGGTGCCTCCACCGACCCTGGAAATTACCGGCCCATTAGCTTGACAAGCCTTATCTGCAAAGCCATGGAGAGGATCATAATGGACCTCATAAATAAAGACATAGGGAATTTGCAGACTTTGGATCCATCCCAGTTTGGCTTTGTCAAAGGCAGATCATGCCTTCTAAACTTGGTTGACTTTTTGAAACAGTCACCAAAGCCATTGATGAGGAAAGGCAGTCCATACAGCCTACCTCGATCTGGCGAAGGCCTTGATACAATACCCCACTCGGGTATCATTGAAAAACTCATCAGCTTAAATGTTAACCCATACATCACAAGATGGGTTGCAAACTGGCTGAGTGACAGAACCCACAGGGTCAGAGTTGCTGGCGCCATGTCAGACTCAAAGCCTGTCACAAGTGGTGTACCACAGGGCTCAGTCCTGGGCCCACTCTTGTTTGGCATCTACTTTTCTGAAGTACAAGCAAACACAGGAGGGTTATGGCTGACAAAGTTTGCAGATGACTGCAAACTGGGCGCCATAGTAGAAAACACATCTGACACAGATATCCTTCAGAAGGGTCTCACAGAAATGGATAACTGGTGCCAGAGCCATGGCCTAAAGTTAAATGCCAAAAATGCATAGTCATACCCTTTGGGAAAAACAAGGTTACCCTAGCTACCAAATAGGTGGCAATCCACTGAGCACAGAAGAAGTTATCAGGGACCTGGGGACCCAGGTTGATAGTAGTCTGTCATTCGACACCCATGTAGCTAAAGTAGTTAGGAAGACCTTCTACATTGCCCACCTTATCATGAAGGGATTCTCATCTAGATCAAGGGAGGTCATAGTCTCCCTATACTCATCACTCATCAGACCAATGATAGAGTACAATGCCCCATTCGGAATGTATCTGACCCGACACTTGCAGCAGCTGGAGAGGCCACAAAAGTTCCTCACCAAAAGGATAAAGGGTCTCAAACATCTGTCCTATGCTGCCCGACTGAAAGAACTCCAGCTCTATTCAGTCGCTTACCGCTTGCTCAGAGGTGACCTTTGCCTAACATACAAGGCCATGTCAAACCCAGATTTGATGAATATGCTTCACCTCAAAAATCTAGATCCATCAGAGCCACAAGGGCGGGAGACTTAAACCTCGACACGGCTATTAATAGGACGTGCTGGAGGGATAGATTCATCACCCAAAGACTCCCTATGCTATGGAATAAAATCCCGGTATATGTGAGGCAGAGCACCTCGCTGGCCTTGTTCAAGAGAAATCTTGACCAATGGATGGGAGATCGCAGATATACCCCAGGGATTACCTCAGTGTCACTGCTTGACAGAGGCACAGCAAAATAATGGGTATAGTTCCCCATACTAAAGGGGTGGCGTAAGCCACAAAACTATGGGCTAGGCTTGTAAATGCCCTCGGGCAGATAGCCTAGTATGAACCTATGAACCTATTAAGCAACTCTTTTTTGATAAAAACTCCAGACCCCAAAAACTTTTAATACACTGACTTAGGCAACAGAAAGTGGAAAGGGTTCTCACTAAACCTAGGGATCCTGTGACCAAAAACAAAAAAAAAAACACACAGATATTTTAGAGTTATTAAAAGTATTTCAGAAATGTTATGAAAATTTGTATAAAGTAGAGGGATGTGGAAACCAAGAAAGACCACAGATGTAAATGCAAGACTTAATTATGCCAGTTCAACAACTAATAATTAAGATAGAAGGAGAAAAGGTAAAAACTGTGACATATAATCAGTCTGCAGGGAAGTCTCCAGGAAAAGATGGTATTCCTGTGGAAGTGTGGAACTTAGGAGGGGAAAAAAGAATAAGACTGTGGAAGATTTTGTTTTATAGTATTTTAAAAGAGGGGAAGCACCAGCATCTTGGAACAAAGCTGAGGTGGGCGTATTATCCAAAGAGGGTAAAGACTCATCAGACCCACCTTCAAATAAACCCATTTACATTTTAAATCTTGATTATAAAATATTTATGTCTATAATAGCTAAATGAATGGCAAAGATGTTGCCAAAATTCATTGATATGGATCAATGTGGTTTTGTGGAGAAGAGGCAAGCATTTGACACTATTAACAGGATAGTGATGATCCAAAGGGAAGTAGAATATCAGAAAATAATACTGCTGTTGGTGGGTCTTGATACAGAGAAAGCATTCACTAGAGTAAGCTGGGATTTTATAAGTAGGGCAATGGAAGCATTTGTATTTAATGGTATGATAATATGGTTAATTGGGAGGATATATGAAGGGTCAGAGACAAAAATTAAAGTAGGAGGGGGTCTCTCTGATAAGTTGTGTTTAAACAGAGTTACCAGGTAGGGGGTGTCCTCTTTCCCTTTTATTTGCTTTTTATTTACAGCCATTGGCAAGGAAAATGAGGGACTCAAAACTTTAGTGATATAACTGCTATGGTAATCAAGAAAAGTTAGCTTTATTTACAGATGATTTTATTTTCTACTTGATAAATCTGGAAAAGGACACCTCATCATAGTGGAACATTTTGAGAGAGTTTCAAGTCTTTTCACTATATAAGATTTGTTTTTTTCTTCTTTTGGCTTTTCCCGGTTAGGTGACGCCACAGTGGATCACCTTTCTGCTCATGATTGGCAGTTGAGTTTTACGGTGTCGAGTTATCAGCCTGGCGCCCAAGCTTCCACAGAAGGCACACACATGCACGCACTCACGCCTAGGGTAAATTTAGAGTGTCCAATCCTCCTACAGGATGTCTTTGGGATGTGGGAGGAAACCGAAGCACCTGGAGGAAACCCACATGATGGATATGCAGTCTCTGCACAGAAAGCACCCCAGCCAAGGATCGAACTGGAGAACCTCTTGCTGTAAGGTGACAATGCTAACTGCTGCACCACCAAGGCTGCCCTTTTCAATATATAAGATTGGAACCAACACGTATAGCAGTCACGAAAAGACCCTTCGCCACCAGGAAAACCAGTCCAGGAATGTTTATTGTATGACACAGCTAACACAAGCATAAAAGCTTAAAGCCAAAGACATGCAACACGTATTCATCTGAAACAGGCTCTATATTGTTGGTTTCACCTATATCATAAAAAACACCACCATAGGCCCTATTGGGTCCCCGTGGTTTTGGATAACTAATATGCAATTTGTAATCGTGAATGTCCCTATCCAATTTTTTAATCTTTCTTTGGATAAGGTCATTACATTTTTGATCAACATTCTTTCTGATATCATAGTATTTCATTTTTTCTTCATTTATCCCAAAAATTAAATCATTTTTGATGTACTAGTCTAAAATCTCAATATCTTTCTCAATACTTTCCTGTATTTTGATATTTTCCCTAATCATAAGCCTAAGAACTTCTAATCCACACTTATTGAAAATATCCACTAAGTCCTTATAGTAACTAGAGTCATATACAACGTTATTGGGAAATTTAAAAACGCGTAAGCCCTTTGGCACAATTTCCTTAACACATTCCTTTAAATATTCATTTTCAATGGCTAAAGATCTATACTTATACATTGCTCAAATGCACCAACTTCTGCTTGTATGTCCCATCAAAAACATTGTGTCCATTGCTTTCATTGCCATAAAAAACAACACTGGGTTTAGTACGCAGCCAGTCTAAAGTTTCTAAGGCTGGAGCACGAGCACCAGAAACTAAAACAGTACCTGTGGCTTCCGTTCCTTCTCCACAGCCATTGTCCCCATTTTCTACACCGTGTCCCAACCCGGGACTCGCTTGTAAAAGCCTAGGCGTGTTAGAAGGACTGAAAATGTTTGAACCAAGGCCGCCGATCTCATCACACTGATCAATAAGCTCCCCTTGTTCCTCATTGACTCCACGATCCATTCTTGTATAACGGGGATTAGAAGGCAAGTTCCGTTGAACACTCTTGTTTAATAAAGTTAGGCTGAGAGGAGTAAAGATGTTAATGAGCTCTGTGAGCTGCCCAATGAGCTTACGCGTTTGGCGTAAGGGTCTATGGTGGTGTTTTTAATGATATAGGTGAAACCAACAATATAGAGCCTGTTTCAGATGAATACATGTTGCATGTCTTTGGCTTTAAGCTTTTATGCTTGTGTTAGCTGTGTCATACGATAAACGTTCCTGGACTGGTTTTCCTGGTGGCGAAGGGTCTTTTCGTGACTGCTATACGTGTTGGTTCCAGTTTGTTTGCAGGTCCTGTCTTAGCGTTATTAGTACTTTGGGGAGCGAGATGGACATTTCGCCTGCCATGGATAATCGTGGGTCTGAGGATGTTGGACAAACGTGTAAGCTCATTGGGCAGCTCACAGAGCTCATTAACATCCTTACTCCTCTCAGCCTAACTTTATTAAACAAGAGTGTTCAACGGAACTTGCCTTCTAATCCCTGTTATACAAGAATGGATCGTGGAGTCAATGAGGAACAAGGGGAGCTTATTGATCAGTGTGATGAGATCGGCGGCCTTGGTTCAAACACTTTCAATCCTTCTAACACGCCTAGGCTTTTACAAGCGAGTCCCGTGTTGGGACAGGGTGTAGAAAATGGGGACAATGGCTGTGGAGAAGGAACGGAAGCCACAGGTACTGTTTTGGTTTCTGGTGCTCGTGCTCCAGCCTTAGAAACTTTAGACTGGCTGCGTACTAAACCCAGTGTTGTTTTTTATGGCAATGAAAGCAATGGACACAATGTTTTTGATGGGACATACAAGCAGAAGTTGGTACATTTGAGCAATTTAATGTATAAGTATAGATCTTTAGCCATTGAAAATGAATATTTAAAGGAATGTGTTATTAAGGAAATTGTGCCAAAGGGCTTACGCGTTTTTAAATTTCCCAATAACGTTGTATATGACTCTAGTTACTATAAGGACTTAGTGGATATTTTCAATAAGTGTGGATTAGAAGTTCTTAGGCTTATGATTAAGGAAAATATCAAAATACAGGAAAGTATTGAGAAAGATATTGAGATTTTAGACCAGTACATCAAAAATGATTTAATTTTTGGGATAAATGAAGAAAAAATGAAATACTATGATATCAGAAAGACTGTTGATCAAAAATGTAATGACCTTATCCAAAGAAAGATTAAAAAATTGGATAGGGACATTCACGATTACAAATTGCATATTAGTTATCCAAAACCACGGGGACCCAATAGGGCCTATGGTGGTGTTTTTAATGATATAGGTGAAACTAACAATATAGAGCCTGTTTCAGATGAATACGTGTTGCATGTCTTTGGCTTTAAGCTTTTATGCTTGTGTTAGCTGTGTCATACAATAAACGTTCCTGGAATGGTTTTCCTGGTGGCGAAGGGTCTTTTCGTGACTGCTATACGTGTTGGTTCCAGTTTGTTTGCAGGTCCTGTCTTAGCGTTATCAATATATAAGATTAATGAAGATAAAATAAAGGCTATAGCCAGAAATTATTTACCCACTTACAAATTAGTTGAACAATGCCCAGATTTATGGGGACACAATAAGATGAAGTATTTAGGAGTATGGATTAAAAAGGGTTCTGTTATGGCATTTAAGGATATGTGGGAAGAGACTAAACAAAAGATAATACAAAAACTGAGAAACTGAAAGTTCTTCTTTATGGATATGGATAGTAAAATATAAGCAGTGAAAATATTTTAGTTTCTTTAGTTTTTATATACAGATCAGGCATATTTTTATCAACCAGAGGAGAAGTTGCAGACACAAATTAATAAAGATTTGAAAGACTATCTGGAAGCAGAAAAGGACAAGAGTTAAATGGGATAAGCCGACCCCCCAATAGAACAGGGTAGTTTAGGATTACCTGATTTGAAGGGATATTTCACACAGGTGAAGACTGACATGCTTACCACAAGCAAAACAACTGGGATTGTGGATGTAGATCCTTAAAGAGAATAATAACACTCATACAGAAAATTTCATAAAGATGCAAAAAGTGATCTAAGAATGAAGCCAAGAAGTTATAGAGAAAGGAATTTTTGTCAGTAGGGATGACTGCAAGTAGGGGGTGCAGAAAATAGACAAGTGGGGATGGAATTTACTGTAGAAAACTGGCAAAGGAACAAAGCTATTGGAGGCAAATAACTAGAAATGGAAACCTAATAGTGGGATAAAGCCAGGAAGACATTTGGACTGCAAGTTACAGACTACCTTCCCTACTTGGGATTGATATCAAAGTATAGGCAAACAGAAAGGGATACGGGAGTCTTATGTAAAAGACCTGTTCTGGTAGAGTTTTCAGTTGAATCTGCAGCAAAAGGTGCTAATAAAAATTAGTAGGACATATAAAACATTGCATGATAAGTATAAGAATCAATCAGAGGATGTTATAAAAGATTGGGAAGAGAGACTGGAAAAGCAATTTTACAAGGGAACAATGGGGAGGACATATGTATGGATCTCAAGTATACAACAAAGAAAAGAAGATTTGGGATTTTTGCTTGGACATGTTTGCATGATTATTTTTATAACCCACGCAGACTTGGAGGTGTTACAGGGAAGAAGGAGGTAATGGGGAACATGTTTTTTGGACAGAGTAATGCATTGACAGATTTTAAAAATTCCCTACAGAGCAGCCTGTCAGAAATATTGGGGGTGCAAACTTCTGTAACTACAGAAATGATTCCCTTGAGCTGGACACAGAATTTGAATTGCCTAGACATAATAAGGCCTTATTAATTTTAATTTTGCTGGCTACCAAAAAAGCAATTACTAGAAAATGGAAATCAACATCAAATGCTGAAAATATGTTGATTATTTATTACTGGATTAGAAGTGCTGCAAATTGTAATAGAGATAAAAGAACTGGGAAAAAGGGATCTTTAGAAAAGGAAAGGAAAGAAACAAATGGAATTTGTCGGTAGAATACATGCAGAATAATGTTCAGGATGAGCAGTGAGGTTTAAATGAAGACAGGAACTGAGCAATATTTGTCATATTGGACTGAAAGTCAGTAGCTATAAAGAAAAAATACATAATACATAATGCTTTTAAATGAAAAATATTAGCATGTTTTGTTTTCTTTTCTATTAATGTGTGTGCACCAACATCTTAAAATAGAAGTTATGTCCTTACCATAACGTTCCATGTGGAGTGTTCATCTCGCCTTTGTTCTTACACATGGGTTCGGAGCAGATCCTCGGCTCCGAGTCGGCCGCTTGGCAAAGCTCTGCATCGAGAAGAAGCTCGAGACCAACCTGTCTCCCACAATTCCCCTCTGCCTTTACCTCAGATCTAGTTTGCAAACAAACCAGATACCAACGGGAAAGAAACACACAACATACATGCAAAGGCATAGCTGAAAACAGCCGTAACAGCTGAGAGAAACAGAAGCGGGAGAACCAAACCAGACACCTAAATTGGACGTTCTTCCTGAGGGTGGGAGGGTGGGAATGTAAGAACAAAGGCGAGATGAACACTCCACATGGAACGTTATGGTAAGGACATAACTTCTATATGTGAGAGTGTTCAATCTCGCCGTTTGTTCTTACACATGGGTAGCGTCCCTAGCTCCGTGACCCTGAGAAACTCACGGAAGAACGTTCCTGAGCACAGTGGAACCAAAGGTTGCCCTATCCCTGGAAACCCTATCCACTTTGTAATGAGTAATGAATGTATGTGGTTTAGACCAAGTGGCGGCCGCACAAATAGTGTCCAAAGGTAGGCGGGCCGCATGAGCCAAGGATGTAGATATTGATCTAGTAGAATGTCCTTTCGGTTTAACGGGTAAACTCTGCTCAGAAGCAGTATAAACAAAAATAATACAATCGGATAGCCATTTGGAAAGGGTCCGCTTCGTCACTGCCATGCCCTTTCTGCTGTCCGCAAAGGCTATAAAGAGTTGATCTGTCTTTCTGTGATCCTTTGTTCTATCCAAGTAAAATCTGAGTTGTCTATGAACATCCAACTTGTGTAACATATATTCTAGCTTATTGGAGTGGTTCTTGAAAAATGTGGGGAGCTCAATGGACTGATTAATGTTATTGACAGAACAAACCTTGGGAAGAAAGGACGGGTTAGTGTGAAGAGATACCCTATCAGGGTGAAAGATCAAATATGGGTGTTTAATGGAAAGAGCTTGAAGTTCTGATACTCGTCTGGCTGAAGTGATAGCTACCAGAAAGAGGGTTTTCCATGACAAAAACTTCAAAGAACAGGAAGAGGCTGGTTCAAAGGGTGGTAGCATTAGCTGTGATAACAGGAGGTTGAGATTCCATGGTGGTGTAGGAAACCTGACTGGTGGCCTTATATGGAAAGACCCTTTCAGAAAGGCTTTACAAAGCCTATGAGCCATAATAGGCGCCCCATTTTCTCCCACATGAAAGTTTGAAATAGCAGCCAATTGAACCCTTAAAGTGGCAGGAGAAGCTCCTTGGTGAAATAGTACGGATAGAAACTCCAAGACTCTGTTCAGTGGGGCTATTAAGGGATCCAAATGTTGCGAAGTTGCCCAGTGTACAAAACGCTTCCACTTACTAGTGTAAATTTTTGTAGTGGAAGCTTTATGAGAAGCCACCAGAATATTTTGAACTGCAGGAGAAAGAAGATCAGACCTGGCTAAGAAGGGAAGCGGAGCAGCCAAGCTGCTAGTCTGAGGGATAGGAGTGACGGGTGAGGAGCCCCTGATGAGTGGGTCAGTAGATCCGGCTCCGGGTCCAGGATCCAGGGTTCCCGTATTTGGTGTGCTTGAAGAAAGGGAAACCAAATTTGACGAGGCCAGAATGGGGCAATGAGGATTATTGTCCTCTCCAGGTTGTTGGCTTTCTGTAAAAATTTTGGAATCAGAGGTATAGGAGGGAAAGCGTACAGGAGACCCGGGGGCCAATCGTGAATCAGAGTGTCCCTGGGGACTTCCCCTGGAGGGGGTAATAGGGCAAAGTAGCTTCTGCATTTGGCGTTCATTGGAGACGCAAACAGATCGCAGCAAGGCTGGCCCCACTTGCGAAATATCATGTCCGCAATTGTTCGTTTGAGGGACCACTCGTGAGGTAACAGGATGGCTCTGCTCAACCTGTTCGCTATGACGTTGGATAACCCCGGGATGTGCATTGCTATCAGAAAGCGACCCATGGACTCTGCCCATTGCCAAATTCTCATGGCCTCTCTGCATAATTGATAAGATTTTGTTCCTCCTTGTTTGTTTATGTACCAGACTACGGACATGTTGTCCGTCTGAACTGCAATGGTCCCTAGAGGTATAAGGGGAGAAAAGTGTTGCAACGCTAGGAACACTGCCCTCATCTCCAGAACATTGATGTGCAGATTGTACTCTAGATTGGTCCATTCTCCTTGGACTGTCTGTCCCTGAAAGATGCCCCCCCACCCTATCAGGGAAGCGTCCGTGTTCACCGTAGCTGTCGGAGTGGGTAGCACAAATGGTCGGCCGCTGGAGAGATTGCAACTCTGAAGCCACCAAGACAGGTGCGATTTGCAGATGTTCGTGATGTGAATTTCGTGTGTCAGAGGTAACTGTTGGAACGACCATTGTGCAAATAGCAGCCATTGAAGGACTCTCATGTGCAGTCTTCCCAAGGGAATCGCAATGAGGGAAGCTGCCATGAGGCCCAAAACTTTCAGAACCAGTTTTGCCGGGGATTTTTTGGACAACAGGAGAAGAGATATGTGATTTTGTAGAGAGGCTATTCTCTCTAGAGGAAGCCTTAGAATCAAGCAACGAGTATCTAATTCTGCTCCTACGAATGAGATATGCTGTGATGGCTGTAATACAGATTTTTCAAAATTTACGGAAATTCCGAGATGAACACAGAGTTCTAGTGTGTAATCCCTGGCCTGAATCAGTCGACGCTCGGTGGTGGCAGTAAGGAGCCAGTCGTCCAGATACAGAAACACCTGGAATCCTAGGCGTCTCAAGTGAGACGCTACCACTGCCATACATTTGGTGAAGACCCTGGGGGCTGAGGTCAGACCAAAGGGCAGGGCTCGAAATTGAAAGTGACTGGCTCCCAGCCGGAAGCGCAAGTGATCCCTGGACGCTCTGGCCATTTTGATGTGGTAGTACGCGTCCTTGAGATCTATTGAGCACATCCAGTCGTCCTTCTGTAAGAATGGAAGGATCGATTGAAGCGTGACCATCCAGAACTTTTCTTTCTTGACGAAAGTATTGAGCTTGCTTAGGTCCAGAATTGGCCTCCAGTCCCCTGTCTTTTTTGGAACTAAAAAGAACCTTGAGTAAGTTCTGAATCCTCTTTGGTCCGCCGGGACTGGTTGGATGACTCTTTTTTTCTAGCAGCTTTGAAATTTCTATAGCTGCAGGATCTCGCAGATGGGGCGGTACATCTGGGAGTCTCTTTTGTGGAAATGGGGGAAATAGAAATGGAATTCTGTAACCTCTGGTAATAATGCTTCTTACCCATTTGTCTGAAGTAAGACTTTGCCAGGCCTGAGGGTAAAAAGCTAAGCGACCCCCAACTGCCTCCAGAGCAGGACAGTCGGGCCTCCTCTCAGGAGTGCTGGAAAGGCTTCCCAGGGAGTGCAGCATCTGTAGTACCCTGGAGGGTATCTCCCAACTCTTTGATTAGATCACTCTGTAAACATGTGAAGTGCGTCAAATAGTTCAGCAATCGCATGGAAAAAGCCGCTGAACTAAAAATGCGCTTCCCATACCTGTCCATAGTCCTAGAATCTCTGTTAGGTGGATGGACAGTTGAGGAAGATTCAGACATTTCCTTTTTAGTGGCAGCTGCCAACACCATAGTGTCCACTGGAACTCCTTTTGTGAGATATGCCTTGTCTTGAGGGGCTGTAATATATTTATTAGGCTTCCTAGGGACTGGCTCCACCATGTCAGGTGTCTCCCATGCCCTTCGAGCAATCAATTCCATCAACTCATCGAAGGGCGGAGTGACCCAGGAGGAAGAAGGGCGAGCACCGAATGCCTTCAGCAAGACTGACTCATCCTCAGAAGGGGGTAGGGCCTGCCAATCACCTCTCTGCTTCAGGATCTCCAGGATGTCTGAAAAGGAGACATCCTCTGAGGGTGATTTCTGGGACCCTTCTGACTCATCTAAGTCAGTGTCCGATGTTAAGGATTCTTGTGGAGAATCCAAGTGTCTCCTCTTACACAACCGTTTCCTCGAAACTTCCTCGGGGGGGCATCCGAAGAAGCCTCTGAGGAAGAGGGGGCTCCCTCTGGGAGTGGCTGAGACACCGGTGCTCGACGCTTTGAAGTAGCCATGGGTGCAGAGGAAGATAACGGACCCTTATGGGAAGGAGAAGCTGTCTCTGCTGAAGTGGTTGTCTGAGTCGACAACACCTTCCTCATGAGGTCGAAGGCCCCCGGGTCCTGAGTTGAAGAATCCCTCGGTTCCGAGGAAAGCGGAGGGATCCCCGAGACGGGGACCGAAGGCATCGACCCCGAGGACAGAGCCAAGTTGATCCGTGCCGAGGCACCGAGAGGGAGAGTCGGAACCAAAACATCGGTCCGACTCTCGGTCCCCGAACCAAGGATAGATCATTGGCTCCGCGATTCCGGTAATGGATCCGTCGGAGTCGAGGTGAATGGTGCCGACCGAGAAAAAGACGGCTCTGGCACCAAGGGCTCCACAATCATCAGATCAGCCTCTCCCGGCTCCGAAGACTGAATAGGCCTCTGAGGAGGAACAGATGGAGATAAGGGAAGTCCTTCGAGCCTCGACACCAACTGGGAAGAGACTGAGATGAGTTTGGACAAGGCCGTATTCTCCATTAACTTCTGCACCACACGGTCTACATCGGTGTCGGAGAGGGGTCTAGAAGAATGCATCGAAGGAATCGAAGACGGAGCCGACCTCAAGAGCACAGGAGGTGGAAGCTCCGTCACTGGTTCCAAGACTCGAGGCTCGGTAACAGACAGAAGTTCGACACTCGGCCCCGAGGTCTGTGGAACCGGTGAACGAACTTTAAATGAAGAGCTCGGAGCCGATGGCATGGGCTCCGATGTCTTTGATTCCTTCGAGGATTTAGATGTCTGGTCCGATGCATCATGAACCTCTTGAGAAGCAGGCTTCAACAGGCCTCTGTCCATGAGTTTCCTGCGCCTATCTGTCATGACCCTTCCACTGAAAGAATGACAAATGGAGCAGTCTTCTTGCAGATGGAGAGGGCCAAAACAGTAGACGCAGGAACTATGGTTGTCTGTGACAGACATCTTCTGTCCACATTGGCACCGTTTGAAGCCTGACTTAGCTTTCTCAGACATAATAATAACAGTAAATCCAGTAAGGTTATACAAAGTCTACACAGTCTTGACAGACAGTAACAGCCAACAACAATGTCAAAAGCCAGATAAAGTTAGTCAATCCAGTAATTTGTCAAATCCAGTAAATTAGAAGTTAGTGGGTGGGGTAGGCCCCGAGGGAACTAACTAACTATATATATATATATATATATATATATATATATATATATATATATATATATATATATATATATACGTATAAGAGAGAAACCCTCGATTCACTACACACACACACACAAGCTTAAAGGTGAAACTAGGACAAAAATTATCTAAGAATCTTAGACAAAAAAAACAATCTTATCTGCCAGGAGGTCTGAGCTCATCAAAAATGATGCGAACGTTGCAGCGGCAAACTAGATCTGAGGTAAAGGCAGAGGGGAATTGTGGGAGACAGGTTGGTCTCGAGCTTCTTCTCGATGCAGAGCTTTGCCAAGCGGCTGACTCGGAGCCAAGGATCGGCTCCGAACCCATGTGTAAGAACAAATGGCGAGATTGAACACTCTCACACTGATAATTTAATAAAGGTGTTAACAAAACAACATGAAGGGAAGCTCAGTGTTAGGCACTGACTCTATCTGTGGTTTAGATAAATGAGACATGAGTGCAGCTAAGATTCCCAGAATATCAGCTTCCACTAATACATTAAAAAAGCTGGGTAGAATTGTGTAATTTAAAGGGCTTAATAAGTAAGTAAATAAATAAATAAACTTGATTAATTGGCATTTGTTTACTGGGAAAATCTAGGTAGTCTCCCTTTTCAGTGGAGGCTTGGGGAGAAAAGCTCCATTATACAGACATCATGGACATAGGTTCATATGTTCATAGGTAGGTACTAGGCTATCTGCCCAAGGGCATTTATAAACCTAGCCAGAGTGTGTCAGCTTTTGCCGCCCCATTGATTAATTAACTGAGCCTCTGTCAAGAAGAGCCAATGAAGTGATCCCAGGAGTGTATTTTCTGTTACCCATCCACTCGTCAAGGTTTCTCTTGAAAAGTGTTAGTGAGGGGCTCTGCCTAAAGTAGTTAGGAATTTTGTTCCAAAGCATGGGGAGTCTCTGTGACAAGAATCTATCAATCCAGCATGTTCTATTTATTGTTGTGGCAAAGTTTAGCTCACTAGAATGAGTGGCTAGCAGTGACTTGGATTTCTTTAGGTGGAGCATGTCCATCAATTCTGAGTTGGACATGGCTTTGTAAGTCAGACAGAGATCATCTCTGAGTAAGCGATATGCCACTGAGTACAGGTTTTTCAGTCAGGCTGGATAGGACATATGTTTGAGGCCAATAATCCTCTTGGTGAGGTACTTTTGTGGTCTTTCCAACTGCTGGAAGTGTCTTGTGAGGTACATCCCAAATGGGGCATTGTTCTCTATGATGGGTCTGATGAGTGATGAGTAGAGGGGCACTATAACCTCTTTATTTCTAGATATGAACCCTTTAGTAGTTAGATGGGCTGCATAGAAGGATTTCCTAACTACTTTGGCAATATGATTGTCAAAGGAGAGGTTACTATCTACCTGGGTCAGCAGATCTCTTATTACCTCTTCTGTATTAAGGGGGCTGCCACCTATGTGGTAATTCATGGGTGTTTTGTTTTTCTCAAACAGGATGACTATGCATTTTTTAGCATTTAGGTTGAGACCATGACTTTAACACCAGGTGTCCGTCTCAGTAAGGCCCTTTTGGAGAATGTCCGTGTCAGCCGGCGAGTCAATTATGGCTCCCAGTTTGCAGTCATCGGCGAACTTGGTTAGCCATAGTCCTTCTGTGTTTGCCTGTACTTCTGAGAAGTATATGCCGAACAGTAGGCATCCCTGGACCGAGCCTTGTAGGACAGCACTTGTGACTGGTTTAGAGTCAGACCTGGAGCCCGCTGTTCTTACCTTGTGAGTTCTGTCTGTAAGCCAGTTGGCAACCCATCTCATGATGTAGGGGTTTATGTTCAGGCTGGTGAGTTTTTCTATAATTCCTGTGTGGGGAATGATGTCAAAAGCCTTGGCAAGGTCAAGGTAGGCTGTGTGAACCACCTTCCCCTCATCTATGGCCTTGGTGACTGTCTCGAAGAAGTCAACCAGGTTTAGTAGGCATGATCTGCATTTAAAAAAGACAAACTGGGTCGGGTCAAGTGTTTGGAGGTTCCTAATGTCTTTGTTAATGAGGTCCATGATGATGATGTGCTCCATAGCCTTGCAGACCAGGCTAGTCAGGCTTATGGGGCGATAGTTACCAGGGTCAGTTGTGGCCCCTCCTTTGTGGAGCGGAATAACCATTGCTGTGCACCATTCTATGGGCACTGTGGAGAGGTTGAGGTTGAACAGTGTGTTTAGGTGGGGGATTAGTTTGTTCTGTCGTTCGTGCAAGATGCAGCCTGGGACACCATCTGGCCCCATTAACGCTGTGCTTTTAGCTTTTGAAAGGGCTGTTTTCACCTGTGTGTCTGTGATTTCTGGGACACTACACTTTTCTGGTATTGTTGTGGACCCTTTTGGGGGTGAGACAGGGGTGACGTTTGCACTGACTCTATCTGCCAGGATGTTGGCAATATCAGTAGGTTCAGTATATTTTGTGCTATTTTGCACTAGCTCCGAGCATATCTGCAAGTTGCCACTTAGATTCTTGACATAGCTAAAGAAAGCTTTGTAGTTATCTTTGGAATCCTTGGCTATTTTTCTTTCAAAGTTAGCCTCGGATGATTTTAATGGGGACCTTAGTTTCTTACTGATACTGATCAGGTGTGTCTTTCCTTCTTGGGATTTGCTTTTTTTCTGAACTAGTTTCATCCTTCTATTTTATAGCCTGTTTATGGCAGGGGTCCTCCAGACTGGTTTCCTTCTCTTAGGGGAGTGAGTCTTGGTTTTGCTAGGGATGGCACAATCCATGCATCCTTGTAGGTGCTCATAGAGCACATTTGTAAAGGTTTCTGCATCTTGAACACTGTTATCCTTAACCATGGGGGCTGAGAAACCTACTACCTCTGTCTTAAGTAAGGTAAAGTTTACTATAGAAAAGTTTTTCACTGTGCTTTCCTTGGTTGGGGGTGGTGGTGTGGTGTGGACATCCAGAGTGATTAGTTTGTGGTCTGATCTAACCAGTGACGGGTTGACCTCCGGTGCGGAACACCTTTGACCTCTGGTAGGGGAGTTTACCAGCTGATCCAGGGAATTTGAGTTGATAAATTCCAGGAAGCTCTGGACCTGGGAGTTTGTACTTGAGTAGTTTTCCCAGTTAATGGTAGGGTAATTGAAATCGCTCAATATCAGGGTGTTCGATAGGACCTTCATCTTTTCCAGTGTCTCCAGAAAGGCAGAGTGGTGGTCCTGGGTCACGGAGGGTGATCTGTAGCAGGCTACAATTTGCATTGCAGATTTGCCTGATGTTAGTTGGACATGGATGATCTCAGAGGTATCATGCTGTGCCACTAACCTGGAGGTGTAGATATCCTTGATGAATATGGACACACCCCCTCCTTTTGTGTTTCAGTCCATGTTCTGTGGCTGAAATGTGTGGTATGAGTTATAGCCTCATTAGTCCCCAGTAGTGCTGGGGTGCTCTGTGGAGCCTTGAACCAGGTTTCAGTTACTGCACAGATGTCGACGTTCTCCATACTGAGGAGTGCTTCGAGCTTGTGCATTTTGAGATTTAAACTCCTGGCGTTGAGTAGCATAACCCTCATTTTTTTATTTGTGCTGTTTACGGAGGTGGGTTTGACTTTTGAGCCTTGCCTAAAAAAGGCACTATGGGGGCAGCAAGAGCCATAGCCAGTATTCGAAAGCCTAGGCGTGACAGGTGCAAGCCATCTCTTGTGAAGCAACGAGGCTTGTTGAGCATGTCAGCCCAGGCTGACAGTCACTGGATCCCCTTTGAATGACACCAGAAGCTTAGGCAATTGTTGAAACTGATCATTTTTTTCTTTATACTGCGGTATCATTCTTGGTGAGGACATGATGCTTCTCAGGGTCAGAGTCATACCCGCCTGGGCTACATGATCAGAGAGCTCTTCCATGTCTCTTTTCATGTAGTCCAGGGAGGTACGTCTCAGGTCATTCGCACCAACATGAACAATGACAGAGTCATATTTGTACTTGTTCTGGAGTGACCTGAGTGCTTGTGTTATGTGGCAGATTCTGGCTCCCGACAGGCAGCTAACAGTAACCTTCTCCTTGTCCAGCCTAATGAGTGGGACATCAGTGTGCCTGACTATAGAGTCGCCTATTACTAGTGTGTTAGGTATGTTATTTCGCCTTAAGGGCTGTGATTGTGTGGTACACTGATTTTGTGTTTTATGTGTTGTCTGGTTTGTGATGGGAGGTGCAGGTTTTTTGGGTGTCTGTTTTGGAGGTCTCTGATGCTTTTGCAGGTTTTTATTTAGAGCCTCCGAGTATGACTTTGTGTATTTATGTGTATTTTTTGCCAGTGCTGGTTTAATATGTCTATGTGAGGCTGGAGGCGTGGTGCAAGTGTTAACCTTCTCCTCATGACTGCCTGTTCCAGTCTTGGGTGGAGAGAGCTTAGCCTCCAATTTAGCTATATAACTGCATTTCTCACATATGTTAATGTTTTGTGGTAGGAGGAGAGGGTTGTCTGTGTACATGAGGCAGTTGTAACATTGCCTTAGAATACCCAGGTTCACCAGCTGGACTGGAGAGTATACCTGAAATTGCCCTTTGGTCATGCCTGCATAACAGGGTGAGCTGCTTAATCACTTGGTTGGTGAGGGGTGAATAATGAGCCTTGCCCTGCTGGGCAATCAAGTGTTGGGGTATATTAGTGTTTGCTATTAGGTCTGAGCAAGTGCTGGACTGTAGGATGCTTTTTAAGTGCTTAGGTTGAGAGTTAGACTACTTTCAAGGGAAAAACTGAAGAGGAGACTTGGTGGAGCCGGGAATAATTTAGACCTAGCTAACTGGTGCTGCCTGGATGTGCAAAACTGTGCAAACACGGTTTTTACAGCAGGGAAATTAAAGAGATAGAAATTAGCCGAAAATGGCTGGAACCACTCCTCCAGGGACAGATGGCTTCTCAAAGCTCCCTCTCTCACAGGTGAACAGACAAACCTCATTCTATCCAAATAAGGTATGGGCAACTCAGAAACTTGTAACACAGCCCTGAATTCAGCACTAGCCTGAAAACTGGACTATACTAGCTTAGAAAGGTGGGAAACAAGGAACATTTTTTTTTGAAAAAATAAGGCAAAAACAATAAAAAAAATACACTTAAAACTGCTTTAAACAACTACAAACAGTAAAAAATACACTTAAAACAGGTTTAGATGACTACAAGCAATCACAAAAGGCTTTTAAACAAATTACCCAATTAACCAGTAAGAAAAATCTCAAAACTGAGCCCTGTTCCTGTAGTCTTCAATCAGACAAGTTCTAACTGCACACTCCTGCCACTGGGCTGCAGGGGAACCTTCTCCAAAAAGAAGGTCTGGATTAGTGCTCAAGTTATACAAACAATGCAAGATTCAGCAGGCCTGAATCTAGTTTATTCAACAGCAAACAAGGCACACCAATTTCAGTAAGAAACAGTTCAAATATGCAGGCACTATAAGCCTCTAACCAGAAATTCCCAGCTCAGAAGGGCAGAGTCCAGCCTCTCCTACCACAAGAGTGCAGACCACAAACCTTCTTAATGTAAAATGACTGGCCTGAAGCCCAAGTACTTAAACCAGAACTAATACACTTTTAGAATAACAGACACTGAGCCTTCAATCAGCAGTTCCCAACTTAGAAGGATGTAAGCTACCTGTCCTGCCACAACAGTGTAGACCACAAACCTTCTTAATGTAAAACAACTGGTCTGAAGCCCAAGTGCTTAAACCAAAAGGCTTAGAATGATAGTTACACAAAGCAGTAATAAATACAATTGAGTACTTTTAAGATGACGCAAAAGCAAAATAAAGTAATAAAGTAGGAAGAAACACAAATACAGTAAAAGCAGATTAATTTTTTTTTGAGTGAGCAAATGAGATGTGCCCAGGAGGAGTATCCAAATGCAAATTTACAAGAGGGGCGGGCAGTTTCAAAGCCACCAAGATTAACACCAAAACAAAAGCAGGAAGGGTGGGTGGGAAACTAACTGAAAAAACAGAGCCACAACTTCCAGCTAGATAGTATTCAATGCAACACAAATAAATCAATGTAAATGCTGTATCATTTGAAAAAAAGTGCAGATAAAGATTTACTTAAATTCACTTATACATCCACTTGATTGCAGGTAGGTAGCTAGCTGGCCACAGCTCAGAGTTTAAGCAGAAATTAATAAAAAATGTACCACTTCTATAAGGCAGAAACCGAATATCAATGAAGTGAACTACCCCCACTTATCACTGGCCATGTAGGAATTCTAACAAGCACTAAATTCTAACAAGCATTAACTGAAAAAAACAGAGCCACAACTTCCAGCTCAATAGTATTCAATGCAACACAAATAAATCAGTTTAAATGCTGTATCATTTGAAAAAAGTGCAGATAAAGATTTACTTAAATTCACTTATACATCCAGTTGACTGCAGGTAGGTCTTAGCCGGCCAAAGCTCAGAGATTAAGCAGAAAATAATCCAAACTGTACCACTTATATAAGGCAGAAACCGAATATCAATGAAGTGAACTACCCCCACTTATCACTGGCTATGCAGGAATTCTAACAAGCACTAAATTCTAACAAGCATTAACTGAAAAAACAGAACCACAACTTCCAGCTAGATAGTATTCAATGTAATACAAATAAATCAATTTAAATGCTGTATTATTTGAAAAAAGTGAAGATAAAGATTTACTTAAATTCACTTATACGTCCAGTTGATTGCAGGTAGGTCTTAGCCGGCCAGAACTCCGAGTTTAAGCAGAAAATAATCCAAAATGTACCACTTATATAAGGCAGAAACGGAATATCAATGAAGTGAACTACCCCCACTTATCACTGGCTATGCAGTAATTCTAACAAGCACTAAATTCTAACAAGCATTAACTGAAAAAACAGAGCCACGACTTCCAGCTAGATAGTATTCAATGAAACACAAATAAATCAATTTAAATGCTGTATTATTTGAAAAAAGTGCAGATAAAGATTTACTTAAATTCACTTATACATCTAGTTGATTGCAGGTAGGTCTTAGCCAGCCAGAGCTCAGAGTTTAAGCAGAAATTCCATTATTTCATAATTTATAGTCCATTTAATTCATAAGCAACAGTTCTATTATTCAAATGTCTTTGACATTTGTTACATAATTTACAAACAGTTTTGATTAAAAATAACAGTTACATGGGTTGTATATGAATACATCTTTTTTTAATACAGGGAGGTATATGCAGTATAATGTCATGGTTTTGAATCCAAGACCATTGAGACTTATGAGTCTGTAGTTTGCAGGGGATGTAGATAGCCCATCCTTGTGCAGAGGGATGATGCTCTCCATTCATGAGGCACTAAACCTGTTTGGAGACTACTGTTAAATATTAATTCCGGAGTACCTGGCAAGTCATGTTTCATGCAGTTTAGAAGGCAGCCTGGGGTATTGTCAGGGCCCATTGATGCAATGTTCTTGGAATTAGAAAGAACATGGAGGAACTGTTCTCTAGTGATAGTAGGCAGTCTTATATTTGATACTTCCTGAGGGGGGGGGGGGGGCTGGGGTGAGAGAAGGTTAAAGTTAATGCTGAATTTTATATAATACAGTGTAATAGAAATAGGTAAAATAGATGTGAGTTGTGAATTTCCTTGCCAGTTGGTTTGCTATATCTTCTGGCTATTTCATTTCTCCAAACCTTTTGCGTTTATAAGACCATAACAGGAATGGATTCCCATTCCTAAGTCAAAGTATGATTAAAGTTTGTGAAAATAGTATTGCTTCAGTCTTTGATGTTAGCCAAAGGTGCTCTTTGCAGCACCTGCAATGTGCCCAGAACTGATTTCTACTGCAGTTTGCATGGAGTTGCATGTACCGGTAGCATATCTGAATTCAACTGTAAATTCTTTTTTATGAGACCCATTACTCCTACTACTGTTGGAACTGCCTGGGTATCCTTCTTCCACATTGCCCTCTTTTCTGCCTGCCTGGTATTTTATGACTGTTTCTGTCTGTACGTAAGACATCGTAATCACTGGTTGCAGCAATTTCAATGATCAATTCTACTTTTGTCTTCTTTTAATGGATTGCTGTATCTGGTTTTCTCACATATATTTTTTCAACTACTCGTAATGGGTGATCCCATGTGATATAAACTTTATCATTCTCTATAATGCTTTGAGGCTCATGCTTGCAATGCTTCTCAGATACTTCAGTACTGTAATGTTTGCACAATCCTCAATGCAACAGTCTTGCCACGTTATTATGCCTTTCAGTATGCAGGCCCATCTCACCTAGCAATAAGATGTGCAACTGTTTCCAGTTCTGTTTTACAAAACCTGCATTTGTCTGTTTCTCCCACATATTCAATAGATTTTGTAAACAAATGTGTATGTAGTCCACTGTCCTGGGCCACCAATACTAACGTTTCATTGTTTTGGTTTAAATTAAACTTTCGTTAACCTTTCCTGTGTCAGACCATGATTAACATGAGGTTATTTATGCCTTTTCCACGTTTCTTGCCTTCTCATCTGATCCTTTTCCTTATATACTTTCTTTTCTGTTTTGACACATTCAGTTGCTGCCTGATTTTTGTCTACTTCTAGTATTATTTCCATTCCTCTTGACACAGATATGGTTCCACTAAAACAATTAGGGAAGTCATCTTAACAGGGGCGGCCCATGCTATTGGACTGCCAGACTGCAGCCCCCTCAAAACAAAAAGAACTAAAAATAAAAATAAAAAATAGAAAAAAAAAGTTTTTAAAAATTCACGGACTTCACGCATGCACAGTAGTCCAGACTACTGGTCTACTGTATGCGCATGCTCAAGGCAGTCCTGATAGGGAAACGTGAGGAGACGTGACTCGCTGGGATAATGCTTCAAGGCCGGACTGCAACACCAGCAGTCAGGAATTGCTTGCTGTCTCGTCAGGAAGGGGTTTGGATTTAATCTCGCGGGTCTTTGGAGTATTGCGCAGGAAGGGGTTTGGATCTAGCAGTATTTGGATGTACGTTGGTTATTATGGAAAACAGACAGGTAAGTGTGTTTGAATGTAAGTTATGGTGTGTGTGTGTGTGTGTGTGTGTAAATGCCCCAGGTGCTCATGGTGGTGTGGTAGGGAATACCTCAGGCTTGAACCCTGTACCCTGTATGCAGGTGTTAAAGACTTGAGTTCCCTACCCACCACCATTTGTAAAAAAATTGCAGATTTTTGCCTCATATTTGATCTGATCTGTTCCTCATAATATCTGTGATTTGTAAATGTTGCAATGCTTGATATTTGATGGTGAAGTAGTAGCATTGTTGCCTCACAGCTGCAGGTTCTCAGGTTTGATTCTTGTCTGGGGTTCCTTCTTTGTGGGGTCTGTTATCTTCTCCCTGTGTTTGTGTGGGTTTGCTTTTATTTGATGGTGCACTGGTAGCATTGTTGCCTCACAGCTGCAGGTTCTCAGGTTTGATTCTTGGCTGGGGTTCCTTCTTTGTGGGGTCTGTTATCTTCTCCCTGTGTTTGTGTGGGTTTGCTTTTATTTGATGTTGCACTGGTAGCATTGTTGCCTCACAGCTGCAGGTTCTCAGGTTTGATTCTTGGCTGGGGTTCCTTCTTTGTGGGGTCTGTTATCTTCTCCCTGTGTTTGTGTGGGTTTGCTTTTATTTGATGGTGCACTGGTAGCATTGTTGCCTTACAGCTGCAGGTTCTCAGGTTTGATTCTTGGCTGGGGTTCCTTCTTTGTAGGGTCTGTATCTTCTCCCTGTGTTTGTGTGGGTTTGCTTTTGTGTCCTCCCATGTTACAAAGACATGTCTGCATTATTTCTTCCTGGGCCTCTGCTGAAAATTGTTTTTTTTGTTCCAAGTCAGACTGTCCTGATTAACAAATGTTAAATAAAATTGACAGGCATTTGAATTTCAGACTTCAGGTTTCTGAATGTTTAATTTCTTACATATTTGATGGTGCAATGGCAGTATTGTTGCCTCAGAGTCACAGCTATAGGATTTGTGGTTTGATTCTTGGCTGGGGTGCCTTCTTTGTGGAGTCTGCATCTTATCTCTGTGTTTGTGTAGATTTGTTCTGGTGTCCTGCCATTTTACAAAGACGTGTCTACAGTATTTCTCCCTGAGCCTCTGCTGAAAATTGTTTTTGTTTCATCAGAAGTAAAATTGACAGGCATTTGAATTTCAGACTTCATAGTCTTCAGAAAATACATAGTAAAACAACTTTTTATTCTAGCAATAAATATATAGTAACACAACCTTTTATTATAGCAATTTTTTAAGTTTATAAGATGACTATTTGAAATGTTTCCTTATTTTTGGGACTGTAATACCCTGTTAGTGGCTTTGTCCAGGTTTTTTGTGCTAAGGTTGACAGCTATGGCAAGAACTGAATTCACTGAATATGTTTGAGGGCTGTATTCCCTCATTACTGGGTTTGTCCAGGTGTTTTGTGCTAAGAGGTTGACAGCTATGGTGAGAACTGAATTCATTAAATGATAGCCATTTAAGTTTCAGTCTTCCTCTCATTCACAAAACAGCTGATTTGGCATAGTGGTATGTTGCTCTTGACTGTTTTGCACACGGACCTTGTCTGTAAAATGTACGGTGGTAACGCAGCATTTTTCTTTCACAAAGCAGGTGATTTGGCATAGTGGTATGTTGTTCTGACTCTTTTTTGCACAGGGACTTTGGCAGTAAAATGTATGGTGGTAACACAGCATTTTATTCTAGCAGCTTTCCAAGATTATACAAGCAATGTTTAATGTGTCCTTGGTTTTTGCCCTTTGACCCACCCCAATAAATTTGGCTTTTTCCAGACTTCTTGTGCTGCAAAGTTGAGATGCAGTTGAGTATTGAGTAGATTTTACAAGGAGCTGAGAGCTGCAGGGGAAGAGAAGTTTAGTGCTAATAGCACAACAGGCTGTGTACTTGCTTTTGATGCAGAAGGTTGTTGGTTCTACTCCCATAAGGGGTGAATGCTGCCGTACTGAAAGTTAAGATACTAATTATGAGCCTGTTATCAGTTTGCCATCCATTTCCTATTGCAATATTACTAGCTTATTTTTAATGTAATTTAGGCAATTTATTCCTCAGGGGCATCAGACACTTTATTGTTCGATGAAATATAAAGGTGACTGCTAGCAGCAACCTCTTCATTACAGATTTATTTAACGTGGAATTATTTAGATGACTTTTTTACTACTTCAGAGATTGTGCATATTTACTGATAATGGTGGACTGTAGAATTGTGCATATTTACTGATAATAGTGGACTGTAGAAGTTTGAGTAGACTTTTATGATGGAAATGTTCTGAATTGGGCAGTTTTGTTTCATTGTTTACTGGAAAAATGTTCAAAGCAATAGGAAGGTGTATCAAAGAGCACATGTATGTTTCATATGCAAGGGGCCTATGATTTGAAAACAGCCCAGAATTAATTTTTATCTGCCACAGGTAAAATGTATTTTCTTTGAATGTGGGTTTTAATGTTGTTTCAATGAATGTGAGTTTCAAGGGCAGAGAAATTTTAATGCCAAGTTTGTTTAGCAGATGTCTTAGTGTTTGTGCTGTAAAATGCAAAATAAAACTTTCAAATGAAGTTCAGATCATCATAGAAGTAAATCAGTATGCACATTAGTGTTTATGGTAAATGGAGTGAAATAGCAAAGTAATGAATCATTGGAATGGCTGCAGGGGGAGGCTCCATTCGACCATGGTTTTGTGAGGGGGAAGGGTGGCAAACTTAGACAGCCCCAGCTGAACTATATCTCCCAACTGTCCAGATTTTCAAAGAATGAATGGATTTTTTGCTTCTTATTTTTGGTTTGTTCCTCATAAAATTTGTGGTTTTCTGGCAAATCATTTAGGAATTAAGTCACTAAATAATGACACACTAGTTTCAGACATCATAACCTACAGAAAAATGCATGCTAAAGTAAGACCTGTTCTATCAACTGTCCCAGTTTATACAAGAGCAATTTTAGTACTGTTTATATGTTCCCCCAATATATTTGGCCTTGTCCAGATTTATTACATTAACAGGTTGAGAGGTACATGCAAATTGCTTTATAGAATTAGGCATAGCCAAACCTCTCAACTGTCCCTGAATTTGGCTCAAAATGTTGCTCTTCCCCTAATAATCCCTCTGCAAAATAGCAGTTTTGGAAGAAAACATGGAGGGTTTACAATTAAGAAATAACTGTAATAATTAGAGTTATAGATTACTTTTATTTCAGAAATGCATGTAGACTCTTTTATGTTGTCAGCTACTCAAGTTAGCAGTACTAATATTAAAGTGTCCCTTCTTTGACAGGTTCCCAGCTGTATTGTGTGGCTATTTTATATTGTTGCATCACATTTTTGGTCCATTTTTCATAAAATTGTGTTTTTTGGCAAATTAGTGGTAAATCATTAAAGACTGAAGTTAGAAAATAATGACAGGCATTTGAGTTTCAGATTTCATATCCTTCAGAAAATTCATACTAATGCAAGACCTACTATTCTATTATCTTTCTAAGTTTATAAGAACAATATTTAAAAATTGTCCTTATTTTTGGGCCTTTGTCCCACTTCTATGTATGGCTTTGCCCAGATTTCTTGCCCTGAGGGTGAGAGGTATGACAAATGTGTTAGTGCCAATCACCGTCAGCCAGAGACATTTCAAATTGTGACATACTTGTTGCACCCCACTCCCCATGTAGTGACTCTAGATGTGTCCAAGCAAAGGAAGGAGCAGTTATGCAGTGTAAATGTGCTGCGTATCCCCCCATACAAGGTAGACACAAGTACTACAGTGGCTTTTCATCTGTTCTTGATTTTGCAGAATGGTCTGGTTTCTGTCATATTTTTGTACTGTTGATTTATGCTATTACTCAAAGTGCCTGTTGCTCTGTGTTTTAAGTAGCAATGCTTTAATGACCATCAAGTAAGCTTGTCTGAGATCATAACGTGCAAGTAAGCTTTAATAAGCATACTGTTAAAGAATTGCCAACATTGAAGCCTTTCTGTTATTGCCATGCAGAGAATACTTAACTAGATAATGTATAAACATTGGATATTGAAATGCATATGACAGTATTTGTAGTAAAGGACAGGATTACATTATTTTAAGAAGCTCATTACACTTTTTGGAGACTTCTAGTGATCTCTGAGGGCTTTACCACTAAACTAAACAGAATGCCATTCATGTGTGGTCCATAACCTGTACAGTAATAATTTAAGCAATGTATCTTGAGCTTGTTTCTTGTTTGCTTTTCATTTTTACTTTGATCGTGTTTTCCCCATGAAACAAGTAGATAGTTGTCAGGGAGCAGGTCTGTTTTGGATAAGAAACATTTTTACAAGTGGGGGCATCACAAAGATTGCTACTTTCAGCATGTTACTGGGTGCTTTAATAAAGCTGAATATAAATTATAATTAGAACTGCAGTGCAAGGAGAAGTAGTTTGAGTTGAGTGCTGCTTGTTTTTCTTATACTTGATTTTGACTGGCATTCCCGTAATGTATTTAAAAAGTAATTTACTTTTTCATGCCTCACAACATTTTTGTTTCCATCTAGATATTAAGTAAGCTGTCATGCAGCCAATGCATTTAAAAATTTTTATTCTTTTACACTTCATTTGTTTTGATTGGACTCTCATAATGAGGGTTTGGCACCCATGGCAGCATATTTAATTAAAGTTAGTTTTTGTGGTTTTGAGCATAGCTCCTCCCCTTTCTAGTTGGCCGCACCTCTTCCTATTGACCCCACCCATTCAGCTATCCCCTGCAGCCCCCCTTTGATTTGAAGTCACCAGCCGCCACTGCATCTTAAACTTGTTCTCCTCATGTATTAAAACTTTCACTATGTTTGGATCTCGTGAGGCAAGCAGAAATGTATGCAGTCCTATGACTGCAGATTTATACATGTAATCAATTTTGAGGAGTCCTATACCTCCTCCAGAATGAGGAAAGTGCAGTTGTGTAAAATCTTACCATAACGGTAGATGTCCTTTTCTTCACTGTTGCGGTATTTATTACAACAGGGATACCCTGCCAATGGTGACCTGATGTCCAGTCAGTATACCAAAGCCTTTAGGTTGCTTTAAGGTACGCTGTACATCACACATATGCTCCTCATGTAGTGTAGGGCATAAAGGTGACATCCGGATGTACTAACTTCAGAACTGAGAGCCCCAGTAGGAATGCTAGTCCAAGGAGTAGAGAGGTAATCAGTACATCCAGAAATGAACCAGGGGGCAGAGGCAGGGAGGGAGGGAGTGAATACTGCAACAGTGAAGAGAAGGACATCTACCATTATGGTATATCTACCACTACGCAAAACCAAAACCCCCTCAGCTAGACAGAAATTCCTAGAACTACACAATAGAGTCAAAAAGCTAATAAAACAGGACAAATCCCAATACTACCAGTCTGCCCTAGACTCCTCACAACACAGCCCCAAACAATTCTGGTCCTCCATAAACTCCATCCTCCACCCAGGTAAAGTCAGTACCCCTCCTCCTAACATCCCCCACTCCTCAGAAAATATTGCTACCTCATTCAACACACACTTCACCCAAACCATACTATCACTAGCTAAACAACACAACCCCCCTCCCCTCCAACCCACACTTTCAACTAGTAATCTCCCCACTGCCTTCTCTTTTTCTCCTGTACCTAGCTCCAACATAAAAAAACTCTTAACTAAACTTAAACCCACCAAATTAGCAGCAGACAGCCTCCCAAGTGAATACCTACAAATCGCAGCTGATGCTCTGGCCTACCCAGTATCCATCTTGATTAACCGATCTCTGTCAGAAAGTTACGTTCCCACACTGTGGAAAGTATCACATATAATTCCCTCCACAAAGGCGGACCCTCCACAGAACTAACCAATTACCGCCCCATAGCTATTCTGTCTCCACTCTCCAAAATACTAGAGAGATGCATACACTCTCAGGTCTCAGACTACCTCCTTACTAACAACCTCCTTTCCAGTACTCAGCATGGTTTCCGACCAAACCATAGCACCACCACTGCCTTACTTTCCTTTACTAACACTATCCTTCAGCATAAAAACAATGGCTATCTCTCCTCTGCTACTTTCCTAGACCTATCTAAAGCATTTGACATGGTCCCACACAAACAACTTATCTCTGTCCTTAATAACCTATCCTTCTCACAATCGGTCACCAACTGGTTTCAGAGTTACCTGTCTGACCACCAACAATCCATTGTATGGCAGAATGACATATCTCCCCAACTACCTGTCTCCATAGGGGTTCCCCAAGGATCCATCCTTGGACCCCTACTCTTCTCTGTTTACACCAATAATCTAGCCTCTGCCACCAAACATGGCACACTCATACAATATGCAGATGACTTGACCATCATCTGCTCAGCCCAGTCCCTACCAAAACTGCAAAAAGTCACACAGAAAGCCTTTTCCTCTGTTGAAACATGGTTATCTGATGCCCAATTAATACTCAACCCAAACAAAACTAAACTACTCATCTTCCAACCCACCAAACATACTCAAAACAACTCTCACTTTAACATCATGGCAAAAGACAACACCACTATATACCCAACTGAACACACCAAATTGCTAGGAGTGGAAATAGACAATAAACTAAAATTTGACATTCACATATCCATGACTATAAAAAAAGTCCACAAAAAACTAGGAGCGTTATACAGAAATAAGCAATTTCTCACCAAAGCAGCAAAGATTTCAATAGCAAATTCCCACCTTATCTCCACCTCTCCAATATATACCAACCTAAGGCAATGTGATCTAAACAAGCTAGAGACCTGCTACAACAAAATTGCCAAATTCACCACAGGGGCATCTTACTGGAGTCACCACTGTCTCTCACTTGCTGAACTGGGCTGGCTTGAACTCCCTCACCTCCTTCAGTGGTATCAACTCTCACTCGCCCACAAACTAGTAAACCATCCACTAAATGTCCCATCCCTCCAGAATCTACTCCAACCCTATCGCACCACCAGACCACTAAGATCCAGCAGCAAAAATCACTTGCAGATCACTAAAGCCAATAACTCTGCTGGTGAAGCACTATTCTCTTGCGCCATAGCCAAATTATGGAACTCACTCCCACCCACAATTACCTCCATACCATCATGCACCCACTTCAAAACTTTACTAAAAGTGCAACTAAAAACATGCTGGCTATGCCCTTGCAACTCCCACTCTAATATCATCCACCCCATCCCACCACTACCTTTCTTTTCACTCCACTAACTACCTTGATTATAGCAAGCTCAGATGCTCATAAGCCAGTACTTATTATACAGCACAAACTTCTTCTTCTTGTAACATTTGTTAATGTCTGGTATGCACCTCACAGATAAAGATTCTATTTGTCTACTGATGTACTATGTTCTTCATCTGTAAATATGTTGTAAGTAATTGCTATGTAAATTGTTAATCACTATGTAATCCAATGTAAATACTGTCTGTTTATTTTAACTGTGGAGCTTTTCTCCCCGGGCCTCCACTGAAAATGGACCTACGTCCAGTCGGACACTCCCGGTCAACAAATTTAAATAAATAAATAAAGAAATAAACAAATATGGTAAGATTTTACACAACTTTACTATGTCCTTCCATTTCACTGTTGCAGTATTGCAGCCTAGGAAGAATAGAGGGAGGAGGAAGGACCAGCAGAGCTCTCTACGAAGCCGTAAAGAATGGTCCTATCAAAACCAGTTCTAACTCTGGACATTCCATACAACTTGTAGTGCTTGGTAAATGTATGCTCAGATGTCCAGGCAGCTGCCTCAAGAATATAGTAAGTATCCAAGCCCTTGAAAAAAGCCCCAGAAGAAGCCACAACTCTAGTAGTATGAGCCTTAACAGAAGAAGGAAGGTTCTTACCAAGAAAAGAACACCAAAAATAAATTTCTTTAGAAATCCAAGAAGAAATAGTTTTCTTGGACAAAGACAATCCTAAAGACCTAGGATGAAAGGAAACAAAGAGCTGATCATATTTATGAAATGTCTTAGTCTTATCCAAATAAAATCTGAGTTGTCTATGCACAGCCAACGTGTGCAGGACCTTCTCACTAGCAGATTGCGGAGAAGGGAAAAAAGTGGGCAAATGAATAGACTGATTAAGAAAACTCTTTTACCACCTTGGGTATAAAAGGAGGATTAGTACAAAGGGACACCCTATCCTTATGAAAAAACAAAAAAGGAGGACAAGCCATAAGGGTTTGAAGGTCAGAAACCCATCTGGCAGAAGTAAGGGCTAACAAAAGTACAGTCTTTTAAGAGTGATGTTGCAAGGAAGGTGAAGCTGAAGCTGCGGGCTCAAAAACAGCCTGCGTCAATTTTTCCAAAACAAAATTAAGATCCCAGGGAGAAGGAACAGGTGTCCTGGGAGGGCTAATATGTAGGACACCTTTAAGAAACTGTTTGGCTTCAAATCTAGAAGCTAAAGGAGGTGATACAGGCAGACAGGCAGAAATAGCTGATAAGTGGGCCTTAACAGAAGAATATGCCAACCCAGCACTAAGCAATTCACAAACATAAGAAAGAACCAAAGGAAAAATAAGTTGGATTTTTTAATGTTGGGTTTCCTGGCCTCCTGCAGGACCCTAAGCACACCCTCAGGAAAAAAGGTGTCTGTGTGGAATCAAAATCCTATCACCTACAGGGTCAGTTGAAGAGTGGACAGGGGAAGATGAGGATGGATAAGAGATCCCTTGTCATGTGTGAGCAGGTCCACACTGTGAGGTAACTTGTGATGATTGTCCTTGGCTAAATGCAGAAGAAGAGGGAACTGATGCTGTCTCAGCCAAAAGGGAGTCACCAGCAAGATTTTGGAAGCATCTGGTTTAATTTTTGAACATGATCTTTGGAATAAGAGGAAGGGGAGAGAAGGCATAAAGAAGCATCCCCTTCCAAGAAAAAGATAGGGTGTCCACCTTCCAAACCAGAGGACCTGGGACTCTGGTACAAAATAGAGGAACTTGTTTGTTCAGAAGTGAGGCAAAAAGATCTTGTTGAGGAGGACCCCAGTGGTGGACAATGTCCAGAAACACATCCCTGTGAAGCACCATTTGTGGGCTTGAGTTATGGACCTGTTCAGAGGAACTGCCACAATGTTTTGACCTGAGGGAATGTAAACTGCCTGAATAGTCAGTTGGAGCTGGATAGCAGGTTCCCACACTAGAAGTGCCAACCAGCAAAGAAGACAGGACCTGAATAGCTCCTGAGAGGGAAGAGGTGGATGAAAAGGGATCCCGGTATTGACAATCAACTGCTGAATCCATCACTAAAGTTCTTTCTTGAGACAAGGTGGAAGAGGAAGTACAACTTCAAGGGGAAGAGCATGTTGAAGCCAAACTGACTTCAGAAACCATTGAAGCTTTCTCATGTGGAGGAATTCCCATAAAAAAGGGAAGAGATTTCCAGACCATGAAATACCCTTTGCAGATAATGGACAGAACCCAGGAGTCCTGAGTAATCTTTAAACAAACAAGGACAGAAAGTGAAAGTCAAAGAGAAAGAGGAATGTAGCTGGGAAGAATAGGATAGTCAGACAGCAGCTGGTTTATCAGGAAAAGAAGACTTCTGGGGCAAAAAAGTCTGGGTAGCTTTAGCAGGAGGAGCCTGCCTCTCACCTTTCTTGCCCTTAAGGGGGGTAAGATTGTCTACAAAGAAAGGCTGGCTTATTGGGGTAATTTCTCTGAAAATTAGGAAAAACATATTTAAATTACTGTAAAGCCTTGCCCTTATCCTGAAGAGACTTAAACAAATCAGCAGGAGCTTTGCCAAAGAAGCATTTATTATCCAGAGGAGCATCCAACAACTTAGCATTAATATCCTCAGGCAAATGTTGAAGCTGAAGCTAAGAATATCTCCTCCTCACATATCCAAAAGCAGCAGCCCTAGAGGAAGCATCTGCTGCATCATAACGACACTTGATGGAATAACAAGCCGCCTGGGAGGAAGTCCCTAATGGTGAAAGAGCAGAAGTCTTCCCTTCAGAGTCTGGAAGATCAGAAATTACCTGACATGCCTGGAAAAGAGGAGCCAACATGTACCTGGACATATGGGTCTGATAATTGACAGCCCCAAAAGCTTAAGTAGCAGAGGTATAAACCTTTTTCCCCTAAACTTTCCATGGTTCTGCTATCTTTATCAGAAGGCAGTAACTTAGGAGAAGGTAGCAAATAAGATGGCTTGTAAGAAGTCACAGACATCACCGAGAGGCCAGCAGAAAAACACTTGTAAAGAAATTTACAGTCTCAGGCACCCTATAAAATCTATCAGGTTTCTTGGGAGCAGGGGGCTGGGGGCAGGAGCCTTAGAAGCATTAGAAAAGGTACCCAACAAGGCAGACAAAACAGTAGGGACAGCAGAAGGTCTAGGAGAATCCATCTGCAAGGAGTTTAATACCTTTTCTGTACTTCAGAAACCTGAGCGCAATCCCATTTAAAAAAAATCCATCATTCTAGAGATTGTGTCCTCAAAATAAATTTCTTCAGAAGGAGTATCAGGCCTAGTAGATTCCTCTTCCTCAGACCCATAATCTAAAGAAGGAGGAATCTGAAAGGAGTAAGCAAGGGATTCCTCATCTGACTCCACCTCCCCCTCAGAGAAATCCTGTTCTCTGGGTCTTTTAAGGGGAGTTAAAGGACCAAGGAAGAGCTGGAACAGAAACTCCATAACAAGGTTTTAAATCCATAAAAGCATTAAACAACTGAGTGAAATTTTGCCATTCACTCTGTAGGTGCTTAGGAGCTGGAGTAATAAGTTTTCTGCTTTTTCTTTAAGGGGACATCTGCCTTACAAAATGTAGACGACTCCGACCCCAGATGGCATACAATAACTGTAGTAGGGACTTCTTCTCTGACCAAAATTTGAGGAACACCTCTAGGCCGCATGGAAATAATCAGCCACGGTTCCCTTGAACATCTGATGCAGACGTTTGCAAGGCCTCCAAGGATGTGCCTAAGGTCAGTCCCCTCCACCCTCCAAACGTGTTGTGGGTGAAGAATCCAATGATGGAGCTGGGCGAACCTCCTGGCTTTCACTTACCTCAGGAAAGATGTCCTGCACAGGCTGTACAGGAGAGAAATCTAGCCTAGATTTCTTGGCCTTCTTTTCAAGGACAGCTGCACCTCAGAGTGGTAAGTTACTTCCACTGTGTCTTTAGCTAAGAGTATAAACATTGATTCTGCAGATACAAAGCCAAAGAAGAAAGCCTACTATGGAGGTTCTTGGGAACAAAGGCCTGACATATTGAACAGCATGTATGGTTGTGGGAATCACCAAGGTGAAACAAGCACTACTCTCGACGGTCTTTATGGGGAATCTGTCTCCTACACTGGCATTTACCCTTCTTGGATGACATGAAACTCCACAAGCAACAAAAAATAAAAAGAAAGATAAGATGCAATAAACCCCAATGGGATACATCTGCAGTGGCTTGGCGAACCAGCAATGGAACAGGCGTTCAGACAGATGATCAAAAGATGGCTTTCGGACTGGTTGGTATGTTCAGACATCACCTTTATGCCCTACACTACACGAGGAGCATACATGTGATGTATGGCATACCTTAAGACAACCTAAAGGCTTTGGTATACTGGCAGAATGTCAGGCTGCCCTTGGCAGGGGATCTCTATTGTAATGAATACTGTAACAGTGAAATAGAAGAACATCATATAATCTTGGTGTACACTGATTTTTATATATCATTTGCTAAGCATGAAGCATTTTTCTTGTTTTTCTGTCCCACTGATCCAATACATTTTGGAGCCAGTCAATCACCTGAAAACTATATTATTTATTTATTTATTTATTTATTCACATTTAGTGACTGGGAAAGTCCGACTGGGTCAGGAACCCATTTTCAGCGGGGACCTGAGAAGAAAATCTCCAACAATAATGAAATGCTTACACATTAACAATTAAAAAGAAAAAGTAGAATTGTGTTGATAGAGACATATATACATATAAATACAAATTGAAACTGATGTTGGAAACAGTAGAAAATTATAACAGTGTAGTTGCCAAAGTAGTAATTGTTATCAAGTATTTTTACAATGTCAAAGAGCAGTAAACAAAAATAAAACCATCTGGAAGATAAAGTTGTTTACAGTTCATGGAAAGGAAAATTAGAACACACAAAAAAAAATCATTAAAAAGTGCTGGCGAGAAAAATGGTTGGCATATTGGCTGAAATGTTGGGTAGATACATGCACTGTGATATGGGCTTTATTTAAGGGTGGTAATAGTTTCTTAGTGATTTATTGAGGTTTTGCTTTAACAGTAGGTAGGGGGAGAGATAGAAGAGACAGGAGGGCTATGAGATGAGAAGAATGGGAGATACAGTAAGGTAGGTATAGTTAGGGTGTTAAAAGGAAGAGGTAGGATAAAGGAAGGACAGGGGATAAAGAAGTAGTGAGGAGTGACTATGATAAAGAGGAAGGTGAGATAGGGAAATGGGAGCTAGGAAGATGAAACTAGTTACAGTGGAAAATAAGTAGAAGAGGAAAAGTTAAAGTGGGAAGGATGAGTTCAACTTTTTGGCAAGGAGCATGGACAGAGAGTTGACTAGTTTTTTTAGTGACAGCTTAAAATTCTTTTGACACTCTATGGCACTGATAGGTTGTAACTTGATTAAAGTGTAGCTATCATTCAAGTCTTTTGGATTAAGCACTTGGGCTTCAGACCAGTTGTTTTACATTAGGAAGGTTTGTGGCAAGCACTGTGGTGGCAGGACAGGTAGCTTTCATCCTTCTAAGTTGGGAACTGCTGATTGAGAGCCCAGTGTCCAAGTGTATTAGTTCTGGTTTAGGCACTTGGGCTTCAGGCCAGTTATTTTACATTAAGAAGGTTCGTGGTCTGCACTCTTGTGGGAGAAGAGGCTGGACTCTGCCCTTCTGAGCTGGGAATTTTCTGGTTAAAGGTTTATAGTGCCTGAATATTTGAACTGTATCTTACTGAAATTGGTTCACCTTGTTTGCTCTAGCATAGACTAGATCCAGGCGTACTGAATCTAGCTTTGTTTATATGCTTGTTGTTTGTTTGCTTGTTATTTCCCTGGAAGCTAATTCCACCTAATACGCAACTTCTCAGCGCTTCTGTGGATCACTAGTGATATCTGCATTGCTTACTGTACTTATTTCCTTGTTTCACTTGAAATAAAGTTACTGTTTGTCGTTTTTGCATTTAGCTACTTGTAACACATTGCACTCAAGTTACCTGGCACTTGCTCACTAAAGCAATTATATAAGTCAGCACTAAAAATTAAAAGCACTACACCCTCACTCCCCACTGGCCCTTGTTTTCAATTAAGGATTTCCCAATATTATTCTAGCATGTCCAAAGGTCAGTTGTCAATCTCCTCTCCGGTCCAGCTGGTGAATCTGGGAATCTTGAGGCAATGTTATAACTGCCTCATGTACACAGACAACCCTCTCCTCCTCCCACATAACACAAATACTTGCGAGAGATGCAGCTATTTAGCCAAACTGGAGGCTGAACTCTCTCAACTCAGGACTGGCAAGACCAGACAGGAGGAGAAGGCAACTACACACACCACAAAACCAGCCTCACATAATGCTACCACTCCACTGAATCAAACACATAAACACACAAAGACATACTTGGATGCTCTGAGTAAAAATTTACCTAAACAGCAGAGGCCTCCAAAGCAGACAGCCAAACAACTGCTACCTCAAGACACCCCACAAGCAACACATAAACCACAAAAGCAGTGTGCAAAGCAGTCACAGCCCTTAAGGCCAAATACAACACCAAACATACTTGTCATAGGTGACTCCATAGTCAGACACACTGACGTCCCACTCACCAGGCTGAACAAGGAGAGGGTCACAGTAAGCTGCCTATCGGGCGCTAGAATCCGCCACATAACACAAGCACTCGGGTCACTCCACGGCAAGTACAAATATGACACAGTCATTGTCCATGCTGGTGTGAACGACCTGACACGTACCTCCCTGGACTACATGAAGAGAGACATAGAGGAGCTCTCTGATTATGTAGCCCAGGCAGGTATGACCCTAACCCTGAGCAGTATCCTTCCTTCACCAAGAATGATGCCACAATATAGAGACAAGATGATCAGCTTTAACAATTGGCTTAATGTCTGGTGTCATTCAAAGTGGATCCAGTGTCTGTCTGCCTGGGATGACATGCTTGACAAGCCACGCTGCTTCGCAAGGGACGGCTTGCACCTGTCACCCCTGGGATTCCGGATATTGGCTAAGGCTCTTGCCACCCCCATAGTGCCTTTTTTAGGCACGGCTCAAATTCTAAACCTACCACCCTAGAAAACAAAAATGGGAAGAAACTGAGGGTAATGCTGCTCAATGCCAGAAGTCTAAATCTCAAAATGCATGCACTCGAGGCCCTTCTCAGTCTGGAGAACATCGATGTCTGTGCTGTAACTGAAACCTGGTTCAAGGCTCCTGAGAGCACCCCGGCACTATTAGGTTTTACCTCATATCATGCGTTCTGGCCCCAAAACCCGGACCACACCACAAAAGGAGGGGGTGTATCCATATTCATAAAGGATACTCACACCTCCAGGTTGGTGGCAACGCACTAAGCTCGAAACCATCCAGGTGCAACTAACCATAGGCAAAACTGCTCTACAAATTGTAGCATGCTACAGGCCACCCTCTCAAACCCAGGAACCCCACACAGCCTTCCTGAAGACACTGGAGGGTATAAATGTATATCCAAACACCATCATATTGGGTGACTTCAACTACCCGAATATAGACTGGGAACATTACTCATGCCCTAACTTTCTAGCCCAACGGTTCCTGGAGTTCATAAATTCAAATGCCATGGAACAGCTAGTCACTGTTCCCACAAGAGGAGAAAATATACTAGATCTCATTGTCACAAACATGGGGACAAAATGCTCCACACTGGAAGTATATCCCTCATTGGTGAGATCTGATCATAAACTAATCTCACTGGAAATCCACATCCCGCCCCCACCCCAAACAAAAAACCCCATAGTGAAGAACTTCTCTAAAGCAAACTTCACACTACTCAAGACTGGTGTGGTATCCTTCAAGGCCCCTGAGCCAGAGGAAACCACAACCCAAGCTGCGGAAGCCCTTACAAATGCCTTCTATGAACACCTCCAGGACTGCATGGATCAGGCAATCCCAAATAAAACCAAGACTCTTTCCACAAAGGGCAAACGTCCAGTCTGGTGGACCCCAGCCATTAACAAACTTTACAATAAGAGGAGAAAGCTATTACATGATAGAACAAAATCCATAAAAGGGAAGTCACCCCTGATCATTATTAGTAAAAAATACGAGCACTCATAAAATCAACTAAGGCCAATTTTGAGAGAAAAATTGCCATGGATTCAAAGGACAATCATAAGGCCTTTTTCAGCTATGTTAGGAACCTGGGTGGAAACTCCCAGATATGCTCAGAATTAGTCCAAAATGATACAAAAATCACTGAACCCACAGACATTGCCAACATACTGGCAGACAGGTTCAGTGCAAACTTCACCCCTCTCCCCTAAAGGAGAGATAACTATCCCAGCCGAGTGTAGCCTCCCGGACATCTCAAATGCGCAGGTGAAAGCTGCTCTCTCTAAAGCTAAAAACACAGCATCAATGGGACCGGATGGTGTCCCCGGCTGTGTGCTACACGAGCTAAATGAGGAATTAAACCCGCACATAAGGCAGCTGTTTAATCTCAGCCTTACCACAGGATACGTGCCCAAGGAGTGGCGTACGGCAACTGTGGTCCCACTCCACAAAGGCGGCACCTCTACGGACCCTGGTAATTACCGCCCATAAGCTTAACAAGTCTAGTCTGCAAAGCTATGGAGAGGATCATAATGGAGCTCATAAACAAAGATATAGGGACTTGCAGACATTGGACCCAACCCAGTTTGGCTTTGTCAAGGGAAGATCATGCCTTTTGAACTTGGTCGACTTCTTCTAAACAGTCACCAAGGCCATTGATGAGGGAAAGGCAGTCCATACAGCCTACCTTGACCTTGCAAAGGCTTTCGACACAATACCCCACTCAGGTATTGTAGAAAAACTTACCAGCTTAAATGTAAACCCATATGTCACAAGATGGGTTGCAAACTGGCTTAAGGACAGAACCCACAGGGTTAGAGTTGCTGGCGCTGTGTCAGACTCCAAGCCGGTCACAAGTGGTGTCCCACAGGGCTCGGTCCTTGGCCCCTATTGTTTGGCATCTACTTCTCAGAAGTACAGGCCAACATGGGAGGACTTTGGCTGACAAAGTTTGCAGACGACTGCAAACTGGGCGCCATAGTGGAAAGTGCATCGGACACGGATATCCTTCAGAAGGGACTCACGGAAACAGATAGCTGGTGCCAGAGCCATGGCCTGAAGTTAAACGCCAAAAAATGTATAGTCATACCCTTCGGGAAAAACAAGGTAACCCCAAGCTACCATATAGGTGGCAATCCACTAAGCACAGAAGAGGTTATCAGGGACCTGGGGACCCAGGTTGACAGTGGCTTTCTTTTGACACTCACATTGCTAAAGTGGTTAGAAAGACCTTCTACATTGCCCACCTGATCATGAAGGGATTCACATCCAGATCTAGTGAGGTCATTGTTCCCCTGTACTCTTCACTTATCAGACCAATGATCGAGTACAATGCCCCATTCGGGATGTATCTCACCCGACATCTGCAGCAATTGGAGAGACCCCAAAAGTTCCTCACCAAAAGGATAAAGGGACTCCAAAATCTGTCATATGCTGCCAGATTGAAGAAACTCCAGCTCTATTCAGTCGCATACCGTCTGCTCAGAGGTGACATGTGCCTGACATACAAGGCCATGTCCAACCCGGAATTAATGGACATGCTCCACCTCAAAAAATCCAAATCCACCAAAACCACTAGAGCAAGCGACTTAAACCTTAGCACGGATATAAATAGGACGTGCTGGAGGGATAGATTTATCACTCAGAGACTCCCTATGCTGTGGAATAAAATCCCGGTCCATGTGAGGCAGAGCACCTCGCTGACTCTGTTCAAGAGAAATCTAGACCTGTGGATGGGAGATCGTAGGTTTACCCTGGGAATCATCTCTGTGTCACTGCTGGACAGAGCCACAACAAACTAATGGGCACAGTATTTTTTCATATAAGGGGTGGCGTAAGCCACAAAAATTTGGGCTAGGCTTATAAATGCCTTAGGGCAGATAGCCTAGTATAAACCTATGAACCTATGAACCTATGATAGTTGTAGGTAAGGTGTTCCCTAGTTTTGCAATAGCATAGGAGTAAAGACAATGGCCAGCTATTTTGTTAGGTCAGTGTACAGTTATAAGTTGTTTGTTTTTGGAACAGAAAGTTCTGGTCAGGATGTAGGGATGTAGAATAGGTTTTAAGGAAAGGGCAGCTTTCAGGTTTGTATATCATTTTGTGTGCTATAGATAGTTGTAGAAAGTCAAGATGATGGGGGAATTAAAGCCAGTTAAGTTTTCTAAGAGTGTAACAGTGGTGTGAGTGATAAAATGCACCTGTAGCAAATTTGGTGGTCTTATATTCGCAGGACTGAAGCTTATTTTTTAATAACATATGTAGGGTGGTGAAAATAGGGGCAAGTATAAGACAGAGGGGATTAAATATGCTTTGGCAAGTGTTTTTTGGTGGGAGTTTCAATGAATTTTTTGTGTCTATATAGTGTTCCTAATTTGAAATGTGTTTTTCTTATGGCATTATGTATGTGTTACTCAAATGTAAGTTTATTGTCTATGGAGATGCCTAATAGCTTTGCATTTCTTACAATTTCATTCTCTGTATTGTTCTGTGAGTATATTTTAAAATTGAATGAGAATGATTTTGGTGTGAAAAGTAAAAGTTGTTTCTTACTGAGGTTGAGGGGTGATTGTGCTCCACTGAGCCAAGATTCAATTGAGGAAAAGCCATCTTGTGTTATTTACGAAAGGTGCTGGATTTGTTTGAGGAGGACATGATGGTAGAGTCATCGGCATATTTAAAGGGAAGCAGTGTGTAAATTATTAACAAAGATACTGAAGAGCAATGGTCCTAGGATGGATCCTTGTGGCACTCCAGTTTTGTTAACCTGGTATTTAGACAAACTACTTTGCCATTTTACACACTGTTGCCTATTAGTTAGATAACTAGCAAACCATTGTTATGAATGTTGGGAACAACCCATTGCAGAAAGCTAATGTAGATGTTTGTGATACGATACTATGTCAAAGGCCTTTGACAGATCTAGTAGAATTACAGATGTTATTTGGCCAGAGTTTGTGGCTTGGTTAACAAGCATCCATGAATGAGATAAGAGCAGTTGTCATGCTATGTGCTGGTCGAAAACTGTGTTGGGTGGGTGTGGAGAAGGTTATGATGGGTAAGCTGGTTTAGTGGTTGTATGTATATGCATTTTTCCAACAGCATGCATAGAGGAGAGAGACTAGAGATGGGTCAATAATTTGTTAGTTCATTGGATTTTCCTCCTTTGTGTAGTGGGGTAATGATGGATTTCTTCCAGAGGTTAGGGACTTGGGACATTATGATGGCTTGATTGATGAGGATGCTGACAGGATAAGCAATTGCATCTGCAGCAAGTTTTAAATATTCTGATGGAGGATTGTAGGAGAAAAGGGAAAAAGAAATTATGTACTCACCATAACGTTCCATGTTTGTTGTCCTTGATCTCGCCTTCCTTCTTGCTGTTTGGATTCGGAGATGATCTTTGGCTCTGACTCGGCTGTATACTATAGCTCAACAGCTTTTACTGGCTTGAGGCTAGCCCCTATCCCAGCATGCCTAGCAGTAGTTACTCAGATCTCATTTGTGATAACCCAACACTAGACCATATAAAAGATGAGATATACTCTACTTTACATATTCGATGACACCTGTATATAAAGGTGTGATCCCTCCACAAGGTAATAGTAGTAAACTGAGACTGACCAAAAGTAATGGCATAAAGGAAACCCAGCCAGTATAGCCAATAAAATAAGGGATTCCTCTTGATCCTCCAAGAAGGGGGAAGGAGGGAGGAGCACAAGAAGAAAGTCGAGATCAAGGACAGCAAACATGGTACGTTATGGTGAGTACATAACTTCTTTATGTTATGTTGTCTGTATCTCACCTTCATTCTTGCTGTTTGGGACAGCATCCCCAGCACCTGATTCTTGGCTGGCTCACTGGAAAAAAATCTTCAGGACAGTGGAACCAAAGGATGCCCTGTTCCGGGAGGCCACATCTACTTTGTAATGAGTGATAAAGGTATGAGGATTAGCCCATGTAGCACAGATCGAATCCAAAGCCAATCTGGCCTGAAAGGCAATAGAGGTAGACAAGGCCCTTGTAGAGTGCCCTTTAATTTTTCCTGGAAGTGTTTGTTTATGGAACTCGTAGACATGTTTAATAGTGTCTGAAAGCCACTTTGATAAAGTCACCTTTGAGACCCCACAACCTCTTTTATTGTCCACAAAGGATATAAACAATTGATCAGATTTTCTAAATGCCTTGGTCCTGTGTAAATAGAAACGTAACTGTCTATCAACATCCAATTGATGAAGCTTATACTCTGCCTTGTTGCCATAACTGGGGAAAAACACAGGAAGCTCTACGGATTGATTCAGATTGTATTTAGAACTTACTTTGGGTAAGAAAGAGGGGTTGCTTCTGAGAGAAACCCAATCTTTATGGAAAATCAAGTAAGGGGGACGAATAGATAAGGCCTGTAATTCTGAGACCCTTCTAGCTGAGGTAACTGCAACCAAGAAAAGGGTTTCTTCCAAGTCAGAAACTTGAGTGGTCAAGAAGCAGACGGTTCGAAGGGAGGAAGAATCAAAGCGTCTAAAACTAAATTTAGATTCCAGGGAGGAAGGGGTTCTCTTTCTGGAGGTCTTAATAGGGTAGTACCTCTTAGAAAAGTCTTGCATAATCTATGGGACATGATATTGGCACCCATTTCTCCCATATGGAAATTTGAAATGGCAGCTAACTGAACTCGGATCATAGCTGCCGCTGCTTATTTGTCAAATGTTTCAACGAGAAATTCAAGGGTCTTTGAAATGGGAGCAGTAAAAGGATCAACCTGATTTGTGCCTGTCCAACAACAGAACCTCTTCCATTTACTAGCATAAAGTCTCCTAGTAGTGGGCTTATGGGAGGAAATCAAAATGTGTTGAACTGCTGGTGAAACATTAGGAAGCCTGGCTAAGACTGGAAGTGGAGAAATCAAGCTGTGAGCTTGAGAGTTTGAATGGAAGGATGGAGAGCCCCCGACTGATGTCTCAAAAGATCGTTTACTGGGTCCAGGATCCAAGGCTCCCCTTGCAGGTGAGGCCAAAGGAATGGGAACCATATCTGATGAGGCCAGTAAGGGGAAATGCCGATTAACTTGCAACGCAATGACTGTGCTTTCTGAAGAACCTTGGGGATCACGGGAAAAAGGTGGAAAGGTGTAAAACAGTCCCGGGAGGCCAATTGTGAACAAGTGCATCCCTGGGTGACTGTCCCGGTGGTGGGACTAGGGCAAAGTAGCCACTGCGTTTGTTGTTGAGGGGAGTGGCAAACAGATCGCAGCTTGGGTGGCCCCATTTGTGAAAGATCAAGTCCGCTACTTCCTGCTTCAGGGACCACTCATGGGGCATCAGGATGGCCTGGCTGAGCTTGTCCGCTATCATGTTGGATTTTCCTGGGATGTGCATTGCAACCAGAAAGTGCTGGGAATACATCACCCATTGCCAAACTCATAGAGCCTCTTGACACAAGGGGTAAGACCTGGTTCCACCCTGTTTGTTGATGTACCATACTGCTGACATATTGTCCATTTGAATTGCTATAGTCCCTGTAGGTAGAGAGTGTTCTGAAGTCTTGAAATGCCAGGTGCACTGCTCTCATCTCCAGGACAAAGATGTGCAAGTGGTACTCATGTTCCTGCCAAGTCCCTTGAACAGTCTGTCCCAGATAATGCCCCCTCCACCCTATCTGGGAAGCATCCGTGTTCACTGTGGCATCAGGATGGGGGGTAGAAATGGCCTGCCTATTGTCAGCATAGGGGAGTGAAGTCACCACTCCAGATCCCTTTTGCATGATTCCATGATTAGAATCTGATGTGACATGGGTAAATCCTGGAATGACCATTGTACAAATAGAAGCCACTGTAGAATTCTCATGTGGAAGTAAGCCATAGGGACCAGAGTGATTGCCGCCGTCACAGAACCCAGTACCTTGAGGACGACTCTTGTTTGAATCCTCTTTTGTGTGAACATTATGACAACCTGGCGATGGATCATTAATACTCTTTCTTGAGGGAGCTTTGCTATCATGGCCATTGTGTCGAAATTTGCCCCTATAAAGATAATATATTGACAAGGCAACAAGGCAGATTTTCCGTAGTTTATGGTGATCCCAAGTTGACAACAAAAGCGGAGTGTGTATTCCCTTGCCCTGATTAGTTGATGCTCAGTGGTGGCAGTAAGGAGACAGTCGTCTAGATATGGAAACACCCAGAATCCTTGACGCCTCAGGTGAGCCACAACTACTGCCATGCATTTGGTGAACACCCAGGGGGCTGTAGTGAGACCAAAGGGCAGAGCTCTGAACTGATCGTGACTGGCTCCAAGCCGGAAGCATAGCTATCTCCTTGACCATCTGTCCATTTTTATATGGTAGTACGCATCCTGGAGATCGATAGAGCCCATCCAATTGTCCTGTCCTGGAAAGGGAAGAATGGACTGCAGTGTTACCATCTGGGACTTTGTTTTCTTGACTGACTTGTTTAGTCTGCTGAGATCCAAACTGGGTCTCCAGTCCCCTGTTTTCTTTGGAACTAAAAAGAACCTTGAGTAAGATCTGGATCCGATTTGGTTGGCAGGGACTTCCTGGATTACTCTTTTTCTTAACAACCTTTGAACCTCCAGGTTTGCTTGATACCGAAGACTGGGTGGAACATCTGGGATAGAGTATTGTCTTTTTGACAGGGGAAGTTTTGAGAAGGGGATATTGTAACCTCCAGATATTATGGATAGTACCCATACATCTTCTGTGATTGTCTGCCAGGCTTTTGGGTACAAGGATAATCTCTCCCCCAACTGTCTCTGGAGTCAGACAGTTGGGCCTCCCTTCAGGAGCAGTGGAAGGGCCTACCAGAGAAGGTATCTCTGTCGTCCTGGTTCTGCAGACCCCCCCTCGCCACAAAGTCAGCGTCTTCTGTTGTTATTTCCCCCTCTGCCCCTGGGGGAAAATTCTCCACGTGTCTCAGGCAAAGCTCCCTTGGATTTCTAGAACCACATCTTTCTGCTGTTCTGGCCTTTGGGATAGGGCCTAAACAGAGTAAAAAACATACTCCCATGACACAGAGAGTTTTGCCATCCTGTTCATACCTGTTAAGAGTCTCTTTTACCTAAGGCTCGAACAAAGATGAGCCATCAAAGGGGGCATTGGTAAAGGAAGACTTGAAGGGCTCTGCAAAATGACAAAGGTGCATCCAGGAGTGTCTGCATAAGGCTACCCCTGTGCCTGCCACCCTGCTCGCTCAATCGGCTGCATAAGAAATGAGCCGCATGGAGGAGTTAATCACTGAAGTCAGGGTCACAAGCTGAGAAGCCGCCTTGTCCGAGGCTCCCGCAGCTGTAGGATCCTGTAAGGTGTCTCCTAACTCCTTGAGGAGATCCCTTTGAATTCTTGTAAAGTGGGACAAATAGTTCAGTGACCTAAGTGTAAAGGTTGCGGAAGAAAATATACGCTTCCCATATCTGTCCATCATATGAGATTCTTTGTTCTGCGAATGGACAGATGAAGAAGTTTCCATTAATTCCTTCTTGGTGGCTGCTGCCACCACCATAGCATCAATGGGAACACCTTTATAGGTTCATAGGTAGGTACTAGGCTATCGGCTACCTATACAAGCCTAGCCAAAAAATGTACCCTGGCTTTCGCCACCCAAGAAAATTATTTTCCTGTGCCCCTGTCGAACAGAGCCACAGAAGTGATCCCCGGGGTGAATTTCCCATTTCCCATCCAATCATCAAGATTTTTCTTGAAGAGTGCTAATGAGGAGCGCTGTTTGACATAGATAGGTAGTCTGTTCCAGAGTATGGGAAGTCTCTGGGACAGGAATCTATCCCTCCAGCATGTTCTGTTTATTGTGGTGACAATTTTAAGGTCCCTAGAGCGTGTAGCTCGGAGAGATTGGGATTTCTTTAAGTGGAGCATGTCCAACAGCTCTGGGTTTGACATAGCTTTGTATGTTAGGCAGAGATCGCCCCTGAGTAGGCGATATGTGATGGAGTAAAGCTGTAGTTTTTTGAAGCGGTCTGCATAGGGCATCTGTTTGAGGCCAGTAATCCTCTTTGTGAGGTTTTTCTGTGGTCTTTCCAGTTGTTGTAGATGTCTTGTGAGGTACATACCAAAAGGGGCGTTGTACTCTATAATGGGTCTAATGAGTGATGAGTAGAGGGGAACAATGACCTCTTTTAGATAAGAAAAGCCTGTCTTCAGGGGCTGTAATTAATTTATTGGGCCTTCGCTGAACTGGTTCCATGGAGTCTGGAGAGCTCCAAGCCTTCTGACTCACTATGTGCAAAAGTGGGTCGAAAGGAGGAGATACCCAAGAGGTGGAGGGGCAGAAACCAAATGCATCCAGGTACACAGACTTGTCTTCAGAAGGGGCAAGAGACTTCCAGTCACCCCTCTGTCTAAGGATTTCTAAGATGTCTGAATAAGAGACATCTTCAGAGGGGGACCGTGGGGACCCTTCTGAGTCATCTAAGTCTGTGTCTGATGTTAAGGACTCAGGGGAGTCCACATGCTTCCTCTTGCAAGTCCTCTTCCGAAGGATCTCCTCTGAGGGGTACTCAGGGGAGGTTTCAGATGAGGTGAGATTGCCCAGTGGGGCGTCCTAGAGCATGGGTTCCCTACGCTTGGGGCGGAGGGGAGGTTCAGAGGTGGACACTGGCACCGAGAGCAAAGGAGCCAATGGAGCCAAGGGTGGAGCTGTCTCAGCAGGCAGCACGCTCCTCATCACCTCAAAGGCATCACGGTCCTGACCCGCAAGAATCTCCAGCTTTGAAGAAGCAGGAGACTTCCTCTGAACCGAGGGCGATGGCTCCAAGGCCGATGTAGGAGCCGAGCTGACCTGCATTGAAGCTCCAAGAGGGAGAGTAGACTTGGACAAGGGTCCAATCCCGCTCCCCTCCTCAGAGCCAATGAGGGAGCATCGGCCCCCTAGATCCCTCGATGGAAGGAGGTATCGAAGTGATCGAAGCAGTAGTCAGAACCGAAAGACCAGAGGAGGTTACTGGATCCGACGGTTCCACCACTACGACTTCCATACACTCTGGCTCTGAACTCAGAGGAGTCAGAGGAGGATTCAAGACAGGTATTGTTTGGGCTGTCAGCACCATTGCTGTCTGGGATGGGTCCAAAAGTATTTTGGCTAGAGCTGGTGTCCTAAGAAGCCTCTTTACCACCCTCTCCACATCATTATCCGAAAGGCTCCTGGATGGCCAAGAGGAGTGTGTCGAAGACCGGCGACTGCCTGCCACAGATTGCAGTAATGAAGACTGTGGATCAGATCGCACTGGTTCCAAGGCAGGAGACCTGCACACGGCTCTTTTATGAACCACTACTATTTCCATTGTAAAAGCTTCCATATTAAATTGAATTTAACTACTATTGTACTGGTTTAGTCTGCGCTCATCTACCACAAATAAAGAAGGTTTTTTAATCCTAATATCCTAAGGAGTCATTTTTTTCTAACTAGCGCTTCACCAGTATCATTAATTTACTATTTTTTTATCACGTTCTATTGGAAATTCAGTTTAATAATATTACTTCATAAAGAAGGTTTTGTTTCAATGGTTCCAGAGTAGAATTTATGGGATCGTTAACACTCTTTACTACAGGACTGGAAAATACTGACACCCACCATTTCCTGAACCAGACTGACTTTTTAACCTAGACATAGGATTGCTAAGGGCTTGCATTACCGTTATTAGGATCGACCCCAATAACTCTTTCTTCTTTTTTAATTATTAATTCATAGTACCACTGGTACTAGCAAGCACCTTACTACTGGGTGATACGAGACAGCCAGGATACTGGTCACAGTCGGCTCTGTGCTCCTCTTGTGATATTGTTTCCCAAGGCAGGAGACCTGGAATGCTTATGGGATCTAACTGGCTCCGAAGACACAGATGGAGCCATAGGTGCAGATGTCTTGTTGGAACCGAAAGTCGGGTCCGACTTTGCTTGTGGTCTAGCCTTGTCCTTAGATGGGTCCAAACTAGGAGCTGAAGAGGATGAAGGCTTGACTTTATCCGATTTTTTTGCTGGCTGAGTCCCCTCCAAGGCAGTATCAAATGAGCTCTTCAGCAAACCTCGCATGATCAGCTTGTTTCTTCTCTCCTGCAGAACTCGTGAACTAAAGGCATGACAGATAGAGCATGAGTCCTGCAGGTGAAGAGGTCCTAAACAATATACATAACTCGTGTGCCCGTCCATAAGGGACATCTTTTGGCAACACGAGTCGCTGTTTTTGAAAGCAGAAGGTTTCAAATCCTTGGCAGTATCCTTGGACATAATGTGAAATTAGCACTATAACTAAGGCTATATACTGCTAGTAAGAAGACTACGAAGCACTCTATATAGCTAAACAAAGATGAAAAACTATTGGCAATAACAGACAAACAATAAACAATATATATATAGATATATATATATATATATATATATATATATATATATATATATATATATTTTTTTTTTAAACAGGGGGATAAAGGAAAAGGGCGGAGAGCCTCTAAGTTAAACAGCGAACTTCCACCTAAGGAGAGCCTCTAACTCAAAAAGCAACTCGTTAACAGTTACAGGAAAGGCAAAAAGGAGAAGAAGAACTGTCTAATTTAAACGGGCTTGAAGGAGGGGAAAGGCCCGAGAGAGAAAACAGTTAATTTGCACAACAAACAAGTCACTCAGATGGGATAGGGAAAGATGTAAATGCTAAGGACAACTACAGATAACAAAATAACTAAGCTTATCGGGAATTATTTGCTGAAAAATATAATAATATAAAGAACACTTAGCCTGAACCAGTATCCGCAATCTCGACTCTGCAAGAGGCAAATGAGATCTGGGTAACTACCACTAGGCATGCTGGAATAAGGGCTAGCCTTGAGCCAGTAAAAGCTCTCGAGCTATAGTATATGGCCAGGTCGGAGCTGAGGATCGGCTCCGAACCCAAACAGCAACAACGAAGGTGAGGTATGGACAACATAACATCAAGGTTTTAGTTTGCAAAGGGGCTTATGCATTGATGAAGTAGATACTAACTGTAATGAAAAAAGAGAAGATGGAGTACTAGATGCAGAAGTAGTTTGGTGAGGGAGGGAAGAGGTGGTGTTTTTATTGGATGTTTGGGAGAGGGTGGAATTAGATAGTCAGTGGAGCTAGAATTTGTGTTAGAAGTAGAGGCTGTTATGAATTTGAGTATGCTATCAATAAAATGGGTATTGAACATATCAGTTTTGTTTGGAACATGAGGTAAGGAGTACTGAGATGGTTTTGCAGAACATTTTAGGGTTATTTTTGTGGTTGGTCATTTGTTGGGAGAAGTAGATTTTCTTGTCTGTAAGTACTATTTTTTTCTGCTTTGTTACATAGTTGCTTATATTTTAGTAGATTTGTGTTATTTTTATTCTTATGCCAATCTTTCCAGGCTCAATCTCCGGTTTGTAGTATCTGTTTTGTGGGTTTAGTTAGCCAAGGTGCATGGTTTGATTTTGTTCTTTTTGTATGAATGGGGCTAAGCTGTTAAGAGTGTCCAGAAACAGTTTATTGAAGTGGTTGATGGCATTTTCTAGAGGTAGAGATTTTAGTGAGGAACAGTTGATGGATTTTAGAATGCTATTAAATAGCTGTTCGTTAAAGTTTGTAGGTTTCTGGACCTTTTGTAGGTATGGGGTTTGGGTACTTGTAGGGTGGTCCTGTAGGTACAAATTGGTAGGTGGCCACTTAAGATATTAGGAAGGGTACTGGAATTAGAATATTTGTGGAGACCCAAGAGCAGGATTCAGTCTAGGGTAGCTCCCAGGTTATTACTGTTTTGCATTCTGATGGGACTGGTGATGAGTTGTGTGAAACCATAAAGGTCAATGCTATTTGATGGGGCATCTGTTATTTAATTTTGCCAATTAATATTGACATTGCCCATGATAAATGTTTCATTGGAGATGTTTCAGATAACTAGGAGAGAATGTCTTCTAGAATAGGAATGTTTTCGCCATGAGGTACATACATTACTGCAATACATAAATGTTTTGTATTATTTATTTGTAAAGATGCAATAAGAAATTCTGCATTACTAAATGATGGTTTAGAGAGAGGTAGAATTGTATAGATATTGAGATAAATTAATGCTTCTCTGCCTGCTTTTATAGGTTCATAGGGAGGTACTAGGCTATTGGCCCTAGGGCATAACTAAGCCTAGCCAAAAGTTTTATGTTATTGCCTCCCTCCCACATGTTTAGTTACCTGCGCCCCTGTCAAGCAGGGCCACAGAAGTGATTCCCGAGGTGAAGTTCCTGTTTCCCATTGAAGAGTGCCAATGAGGAGCTCCGCCTCACATATATGGGGACATTTTTCCACAGCAAGGGGAGTCTCTGGGACAAGAATCTGTCTCTCCAACACGTACTGTTTATTGATGATAAAAAATCAAAGTCATAAACGGAGCGTGAGGGCCTGAGAACTATCTCAATTACCAAAATCCAACAATGTCACCAAGAGAGTACCAGCAACAAAAAAAGCAGAAAGCAAAAGTCAAAAAAGTCCATAAAATAAAAAAAAAAAACTAACAACGATGGTAGTAGGAACGTTCTTTATTCACACAACATAGGCTCAGTAAGCGCTTTCACCATGCTTGGCTTCCTCAGACTGTTTATTGATGATGTCAGTTTTATGTCCCATGAGCGTGTAGCTCTGGTGGATTGGGTTTTCCTTAGATAGAGCATTTCTAGCAATTTGGGGTTTGACATGGTATTAAGGTGAGGGTTCATTCATTTTGGAGCTCATGTAGCACAGAGCCTGGGATGCTGTCTGGTCCCATGGATGCTGTGTTTCTTGCCCTGGAGAGTGCTGTTTTAACCTGGGTGTCTGTGATACTTGAAGAGCTTTAGCTGTATGGGGAAATGAAATGTTGTCAAAGTTACTTGGGAAGCGTGTGTCACTGAAATGTCATTCATTACAATGAGTTGTACTTGAACATCTTTAGCTGTATGGGGAAATGAAATGTTGTCAAAGTTACTTGGGAAGTGTGTGTCACTGAAATGTCATTCATTACAATGAGTTGTACTTGAACATCTTTAGCTGTATGGGGAAATGAAATGTTGTCAAAGTTACTTGGGAAGTGTGTGTCACTGAAATGTCATTCATTACAATGAGTTGTACTTGAACATCTTTAGCTGTATGGGGAAATGAAATGTTGTCAAAGTTACTTGGGAAGTGTGTGTCACTGAAATGTCATTCATTACAATGAGTTGTACTTGAACATCTTTAGCTGTATGGGGAAATGAAATGTTGTCAAAGTTACTTGGGAAGTGTGTGTCACTGAAATGTCATTCATTACAATGAGTTGTACTTGAACATCTTTAGCTGTATGGGGAAATGAAATGTTGTCAAAGTTACTTGGGAAGTGTGTGTCACTGAAATGTCATTCATTACAATGAGTTGTACTTGAACATCTTTAGCTGTATGGGGAAATGAAATGTTGTCAAAGTTACTTGGGAAGCGTGTGTCACTGAAATGTCATTCATTACAATGAGTTGTACTTGAACATCTTTAGCTGTATGGGGAAATGAAATGTTGTCAAAGTTACTTGGGAAGCGTGTGTCACTGAAATGTCATTCATTACAATGAGTTGTACTTGAACATCTTTAGCTGTATGGGGAAATGAAATGTTGTCAAAGTTACTTGGGAAGCGTGTGTCACTGAAATGTCATTCATTACAATGAGTTGTACTTGAACATCTTTAGCTGTATGGGGAAATGAAATGTTGTCAAAGTTACTTGGGAAGCGTGTGTCACTGAAATGTCATTCATTACAATGAGTTGTACTTGAACATCTTTAGCTGTATGGGGAAATGAAATGTTGTCAAAGTTACTTGGGAAGTGTGTGTCACTGAAATGTCATTCATTACAATGAGTTGTACTTGAACATCTTTAGCTGTATGGGGAAATGAAATGTTGTCAAAGTTACTTGGGAAGCGTGTGTCACTGAAATGTCATTCATTACAATGAGTTGTACTTGAACATCTTTAGCTGTATGGGGAAATGAAATGTTGTCAAAGTTACTTGGGAAGTGTGTGTCACTGAAATGTCATTCATTACAATGAGTTGTACTTGAACATCTTTAGCTGTATGGGGAAATGAAATGTTGTCAAAGTTACTTGGGAAGCGTGTGTCACTGAAATGTCATTCATTACAATGAGTTGTACTTGAACATCTTTAGCTGTATGGGGAAATGAAATGTTGTCAAAGTTACTTGGGAAGTGTGTGTCACTGAAATGTCATTCATTACAATGAGTTGTACTTGAACATCTTTAGCTGTATGGGGAAATGAAATGTTGTCAAAGTTACTTGGGAAGCGTGTGTCACTGAAATGTCATTCATTACAATGAGTTGTACTTGAACATCTTTAGCTGTATGGGGAAATGAAATGTTGTCAAAGTTACTTGGGAAGCGTGTGTCACTGAAATGTCATTCATTACAATGAGTTGTACTTGAACATCTTTAGCTGTATGGGGAAATGAAATGTTGTCAAAGTTACTTGGGAAGTGTGTGTCACTGAAATGTCATTCATTACAATGAGTTGTACTTGAACATCTTTAGCTGTATGGGGAAATGAAATGTTGTCAAAGTTACTTGGGAAGCGTGTGTCACTGAAATGTCATTCATTACAATGAGTTGTACTTGAACATCTTTAGCTGTATGGGGAAATGAAATGTTGTCAAAGTTACTTGGGAAGTGTGTGTCACTGAAATGTCATTCATTACAATGAGTTGTACTTGAACATCTTTAGCTGTATGGGGAAATGAAATGTTGTCAAAGTTACTTGGGAAGTGTGTGTCACTGAAATGTCATTCATTACAATGAGTTGTACTTGAACATCTTTAGCTGTATGGGGAAATGAAATGTTGTCAAAGTTACTTGGGAAGTGTGTGTCACTGAAATGTCATTCATTACAATGAGTTGTACTTGAACATCTTTAGCTGTATGGGGAAATGAAATGTTGTCAAAGTTACTTGGGAAGTGTGTGTCACTGAAATGTCATTCATTACAATGAGTTGTACTTGAACATCTTTAGCTGTATGGGGAAATGAAATGTTGTCAAAGTTACTTGGGAAGCGTGTGTCACTGAAATGTCATTCATTACAATGAGTTGTACTTGAACATCTTTAGCTGTATGGGGAAATGAAATGTTGTCAAAGTTACTTGGGAAGCGTGTGTCACTGAAATGTCATTCATTACAATGAGTTGTACTTGAACATCTTTAGCTGTATGGGGAAATGAAATGTTGTCAAAGTTACTTGGGAAGTGTGTGTCACTGAAATGTCATTCATTACAATGAGTTGTACTTGAACATCTTTAGCTGTATGGGGAAATGAAATGTTGTCAAAGTTACTTGGGAAGTGTGTGTCACTGAAATGTCATTCATTACAATGAGTTGTACTTGAACATCTTTAGCTGTATGGGGAAATGAAATGTTGTCAAAGTTACTTGGGAAGTGTGTGTCACTGAAATGTCATTCATTACAATGAGTTGTACTTGAACATCTTTAGCTGTATGGGGAAATGAAATGTTGTCAAAGTTACTTGGGAAGTGTGTGTCACTGAAATGTCATTCATTACAATGAGTTGTACTTGAACATCTTTAGCTGTATGGGGAAATGAAATGTTGTCAAAGTTACTTGGGAAGTGTGTGTCACTGAAATGTCATTCATTACAATGAGTTGTACTTGAACATCTTTAGCTGTATGGGGAAATGAAATGTTGTCAAAGTTACTTGGGAAGCGTGTGTCACTGAAATGTCATTCATTACAATGAGTTGTACTTGAACATCTTTAGCTGTATGGGGAAATGAAATGTTGTCAAAGTTACTTGGGAAGTGTGTGTCACTGAAATGTCATTCATTACAATGAGTTGTACTTGAACATCTTTAGCTGTATGGGGAAATGAAATGTTGTCAAAGTTACTTGGGAAGTGTGTGTCACTGAAATGTCATTCATTACAATGAGTTGTACTTGAACATCTTTAGCTGTATGGGGAAATGAAATGTTGTCAAAGTTACTTGGGAAGCGTGTGTCACTGAAATGTCATTCATTACAATGAGTTGTACTTGAACATCTTTAGCTGTATGGGGAAATGAAATGTTGTCAAAGTTACTTGGGAAGTGTGTGTCACTGAAATGTCATTCATTACAATGAGTTGTACTTGAACATCTTTAGCTGTATGGGGAAATGAAATGTTGTCAAAGTTACTTGGGAAGTGTGTGTCACTGAAATGTCATTCATTACAATGAGTTGTACTTGAACATCTTTAGCTGTATGGGGAAATGAAATGTTGTCAAAGTTACTTGGGAAGTGTGTGTCACTGAAATGTCATTCATTACAATGAGTTGTACTTGAACATCTTTAGCTGTATGGGGAAATGAAATGTTGTCAAAGTTACTTGGGAAGCGTGTGTCACTGAAATGTCATTCATTACAATGAGTTGTACTTGAACATCTTTAGCTGTATGGGGAAATGAAATGTTGTCAAAGTTACTTGGGAAGTGTGTGTCACTGAAATGTCATTCATTACAATGAGTTGTACTTGAACATCTTTAGCTGTATGGGGAAATGAAATGTTGTCAAAGTTACTTGGGAAGTGTGTCACTGAAATGTCATTCATTACAATGAGTTGTACTTGAACATCTTTAGCTGTATGGGGAAATGAAATGTTGTCAAAGTTACTTGGGAAGTGTGTGTCACTGAAATGTCATTCATTACAATGAGTTGTACTTGAACATCTTTAGCTGTATGGGGAAATGAAATGTTGTCAAAGTTACTTGGGAAGCGTGTGTCACTGAAATGTCATTCATTACAATGAGTTGTACTTGAACATCTTTAGCTGTATGGGGAAATGAAATGTTGTCAAAGTTACTTGGGAAGCGTGTGTCACTGAAATGTCATTCATTACAATGAGTTGTACTTGAACATCTTTAGCTGTATGGGGAAATGAAATGTTGTCAAAGTTACTTGGGAAGTGTGTGTCACTGAAATGTCATTCATTACAATGAGTTGTACTTGAACATCTTTAGCTGTATGGGGAAATGAAATGTTGTCAAAGTTACTTGGGAAGTGTGTGTCACTGAAATGTCATTCATTACAATGAGTTGTACTTGAACATCTTTAGCTGTATGGGGAAATGAAATGTTGTCAAAGTTACTTGGGAAGTGTGTGTCACTGAAATGTCATTCATTACAATGAGTTGTACTTGAACATCTTTAGCTGTATGGGGAAATGAAATGTTGTCAAAGTTACTTGGGAAGTGTGTGTCACTGAAATGTCATTCATTACAATGAGTTGTACTTGAACATCTTTAGCTGTATGGGGAAATGAAATGTTGTCAAAGTTACTTGGGAAGCGTGTGTCACTGAAATGTCATTCATTACAATGAGTTGTACTTGAACATCTTTAGCTGTATGGGGAAATGAAATGTTGTCAAAGTTACTTGGGAAGCGTGTGTCACTGAAATGTCATTCATTACAATGAGTTGTACTTGAACATCTTTAGCTGTATGGGGAAATGAAATGTTGTCAAAGTTACTTGGGAAGCGTGTGTCACTGAAATGTCATTCATTACAATGAGTTGTACTTGAACATCTTTAGCTGTATGGGGAAATGAAATGTTGTCAAAGTTACTTGGGAAGTGTGTGTCACTGAAATGTCATTCATTACAATGAGTTGTACTTGAACATCTTTAGCTGTATGGGGAAATGAAATGTTGTCAAAGTTACTTGGGAAGTGTGTGTCACTGAAATGTCATTCATTACAATGAGTTGTACTTGAACATCTTTAGCTGTATGGGGAAATGAAATGTTGTCAAAGTTACTTGGGAAGTGTGTGTCACTGAAATGTCATTCATTACAATGAGTTGTACTTGAACATCTTTAGCTGTATGGGGAAATGAAATGTTGTCAAAGTTACTTGGGAAGTGTGTGTCACTGAAATGTCATTCATTACAATGAGTTGTACTTGAACATCTTTAGCTGTATGGGGAAATGAAATGTTGTCAAAGTTACTTGGGAAGTGTGTGTCACTGAAATGTCATTCATTACAATGAGTTGTACTTGAACATCTTTAGCTGTATGGGGAAATGAAATGTTGTCAAAGTTACTTGGGAAGCGTGTGTCACTGAAATGTCATTCATTACAATGAGTTGTACTTGAACATCTTTAGCTGTATGGGGAAATGAAATGTTGTCAAAGTTACTTGGGAAGCGTGTGTCACTGAAATGTCATTCATTACAATGAGTTGTACTTGAACATCTTTAGCTGTATGGGGAAATGAAATGTTGTCAAAGTTACTTGGGAAGTGTGTGTCACTGAAATGTCATTCATTACAATGAGTTGTACTTGAACATCTTTAGCTGTATGGGGAAATGAAATGTTGTCAAAGTTACTTGGGAAGTGTGTGTCACTGAAATGTCATTCATTACAATGAGTTGTACTTGAACATCTTTAGCTGTATGGGGAAATGAAATGTTGTCAAAGTTACTTGGGAAGTGTGTGTCACTGAAATGTCATTCATTACAATGAGTTGTACTTGAACATCTTTAGCTGTATGGGGAAATGAAATGTTGTCAAAGTTACTTGGGAAGCGTGTGTCACTGAAATGTCATTCATTACAATGAGTTGTACTTGAACATCTTTAGCTGTATGGGGAAATGAAATGTTGTCAAAGTTACTTGGGAAGTGTGTGTCACTGAAATGTCATTCATTACAATGAGTTGTACTTGAACATCTTTAGCTGTATGGGGAAATGAAATGTTGTCAAAGTTACTTGGGAAGTGTGTGTCACTGAAATGTCATTCATTACAATGAGTTGTACTTGAACATCTTTAGCTGTATGGGGAAATGAAATGTTGTCAAAGTTACTTGGGAAGCGTGTGTCACTGAAATGTCATTCATTACAATGAGTTGTACTTGAACATCTTTAGCTGTATGGGGAAATGAAATGTTGTCAAAGTTACTTGGGAAGTGTGTGTCACTGAAATGTCATTCATTACAATGAGTTGTACTTGAACATCTTTAGCTGTATGGGGAAATGAAATGTTGTCAAAGTTACTTGGGAAGTGTGTGTCACTGAAATGTCATTCATTACAATGAGTTGTACTTGAACATCTTTAGCTGTATGGGGAAATGAAATGTTGTCAAAGTTACTTGGGAAGCGTGTGTCACTGAAATGTCATTCATTACAATGAGTTGTACTTGAACATCTTTAGCTGTATGGGGAAATGAAATGTTGTCAAAGTTACTTGGGAAGTGTGTGTCACTGAAATGTCATTCATTACAATGAGTTGTACTTGAACATCTTTAGCTGTATGGGGAAATGAAATGTTGTCAAAGTTACTTGGGAAGTGTGTGTCACTGAAATGTCATTCATTACAATGAGTTGTACTTGAACATCTTTAGCTGTATGGGGAAATGAAATGTTGTCAAAGTTACTTGGGAAGCGTGTGTCACTGAAATGTCATTCATTACAATGAGTTGTACTTGAACATCTTTAGCTGTATGGGGAAATGAAATGTTGTCAAAGTTACTTGGGAAGTGTGTGTCACTGAAATGTCATTCATTACAATGAGTTGTACTTGAACATCTTTAGCTGTATGGGGAAATGAAATGTTGTCAAAGTTACTTGGGAAGTGTGTGTCACTGAAATGTCATTCATTACAATGAGTTGTACTTGAACATCTTTAGCTGTATGGGGAAATGAAATGTTGTCAAAGTTACTTGGGAAGTGTGTGTCACTGAAATGTCATTCATTACAATGAGTTGTACTTGAACATCTTTAGCTGTATGGGGAAATGAAATGTTGTCAAAGTTACTTGGGAAGTGTGTGTCACTGAAATGTCATTCATTACAATGAGTTGTACTTGAACATCTTTAGCTGTATGGGGAAATGAAATGTTGTCAAAGTTACTTGGGAAGTGTGTGTCACTGAAATGTCATTCATTACAATGAGTTGTACTTGAACATCTTTAGCTGTATGGGGAAATGAAATGTTGTCAAAGTTACTTGGGAAGTGTGTGTCACTGAAATGTCATTCATTACAATGAGTTGTACTTGAACATCTTTAGCTGTATGGGGAAATGAAATGTTGTCAAAGTTACTTGGGAAGTGTGTGTCACTGAAATGTCATTCATTACAATGAGTTGTACTTGAACATCTTTAGCTGTATGGGGAAATGAAATGTTGTCAAAGTTACTTGGGAAGTGTGTGTCACTGAAATGTCATTCATTACAATGAGTTGTACTTGAACATCTTTAGCTGTATGGGGAAATGAAATGTTGTCAAAGTTACTTGGGAAGTGTGTGTCACTGAAATGTCATTCATTACAATGAGTTGTACTTGAACATCTTTAGCTGTATGGGGAAATGAAATGTTGTCAAAGTTACTTGGGAAGCGTGTGTCACTGAAATGTCATTCATTACAATGAGTTGTACTTGAACATCTTTAGCTGTATGGGGAAATGAAATGTTGTCAAAGTTACTTGGGAAGTGTGTGTCACTGAAATGTCATTCATTACAATGAGTTGTACTTGAACATCTTTAGCTGTATGGGGAAATGAAATGTTGTCAAAGTTACTTGGGAAGTGTGTGTCACTGAAATGTCATTCATTACAATGAGTTGTACTTGAACATCTTTAGCTGTATGGGGAAATGAAATGTTGTCAAAGTTACTTGGGAAGTGTGTGTCACTGAAATGTCATTCATTACAATGAGTTGTACTTGAACATCTTTAGCTGTATGGGGAAATGAAATGTTGTCAAAGTTACTTGGGAAGTGTGTGTCACTGAAATGTCATTCATTACAATGAGTTGTACTTGAACATCTTTAGCTGTATGGGGAAATGAAATGTTGTCAAAGTTACTTGGGAAGTGTGTGTCACTGAAATGTCATTCATTACAATGAGTTGTACTTGAACATCTTTAGCTGTATGGGGAAATGAAATGTTGTCAAAGTTACTTGGGAAGTGTGTGTCACTGAAATGTCATTCATTACAATGAGTTGTACTTGAACATCTTTAGCTGTATGGGGAAATGAAATGTTGTCAAAGTTACTTGGGAAGTGTGTGTCACTGAAATGTCATTCATTACAATGAGTTGTACTTGAACATCTTTAGCTGTATGGGGAAATGAAATGTTGTCAAAGTTACTTGGGAAGTGTGTGTCACTGAAATGTCATTCATTACAATGAGTTGTACTTGAACATCTTTAGCTGTATGGGGAAATGAAATGTTGTCAAAGTTACTTGGGAAGTGTGTGTCACTGAAATGTCATTCATTACAATGAGTTGTACTTGAACATCTTTAGCTGTATGGGGAAATGAAATGTTGTCAAAGTTACTTGGGAAGTGTGTGTCACTGAAATGTCATTCATTACAATGAGTTGTACTTGAACATCTTTAGCTGTATGGGGAAATGAAATGTTGTCAAAGTTACTTGGGAAGCGTGTGTCACTGAAATGTCATTCATTACAATGAGTTGTACTTGAACATCTTTAGCTGTATGGGGAAATGAAATGTTGTCAAAGTTACTTGGGAAGTGTGTGTCACTGAAATGTCATTCATTACAATGAGTTGTACTTGAACATCTTTAGCTGTATGGGGAAATGAAATGTTGTCAAAGTTACTTGGGAAGTGTGTGTCACTGAAATGTCATTCATTACAATGAGTTGTACTTGAACATCTTTAGCTGTATGGGGAAATGAAATGTTGTCAAAGTTACTTGGGAAGCGTGTGTCACTGAAATGTCATTCATTACAATGAGTTGTACTTGAACATCTTTAGCTGTATGGGGAAATGAAATGTTGTCAAAGTTACTTGGGAAGTGTGTGTCACTGAAATGTCATTCATTACAATGAGTTGTACTTGAACATCTTTAGCTGTATGGGGAAATGAAATGTTGTCAAAGTTACTTGGGAAGTGTGTGTCACTGAAATGTCATTCATTACAATGAGTTGTACTTGAACATCTTTAGCTGTATGGGGAAATGAAATGTTGTCAAAGTTACTTGGGAAGCGTGTGTCACTGAAATGTCATTCATTACAATGAGTTGTACTTGAACATCTTTAGCTGTATGGGGAAATGAAATGTTGTCAAAGTTACTTGGGAAGCGTGTGTCACTGAAATGTCATTCATTACAATGAGTTGTACTTGAACATCTTTAGCTGTATGGGGAAATGAAATGTTGTCAAAGTTACTTGGGAAGCGTGTGTCACTGAAATGTCATTCATTACAATGAGTTGTACTTGAACATCTTTAGCTGTATGGGGAAATGAAATGTTGTCAAAGTTACTTGGGAAGTGTGTGTCACTGAAATGTCATTCATTACAATGAGTTGTACTTGAACATCTTTAGCTGTATGGGGAAATGAAATGTTGTCAAAGTTACTTGGGAAGTGTGTGTCACTGAAATGTCATTCATTACAATGAGTTGTACTTGAACATCTTTAGCTGTATGGGGAAATGAAATGTTGTCAAAGTTACTTGGGAAGCGTGTGTCACTGAAATGTCATTCATTACAATGAGTTGTACTTGAACATCTTTAGCTGTATGGGGAAATGAAATGTTGTCAAAGTTACTTGGGAAGCGTGTGTCACTGAAATGTCATTCATTACAATGAGTTGTACTTGAACATCTTTAGCTGTATGGGGAAATGAAATGTTGTCAAAGTTACTTGGGAAGTGTGTGTCACTGAAATGTCATTCATTACAATGAGTTGTACTTGAACATCTTTAGCTGTATGGGGAAATGAAATGTTGTCAAAGTTACTTGGGAAGTGTGTGTCACTGAAATGTCATTCATTACAATGAGTTGTACTTGAACATCTTTAGCTGTATGGGGAAATGAAATGTTGTCAAAGTTACTTGGGAAGTGTGTGTCACTGAAATGTCATTCATTACAATGAGTTGTACTTGAACATCTTTAGCTGTATGGGGAAATGAAATGTTGTCAAAGTTACTTGGGAAGCGTGTGTCACTGAAATGTCATTCATTACAATGAGTTGTACTTGAACATCTTTAGCTGTATGGGGAAATGAAATGTTGTCAAAGTTACTTGGGAAGTGTGTGTCACTGAAATGTCATTCATTACAATGAGTTGTACTTGAACATCTTTAGCTGTATGGGGAAATGAAATGTTGTCAAAGTTACTTGGGAAGCGTGTGTCACTGAAATGTCATTCATTACAATGAGTTGTACTTGAACATCTTTAGCTGTATGGGGAAATGAAATGTTGTCAAAGTTACTTGGGAAGCGTGTGTCACTGAAATGTCATTCATTACAATGAGTTGTACTTGAACATCTTTAGCTGTATGGGGAAATGAAATGTTGTCAAAGTTACTTGGGAAGTGTGTGTCACTGAAATGTCATTCATTACAATGAGTTGTACTTGAACATCTTTAGCTGTATGGGGAAATGAAATGTTGTCAAAGTTACTTGGGAAGTGTGTGTCACTGAAATGTCATTCATTACAATGAGTTGTACTTGAACATCTTTAGCTGTATGGGGAAATGAAATGTTGTCAAAGTTACTTGGGAAGTGTGTGTCACTGAAATGTCATTCATTACAATGAGTTGTACTTGAACATCTTTAGCTGTATGGGGAAATGAAATGTTGTCAAAGTTACTTGGGAAGCGTGTGTCACTGAAATGTCATTCATTACAATGAGTTGTACTTGAACATCTTTAGCTGTATGGGGAAATGAAATGTTGTCAAAGTTACTTGGGAAGTGTGTGTCACTGAAATGTCATTCATTACAATGAGTTGTACTTGAACATCTTTAGCTGTATGGGGAAATGAAATGTTGTCAAAGTTACTTGGGAAGCGTGTGTCACTGAAATGTCATTCATTACAATGAGTTGTACTTGAACATCTTTAGCTGTATGGGGAAATGAAATGTTGTCAAAGTTACTTGGGAAGTGTGTGTCACTGAAATGTCATTCATTACAATGAGTTGTACTTGAACATCTTTAGCTGTATGGGGAAATGAAATGTTGTCAAAGTTACTTGGGAAGTGTGTGTCACTGAAATGTCATTCATTACAATGAGTTGTACTTGAACATCTTTAGCTGTATGGGGAAATGAAATGTTGTCAAAGTTACTTGGGAAGTGTGTGTCACTGAAATGTCATTCATTACAATGAGTTGTACTTGAACATCTTTAGCTGTATGGGGAAATGAAATGTTGTCAAAGTTACTTGGGAAGCGTGTGTCACTGAAATGTCATTCATTACAATGAGTTGTACTTGAACATCTTTAGCTGTATGGGGAAATGAAATGTTGTCAAAGTTACTTGGGAAGTGTGTGTCACTGAAATGTCATTCATTACAATGAGTTGTACTTGAACATCTTTAGCTGTATGGGGAAATGAAATGTTGTCAAAGTTACTTGGGAAGTGTGTGTCACTGAAATGTCATTCATTACAATGAGTTGTACTTGAACATCTTTAGCTGTATGGGGAAATGAAATGTTGTCAAAGTTACTTGGGAAGCGTGTGTCACTGAAATGTCATTCATTGTAATGACTAATTGCAAACCAGTCAAACCAAAAGTACACAACGGAGGAACCTTGTTTGCAGTCAAAAACGCCACCGAGTCACAAAGCTTCTTAACGCTTTTATTTAGAACAAACCAAAAGAGCGTTTTCGCCACAGACCACTGTGGCTTCTTCAGAGAAACAATTTAAACCAAAAACACTCCATTTAAAAATACTAAATCAGGAAATGACACATTCCTGTTTCCTGTTACCGACAGGTTGTGTTTAAAAACACATGCAAAATGTTTAATATTAAAAACATCTAAAATTTAAAATCATTTTAAAATAACAAAAAACAGCAAAAAATAAATTCACTTATATGGATAAAATCTCAACCACTTAATTATAATATGGATGACAGTGAAAAGTTGTCATTACTATTTACAACATACTACCATATAAAATATGTAAATAAATCTGTAGAATGTGTATTCAGTTAATCATGGGAAACATAGAAAAAGTATACAATGTGTAAAATATATGTGCAGCCCATGTATGCTCAATACAGGCTTAATTTAAATCGTTTTGTTTATATAATGGCCATGCAGGACTAGAAAAGAACTACGCACTGCCCTGCGAAAATGCGTGCATCCTCAATGGTTCTGTACGTAAGTATCAGTTGTATCTTCCTAAAGGGTCAACTGTAACTTGTGTGGAAAACCTAACTATAAGGTTGAGCCAAACCCTGAATAGCCGAAAATCTAGTCAGCTAACTGAACCCAGTATATGAGTTCAAGTGTTACAAGACACATCAAACTGCCATGTCATCAAGTCAATACTAACTAATGCCCAGATCCAGCCTACAGTCATGACTGGCTGTATGATAGACTAGCAGGTTTTACCTAAAGTAACTTTTTAATTTAAGTACTGGGGCAATATTACAGTTAGTGTTCAGACCAGGGAAACAAAAGGCATCCAAGCGCAACTGCCAGTCTAACTCACAGTTTTCCAATATTAAAGATACAGGGCCCCCTGATTTTTAAGGGTACATGGTCTATAGCCATGAAGCTAAAGCTATGTCCTGGGTACAGTGCTATATGTTTGGCCAGTGCGTTATCATCTTTGCATGTCCTAATTGCATACAGGTGCTCATACATCCTGTCTCGGAGTCGCCTATCAGTTTTCCGATGTAGAACACCGAGCAGCAATTGCACATGGCGATATATATGACCGATTTGCTCTCACAGTTGAGGGCATACCTGATAACATACTTCCTGTCCCTGACATGGAATGACTCCCCTGTTCGAACATTATTACAAAAGTTACAGAATCCACATCTGGACATTCCTTTCCTTTTGTAAAAACTGTGTTGTTGTGCATCCCTTTGTAATAGTTCTTTCAAGTTTTAGATCGTTTAAAAGTGAATCTAGGTTCACCTCCTAGTTTTCCTGCTAGTAATGAATTTGAAGATATCAACCTCCAGTTTTTACGGACAATGTCCAAAATTGCTTTTGAGTTAGTACTAAAAATGGTAACAAAACTCAAAGATAGATCTGTATCTGACCCCCTATGGTCTTCGTTGTTACTCATGATATCACTTGTAGGTACATTGTCTGTAAAACTACTAACTACACTAGAAGGAACCTTCTGTTTAGTCAATAAAGGTGTAAAACCTCTAGATCTTTTAAGTGTGACTTCCACAATAAGTTCACCAACCATTTTCTCAGGGTAACCCCGGTTGGTGAACATTTCCCTCAATAAGGAGCATTCCTTAACGAAATCCACTAAAGTACTACACATTCTTCCTGCCCTCACCAGCTGTCCCTTCACTATAGATCTTTTCTGTTTGTAAGGGTGGAAGCTGGTGAAGTGCAGGAAAGAGTTGCAGTATGTGGCTTTCCTGAAGACAGTGGACTTAAAGGACTGCTGACAAATGTCCTTTGTAAGTTTGACATCTAAGTAGTCCATCTCGATAGTAGAAAATTTAAAAGTAAACTTCAGGAACTCAGTGGAGTTACTGATATTATCCACCAAGATTTTCGCTTCTGTTTCTGACCCCCTGAACAGAAGGAACATATCGTCAAGAAAACGGGTGTAAAAGGTGACAGGGCCATGATACCAGGAAGATTGGGCAGGATGTTGGCTTCCCAGTACCCCATTACGTAGTTTGCCACACCTGCTCCACATGGGGAGCCCATCGCTACCCCACGTTTCTGTAAAAAGAAGTCACCGTCAAACAAGAAATAGTTACTAGTTAAAACTATTTCAAGTAATTCCATAACCAGTTCAACCTCTAACCTAGACGCCCCAAACTTCTGTAACATTGACCCTGTCCATTCAACCGCTTCTAAATGCGGTATACACGTGTAGAGGTCAATGACGTCTATAGTTAACAAGTTGTCATCTTCATTAAATGGCAGTTTGTTTATGTTATCCAAAAATGTCCATGAGTCCTTACACACACTTGGAATGTACTTGATATATTTATCCAAGATGTGTGTGATTACTTTGGAACATGGGTAAGTGATAGAGGATCTGCTGTCAATTAAAGCCCTCATAGGGGGGTCAGTAACACTTTTATGAATTTTAGGGATCCCAAACATAACGGGGATCTTGGAAGACATGATGTCAATATAATTATTAGTCTTGATGTCAATTTTCCCCGTTAAGAGAAGGTCCCTAAAATATCCCCTGATCCTCTGTGTGGTACCATTGACTTCATTTCTTGAAGCTTTTGTGTAGGTGTCACTATCCAGGAGGGAAGCCATTTTCTCGTTGTAGGTGGCATTATGGAAGATCACCAACCCTCCTCCCTTGTCCGGTTTTAACACACGTATAGGTAACTGACTAAATTCATCCAATAATAACCGTTGTTCTTTGGTAATATTGGAAGTTGTGGTCTTATTCTGATCATTATATTTGTTACCTAAGAATCTGAAGTCAAATTCACACATGTTCTCAAACAATTCCAAAGTGGAATGCAATGGAGGGTTGAAAACACTGGACAATTTCAATGGCCCTACATTAGGAGTAGTATTTACTTCACCTCGGTTTACAGACTCAGTTTCATGGTTGAACAGTAACTTAAGATTCATTTTTCTTACAAAACACTTCAGTTCTATGATTTCTTTCGCAACATTCCCATAGGAGGTTGGAACAAAAGTGTTTCCAAAAGCTAACAGTTCTATCAATTGTTGGTCCAAGATGATATCAGAGAAATTATAAATGGTGAAGTCACCATTCATATTGGTAAGAATAACAGGGACCCCGGTTCGAGAAGGTGAGCTTAAGACATCAGCATTGACTATACAAGAACTATCTGACACCAAAGAGTTTAATGTGGCGTCAATCAGGGACGAATTTATTTCTTCGTCCTGTTCCTGTAAGTCTTCTTGCTGCGTTGCCCTAAAAAATTGTTGTTGCTATTCCCTGCATTATATGTGGTGTGACCCCTGTTGTCATTAAAACCTTTATCACTTTTCTCGTGACTCCCTTTGTCTTTGGCAAAGCCCTTAATTCTGTTGCTCCTTCTAGGTGTTGGAGTGACATAGTCATTAACAATGTCTTCTTCATCAAGGTCCTCTGCCCTATTTTCATCCTCCCCTAATGGTTGAAAAGGGTGTTCATTATTACTACTTATACGAACATGTCTAGTCCCTTTAAGATTAGGGTAAGCGGAATTCTTACCATAAGCATCTCTGTCCCTACTCAATTTTTTACTCTTGTTTCCCTTTAATTTAAGTAACAAAGTGTCTATACTGGACAGAATACGTCCGTAATCAAACTGGTATCTGCTAAAATCTAGGTGTTGCTTAATCTCGTTATCTAAGTCATTAATTTCTTTTAATACAACATCAACATGTACTCCATAATGCTTAATAATTACATTCATTAACTCGGCACCATGTTTTTGAAATAGTGCCTCCAAATCGACCAAAAAATCATGGTCTGAAATTAAACCAGAAGGCATAAAGTTATTCCGCAGGCCTTTTGGTACAATATTTTCATTGATGCATTGTTTGAAGTATGCTGCCTCAAGCTGCAGTTTTTTTAGTTTTAATAATTTAGAATCAAAAATTTTAAGCTTTTCTGATAGGCATATGCTATAATTATTTGCAACAGTACCTGTATTCGTTCCTTGCTCGGTGAACGACAAGTTAGTAGTGTCCAATAACCAGCCACCAAGGTCTGGGATTCTGTTGTTAGACCCAGTAGGCCGGTTATCATTACTGATACCATCGGCTACTCCATTCCGGGCAATTAGTTGGACGGTGGTGCGTTCGCTAGATGCTGCTACAGCGTACGAGCCAGTCCGCCTTGCTGCTTCCAGGCCACTCGGACTTAGACCGGAAAGCTGGAATCCACCTCCCTGACTCGCTCTCGTGCCAGCAACATCGGCAGTCAACATCGTCTGAGGGGCAGGTTGCGCTGCTGGGATCCAATCTTCATTTGGTCCCTGACTCTGCTCCACTGTCGAAACGTTCCCAGTCGGTCCATTTCTCAATGCCTGGAAGGAAGCTTGCATCGTATCCATCCTAGAATTCATGTCATCCAATCTAGCTGATAGACCTGCTATCAGCGAGGTTAAGTCTATATCCATAGCAGTACTACCAGTGGCCATTCACTCAACTGCTAACGACTGCTACGACTGCCGGTAAGCAAGAATGAAACTCAGAAGGCTGCAAGGCTGCAAAACAACAGGAATCCTCCAACGACAGACCACAAAAACTAATTGCAAACCAGTCAAACCAAAAGTACACAACGGAGGAACCTTGTTTGCAGTCAAAAACGCCACCGAGTCACAAAGCTTCTTAACGCTTTTATTTAGAACAAACCAAAAGAGCGTTTTCGCCACAGACCACTGTGGCTTCTTCAGAGAAACAATTTAAACCAAAAACACTCCATTTAAAAATACTAAATCAGGAAATGACACATTCCTGTTTCCTGTTACCGACAGGTTGTGTTTAAAAACACATGCAAAATGTTTAATATTAAAAACATCTAAAATTTAAAATCATTTTAAAATAACAAAAAACAGCAAAAAATAAATTCACTTATATGGATAAAATCTCAACCACTTAATTATAATATGGATGACAGTGAAAAGTTGTCATTACTATTTACAACATACTACCATATAAAATATGTAAATAAATCTGTAGAATGTGTATTCAGTTAATCATGGGAAACATAGAAAAAGTATACAATGTGTAAAATATATGTGCAGCCCATGTATGCTCAATACAGGCTTAATTTAAATCGTTTTGTTTATATAATGGCCATGCAGGACTAGAAAAGAACTACGCACTGCCCTGCGAAATGCGTGCATCCTCAATGGTTCTGTACGTAAGTATCAGTTGTATCTTCCTAAAGGGTCAACTGTAACTTGTGTGGAAAACCTAACTATAAGGTTGAGCCAAACCCTGAATAGCCGAAAATCTAGTCAGCTAACTGAACCCAGTATATGAGTTCAAGTGTTACAAGACACATCAAACTGCCATGTCATCAAGTCAATACTAACTAATGCCCAGATCCAGCCTACAGTCATGACTGGCTGTATGATAGACTAGCAGGTTTTACCTAAAGTAACTTTTTAATTTAAGTACTGGGGCAATATTACAGTTAGTGTTCAGACCAGGGAAACAAAAGGCATCCAAGCGCAACTGCCAGTCTAACTCACAGTTTTCCAATATTAAAGATACAGGGCCCCCCCTGATTTTTAAGGGTACATGGTCTATAGCCATGAAGCTAAAGCTATGTCCTGGGTACAGTGCTATATGTTTGGCCAGTGCGTTATCATCTTTGCATGTCCTAATTGCATACAGGTGCTCATACATCCTGTCTCGGAGTCGCCTATCAGTTTTCCCGATGTAGAACACCGAGCAGCAATTGCACATGGCGATATATATGACCGATTTGCTCTCACAGTTGAGGGCATACCTGATAACATACTTCCTGTCCCTGACATGGAATGACTCCCCTGTTCGAACATTATTACAAAAGTTACAGAATCCACATCTGGACATTCCTTTCCTTTTGTAAAAACTGTGTTGTGCATCCCTTTGTAATAGTTCTTTCAAGTTTTTAGATCGTTTAAAAGTGAATCTAGGTTCACCTCCTAGTTTTCCTGCTAGTAATGAATTTGAAGATATCAACCTCCAGTTTTTACGGACAATGTCCAAAATTGCTTTTGAGTTAGTACTAAAAATGGTAACAAAACTCAAAGATAGATCTGTATCTGACCCCCTATGGTCTTCGTTGTTACTCATGATATCACTTGTAGGTACATTGTCTGTAAAACTACTAACTACACTAGAAGGAACCTTCTGTTTAGTCAATAAAGGGGTGTAAAAACCTCTAGATCTTTTAAGTGTGACTTCCACAATAAGTTCACCAACCATTTTCTCAGGGTAACCCCGGTTGGTGAACATTTCCCTCAATAAGGAGCATTCCTTAACGAAATCCACTAAAGTACTACACATTCTTCCTGCCCTCACCAGCTGTCCCTTCACTATAGATCTTTTCTGTTTGTAAGGGTGGAAGCTGGTGAAGTGCAGGAAAGAGTTGCAGTATGTGGCTTTCCTGAAGACAGTGGACTTAAAGGACTGCTGACAAATGTCCTTTGTAAGTTTGACATCTAAGTAGTCCATCTCGATAGTAGAAAATTTAAAAGTAAACTTCAGGAACTCAGTGGAGTTACTGATATTATCCACCAAGATTTTCGCTTCTGTTTCTGACCCCCTGAACAGAAGGAACATATCGTCAAGAAAACGGGTGTAAAAGGTGACAGGGGCCATGATACCAGGAAGATTGGGCAGGATGTTGGCTTCCCAGTACCCCATTACGTAGTTTGCCACACCTGCTCCACATGGGGAGCCCATCGCTACCCCACGTTTCTGTAAAAAGAAGTCACCGTCAAACAAGAAATAGTTACTAGTTAAAACTATTTCAAGTAATTCCATAACCAGTTCAACCTCTAACCTAGACGCCCCAAACTTCTGTAACATTGACCCTGTCCATTCAACCGCTTCTAAATGCGGTATACACGTGTAGAGGTCAATGACGTCTATAGTTAACAAGTTGTCATCTTCATTAAATGGCAGTTTGTTTATGTTATCCAAAAATGTCCATGAGTCCTTACACACACTTGGAATGTACTTGATATATTTATCCAAGATGTGTGTGATTACTTTGGAACATGGGTAAGTGATAGAGGATCTGCTGTCAATTAAAGCCCTCATAGGGGGGTCAGTAACACTTTTATGAATTTTAGGGATCCCAAACATAACGGGGATCTTGGAAGACATGATGTCAATATAATTATTAGTCTTGATGTCAATTTTCCCCGTTAAGAGAAGGTCCCTAAAATATCCCCTGATCCTCTGTGTGGTACCATTGACTTCATTTCTTGAAGCTTTTGTGTAGGTGTCACTATCCAGGAGGAAGCCATTCTCGTTGTAGGTGGCATTATGGAAGATCACCAACCCTCCTCCCTTGTCCGGTTTTAACACACGTATAGGTAACTGACTAAATTCATCCAATAATAACCGTTGTTCTTTGGTAATATTGGAAGTTGTGGTCTTATTCTGATCATTATATTTGTTACCTAAGAATCTGAAGTCAAATTCACACATGTTCTCAAACAATTCCAAAGTGGAATGCAATGGAGGGTTGAAAACACTGGACAATTTCAATGGCCCTACATTAGGAGTAGTATTTACTTCACCTCGGTTTACAGACTCAGTTTCATGGTTGAACAGTAACTTAAGATTCATTTTTCTTACAAAACACTTCAGTTCTATGATTTCTTTCGCAACATTCCCATAGGAGGTTGGAACAAAAGTGTTTCCAAAAGCTAACAGTTCTATCAATTGTTGGTCCAAGATGATATCAGAGAAATTATAAATGGTGAAGTCACCATTCATATTGGTAAGAATAACAGGGACCCCGGTTCGAGAAGGTGAGCTTAAGACATCAGCATTGACTATACAAGAACTATCTGACACCAAAGAGTTTAATGTGGCGTCAATCAGGGACGAATTTATTTCTTCGTCCTGTTCCTGTAAGTCTTCTTGCTGCGTTGCCCTAAAAAATTGTTGTTGCTATTCCCTGCATTATATGTGGTGTGACCCCTGTTGTCATTAAAACCTTTATCACTTTTCTCGTGACTCCCTTTGTCTTTGGCAAAGCCCTTAATTCTGTTGCTCCTTCTAGGTGTTGGAGTGACATAGTCATTAACAATGTCTTCTTCATCAAGGTCCTCTGCCCTATTTTCATCCTCCCCTAATGGTTGAAAAGGGTGTTCATTATTACTACTTATACGAACATGTCTAGTCCCTTTAAGATTAGGGTAAGCGAGATTCTTACCATAAGCATCTCTGTCCCTACTCAATTTTTTACTCTTGTTTCCCTTTAATTTAAGTAACAAAGTGTCTATACTGGACAGAATACGTCCGTAATCAAACTGGTATCTGCTAAAATCTAGGTGTTGCTTAATCGTTATCTAAGTCATTAATTTCTTTTAATACAACATCAACATGTACTCCATAATGCTTAATAATTACATTCATTAACTCGGCACCATGTTTTTGAAATAGTGCCTCCAAATCGACCAAAAAATCATGGTCTGAAATTAAACCAGAAGGCATAAAGTTATTCCGCAGGCCTTTTGGTACAATATTTTCATTGATGCATTGTTTGAAGTATGCTGCCTCAAGCTGCAGTTTTTTTAGTTTTAATAATTTAGAATCAAAAATTTTAAGCTTTTCTGATAGGCATATGCTATAATTATTTGCAACAGTACCTGTATTCGTTCCTTGCTCGGTGAACGACAAGTTAGTAGTGTCCAATAACCAGCCACCAAGGTCTGGGATTCTGTTGTTAGACCCAGTAGGCGGTTATCATTACTGATACCATCGGCTACTCCATTCGGCAATTAGTTGGACGGTGGTGCGTCGCTAGATGCTGCTACAGCGTGAGCCAGTCCGCCTTGCTGCTTCCAGGCCACTCGGACTTAGACCGAAAGCTGGAATCCACCTCCTGACTCGCTCGTGCCAGCAACATCGGCAGTCAACATCGTCTGAGGGGCAGGTTGCGCTGCTGGGATCCAATCTTCATTTGGTCCCTGACTCTGCTCCACTGTCGAAACGTTCCCAGTCGGTCCATTTCTCAATGCCTGGAAGGAAGCTTGCATCGTATCCATCCTAGAATTCATGTCATCCAATCTAGCTGATAGACCTGCTATCAGCGAGGTTAAGTCTATATCCATAGCAGTACTACCAGTGGCCATTCACTCAACTGCTAACGACTGCTACGACTGCGGTAAGCAAGAATGAAACTCAGAAGGCTGCAAGGCTGCAAAACAACAGGAATCCTCCAACGACAGACCACAAAAACTAATTGCAAACCAGTCAAACCAAAAGTACACAACGGAGGAACCTTGTTTGCAGTCAAAAACGCCACCGAGTCACAAAGCTTCTTAACGCTTTTATTTAGAACAAACCAAAAGAGCGTTTTCGCCACAGACCACTGTGGCTTCTTCAGAGAAACAATTTAAACCAAAAACACTCCATTTAAAAATACTAAATCAGGAAATGACACATTCCTGTTTCCTGTTACCGACAGGTTGTGTTTAAAAACACATGCAAAATGTTTAATATTAAAACATCTAAAATTTAAAATCATTTTAAAATAACAAAAACAGCAAAAAATAAATTCACTTATATGGATAAAATCTCAACCACTTAATTATAATATGGATGACAGTGAAAAGTTGTCATTACTATTTACAACATACTACCATATAAAATATGTAAATAAATCTGTAGAATGTGTATTCAGTTAATCATGGGAAACATAGAAAAAGTATACAATGTGTAAAATATATGTGCAGCCCATGTATGCTCAATACAGGCTTAATTTAAATCGTTTTGTTTATATAATGGCCATGCAGGACTAGAAAAGAACTACGCACTGCCCTGCGAAAATGCGTGCATCCTCAATGGTTCTGTACGTAAGTATCAGTTGTATCTTCCTAAAGGGTCAACTGTAACTTGTGTGGAAAACCTAACTATAAGGTTGAGCCAAACCCTGAATAGCCGAAAATCTAGTCAGCTAACTGAACCCAGTATATGAGTTCAAGTGTTACAAGACACATCAAACTGCCATGTCATCAAGTCAATACTAACTAATGCCCAGATCCAGCCTACAGTCATGACTGGCTGTATGATAGACTAGCAGGTTTTACCTAAAGTAACTTTTTAATTAACTAAACAGAAGGTTCCTTCTAGTGTAGTTAGTAGTTTTACAGACGATGTACCTACAAGTGATATCATGAGTAACAACGAAGACCATAGGGGGTCAGATACAGATCTATCTTTGAGTTTTGTTACCATTTTTAGTACTAACTCAAAAGCAATTTTGGACATTGTCCGTAAAAACTGGAGGTTGATATCTTCAAATTCATTACTAGCAGGAAAACTAGGAGGTGAACCTAGATTCACTTTTAAACGATCTAAAAACTTGAAAGAACTATTACAAAGGGATGCACAACAACACAGTTTTTACAAAAGGAAAGGAATGTCCAGATGTGGATTCTGTAACTTTTGTAATAATGTTCGAACAGGGGAGTCATTCCATGTCAGGGACAGGAAGTATGTTATCAGGTATGCCCTCAACTGTGAGAGCAAATCGGTCATATATATCGCCATGTGCAATTGCTGCTCGGTGTTCTACATCGGGAAAACTGATAGGCGACTCCGAGACAGGATGTATGAGCACCTGTATGCAATTAGGACATGTAAAGATGATAACGCACTGGCCAAACATATAGCACTGTACCCAGGACATAGCTTTAGCTTCATGGCTATAGACCATGTACCCTTAAAAATCAGGGGGGGCCCTGTATCTTTAATATTGGAAAACTGTGAGTTAGACTGGCAGTTGCGCTTGGATGCCTTTTGTTTCCCTGGTCTGAACACTAACTGTAATATTGCCCCAGTACTTAAATTAAAAAGTTACTTTAGGTAAAACCTGCTAGTCTATCATACAGCCAGTCATGACTGTAGGCTGGATCTGGGCATTAGTTAGTATTGACTTGATGACATGGCAGTTTGATGTGTCTTGTAACACTTGAACTCATATACTGGGTTCAGTTAGCTGACTAGATTTTCGGCTATTCAGGGTTTGGCTCAACCTTATAGTTAGGTTTTCCACACAAGTTACAGTTGACCCTTTAGGAAGATACAACTGATACGTACAGAACCATTGAGGATGCACGCATTTTCGCAGGGCAGTGCGTAGTTCTTTTCTAGTCCTGCATGGCCATTATATAAACAAAACGATTTAAATTAAGCCTGTATTGAGCATACATGGGCTGCACATATATTTTACACATTGTATACTTTTTCTATGTTTCCCATGATTAACTGAATACACATTCTACAGATTTATTTACATATTTTATATGGTAGTATGTTGTAAATAGTAATGACAACTTTTCACTGTCATCCATATTATAATTAAGTGGTTGAGATTTTATCCATATAAGTGAATTTATTTTTTGCTGTTTTTTGTTATTTTAAAATGATTTTAAATTTTAGATGTTTTTAATATTAAACATTTTGCATGTGTTTTTAAACACAACCTGTCGGTAACAGGAAACAGGAATGTGTCATTTCCTGATTTAGTATTTTTAAATGGAGTGATTTTGGATTATATTGTTTCTCAGAAGAAGCCACAGTGGTCTGTGGCAAACGCTTTTGGTTTGTTCTAAATAAAAGCGTTAAGAAGCTTTGTGACTCGGTGGCGTTTTGACTGCAAACAAGGTTCCTCCGTTGTGTACTTTTGGTTTGACTGGTTTGCAATTAGTTTTGTGGTCTGTCGTTGGAGGATTCCTGTTGTTTTGCAGCCTTGCAGCCTTCTGAGTTTCATTCTTGCTTACCGGCAGTCGTAGCAGTCGTTAGCAGTTGAGTGAATGGCCACTGGTAGTACTGCTATGGATATAGACTTAACCTCGCTGATAGCAGGTCTATCAGCTAGATTGGATGACATGAATTCTAGGATGGATACGATGCAAGCTTCCTTCCAGGCATTGAGAAATGGACCGACTGGGAACGTTTCGACAGTGGAGCAGAGTCAGGGACCAAATGAAGATTGGATCCCAGCAGCGCAACCTGCCCCTCAGACGATGTTGACTGCCGATGTTGCTGGCACGAGAGCGAGTCAGGAGGTGGATTCCAGCTTTCCGGTCTAAGTCCGAGTGGCCTGGAAGCAGCAAGGCGGACTGGCTCGTGCGCTGTAGCAGCATCTAGCGAACGCACCACCGTCAACTAATTGCCGAATGGAGTAGCCGATGGTATCAGTAATGATAACCGGCCTACTGGGTCTAACAACAGAATCCCAGACCTTGGTGGCTGGTTATTGGACACTACTAACTTGTCGTTCACCGAGCAAGGAACGAATACAGGTACTGTTGCAAATAATGATAGCATATGCCTATCAGAAAAGCTTAAAATTTTTGATTCTAAATTATTAAAACTAAAAAAACTGCAGCTTGAGGCAGCATACTTCAAACAATGCATCAACGAAAATATTGTACCAAAAGGCCTGCGGAATAACTTTATGCCTTCTGGTTTAATTTCAGACCATGATTTTTTGGTCGATTTGGAGGCACTATTTCAAAAACATGGTGCCGAGTTAATGAATGTAATTATTAAGCATTATGGAGTACATGTTGATGTTGTATTGAAAGAAATTAATGACTTAGATAACGAGATTAAGCAACACCTAGATTTTAGCAGATACCAGTTTGATTACAGACGTATTCTGTCCAGTATAGACACTTTGTTACTTAAATTAAAGGGAAACAAGAGTAAAAAATTGAGTAGGGACAGAGATGCTTATGGTAAGAATTCCGCTTACCCTAATCTTAAAGGGACTAGACATGTTCGTATAAGTAGTAATAATGAACACCCTTTTCAACCATTAGGGGAGGATGAAAATAGGGCAGAGGACCTTGATGAAGAAGACATTGTTAATGACTATGTCACTCCAACACCTAGAAGGAGCAACAGAATTAAGGGCTTTGCCAAAGACAAAGGGAGTCACGAGAGAAGTGATAAAGGTTTTAATGACAACAGGGGTCACACCACATATAATGCAGGGAATAGCAACAACAATTTTTTAGGGCAACGCAGCAAGAAGACTTACAGGAACAGGACGAAGAAATAAATTCGTCCCTGACTGACGCCACATTAAACTCTTTGGTGTCAGATAGTTCTTGTATAGTCGATGCTGATGTCTTAAGCTCACCTTCTCGAACCGGGGTCCCTGTTATTCTTACCAATATGAATGGTGACTTCACCATTTATAATTTCTCTGATATCATCTTGGACCAACAATTGATAGAACTGTTAGCTTTGAAACACTTTTGTTCCAACCTCCTATGGGAATGTTGAAAGAAATCATAGAACTGAAGTGTTTTGTAAGAAAATGAATCTTAAGTTACTGTTCAACCATGAAACTGAGTCTGTAAACCGAGGTGAAGTAAATACTACTCCTAATGTAGGGCCATTGAAATTGTCCAGTGTTTTCAACCCTCCATTGCATTCCACTTTGGAATTGTTTGAGAACATGTGTGAATTTGACTTCAGATTCTTAGGTAACAAATATAACGATCAGAATAAGACCACAACTTCCAATATTACCAAAGAACAACGGTTATTATTGGATGAATTTAGTCAGTTACCTATCGTGTTAAAACCGGACAAGGGAGGAGGTTGGTGATCTTCCATAATGCCACCTACAAAGAAAATGGCTTCCCTCCTGGATAGTGACGCCTACACAAAAGCTTCAAGAAATGAAGTCAATGGTACCACACAGAGGATCAGGGGATATTTTAGGGACCTTCTCTTAACGGGGAAAATTGACATCAAGACATATAATTATATTGACATCATGTCTTCCAAGATCCCCGTTATGTTTGGGATCCCTAAAATTCATAAAAGTGTTACTGAACCCCCTATGAGGGCTTTAATTGACAGCAGATCCTCTATCACTTACCCATGTTCCAAATTAATCACACACATCTTGGATAAATATATCAAGTACATTCCAAGTGTGTGTAAGGACTCATGGACATTTTTGGATAACATAAACAAACTGCCATTTAATGAAGATGACAACTTGTTAACTATAGACGTCATTGACCTCTACACGTGTATACCGCATTTAGAAGCGGTTGAATGGACAGGGTCAATGTTACAGAAGTTTGGGGCGTCTAGGTTAGAGGTTGAACTGGTTATGGAATTACTTGAAATAGTTTTAACTAGTAACTATTTCTTGTTTGACGGTGACTTCTTTACAGAAACGTGGGGTGCGATGGGCTCCCCATGTGGAGCAGGTGTGGCAAACTACGTAATGGGGTACTGGGAAGCCAACATCCTGCCCAATCTTCCTGGTATCATGGCCCTGTCACCTTTACACCCGTTTTTGACGATATGTTCCTTCTGTTCAGGGGTCAGAAACAGAAGCGAAAATCTTGGTGGATAATATCAGTAACTCCACTGAGTTCCTGAAGTTTACTTTTAAATTTTCTACTATCGAGATGGACTACTTAGATGTCAAACTTACAAAGGACATTTGTCAGCAGTCCTTTAAGTCCACTGTCTTCAGGAAAGCCACATACTGCAACTCTTTCCTGCACTTCACCAGCTTCCACCCTTACAAACAGAAAAGATCTATAGTGAAGGGACAGCTGGTGAGGGCAGGAAGAATGTGTAGTACTTTAGTGGATTTCGTTAAGGAATGCTCCTTATTGAGGGAAATGTTCACCAACCGGGGTTACCCTGAGAAAATGGTTGGTGAACTTATTGTGGAAGTCACACTTAAAAGATCTAGAGGTTTTTACACCCCTTTATTGACTAAACAGAAGGTTCCTTCGAGTGTAGCTAGTAGTTTTACAGACGATGTACCTACAAGTGATATCATGAGTAACAACGAAGACCATAGGGGGTCAGATACAGATCTATCTTTGAGTTTTGTTACCATTTTTAGTACTAACTCAAAAGCAATTTTGGACATTGTCCGTAAAAACTGGAGGTTGATATCTTCAAATTCATTACTAGCAGGAAAACTAGGAGGTGAACCTAGATTCACTTTTAAACGATCTAAAAACTTGAAAGAACTATTACAAAGGGATGCACAACAACACAGTTTTTACAAAAGGAAAGGAATGTCCAGATGTGGATTCTGTAACTTTTGTAATAATGTTCGAACAGGGGAGTCATTCCATGTCAGGGACAGGAAGTATGTTATCAGGTATGCCCTCAACTGTGAGAGCAAATCGGTCATATATATCGCCATGTGCAATTGCTGCTCGGTGTTCTACATCGAAAACTGATAGGCGACTCCGAGACAGGATGTATGAGCACCTGTATGCAATTAGGACATGTAAAGATGATAACGACTGGCCAAACATATAGCACTGTACCCAGGACATAGCTTTAGCTTCATGGCTATAGACCATGTACCCTTAAAAATCAGGGGGGGCCCTGTATCTTTAATATTGGAAAACTGTGAGTTAGACTGGCAGTTGCGCTTGGATGCCTTTTGTTTCCCTGGTCTGAACACTAACTGTAATATTGCCCCAGTACTTAAATTAAAAAGTTACTTTAGGTAAAACCTGCTAGTCTATCATACAGCCAGTCATGACTGTAGGCTGGATCTGGGCATTAGTTAGTATTGACTTGATGACATGGCAGTTTGATGTGTCTTGTAACACTTGAACTCATATACTGGGTTCAGTTAGCTGACTAGATTTTCGGCTATTCAGGGTTTGGCTCAACCTTATAGTTAGGTTTTCCACACAAGTTACAGTTGACCCTTTAGGAAGATACAACTGATACTTACGTGCAGAACCATTTAGGATGCACGCATTTTCGCAGGGCAGTGCGTAGTTCTTTTCTAGTCCTGCATGGCCATTATATAAACAAAACGATTTAAATTAAGCCTGTATTGAGCATACATGGGCTGCACATATATTTTACACATTGTATACTTTTTCTATGTTTCCCATGATTAACTGAATACACATTCTACAGATTTATTTACATATTTTATATGGTAGTATGTTGTAAATAGTAATGACAACTTTTCACTGTCATCCATATTATAATTAAGTGGTTGAGATTTTATCCATATAAGTGAATTTATTTTTTGCTGTTTTTTGTTATTTTAAAATGATTTAAAATTTTAGATGTTTTTAATATTAAACATTTTGCATGTGTTTTTAAACACAACCTGTCGGTAACAGGAAACAGGAATGTGTCATTTCCTGATTTAGTATTTTTAAATGGAGTGTTTTTGGTTTAAATTGTTTCTCTGAAGAAGCCACAGTGGTCTGTGGCGAAAACGCTCTTTTGGTTTGTTCTAAATAAAAGCGTTAAGAAGCTTTGTGACTCGGTGGCGTGTTTGACTGCAAACAAGGTTCCTCCGTTGTGTACTATTCATTGTAATGAGTTGTACTTGAACAGCTTTAGCTCTAAGGGGAAATGAAATGTTGTCAAAGTTACTTGGGAAGCGTGTGTCACTGAAATGTCATTCATTACAATGAGTTGTACTTGAAGAGCTTTAGCTGTATGGGGAAATGAAATGTTGTCAAAGTTACTTGGGAAGAGTGTGTCACTGAAAGTCATTAATTACAATGAGTTGTACTTGAACATCTTTAGCTGTATGGGGAAATGAAATGTTGTCAAAGTTACTTGGGAAGCGTGTGTCACTGAAATGTCATTCATTACAATGAGTTGTACTTTAACATCTCTAACTGTATGGGGAAATGAAATGTTGTCAAAATTACTTGGGAAGCGTGTGTCACTGAAATGTCATTCATTACAATGAGTCGTACTTGAACATCTTTAGCTGTATGGGGAAATGAAATGTTGTCAAAGTTACTTGGGAAGTGTGTGGCACTGAAATGTCATTCATTACAGTGAGTTGTACTTGAACATCTTTAGCTGTATGGCGTAATGAAATGTCAAAGTTACTTGGGAAGCGTGTGTCACTGAAATGTCATTCATTACAGTGAGTTGTACTTGAACATCTTTAGCTGTATTGGGAAATGAAATGTCAAAGTACCTTGGGAAGCGTGTGTCACTGAAATGTCATTCATTACAATGAGTTGTACTTGAACATCTTTAGCTGTATGGGGAAATGAAATGTTGTCAAAGTTACTTGGGAAGTGTGTGTCACTGAAATGTCATTCATTACAATGAGTTGTACTTGACCATCTTTAGCTGTATGGGGAAATGCAATGTTGTCAAAGTTACTTGGGAAGTGTGTGTCACTGAAATGTCATTCATTACAGTGAGTTGTACTTGAACATCTTTAGCTGTATGGGGAAATGCAATGTTGTCAAAGTTACTTGGGAAGTGTGTGTCACTGAAATGTCATTCATTACAGTGAGTTGTACTTGAACATCTTTAGCTGTATGGGGAAATGAAATGTTGTCAAAGTTACTTGGGAAGCGTGTGTCAGTGAAATGTCATTCATTACAATGAGTTGTTCTTGAACATCTTTAGCTGTATGGGGAAATGAAATGTCAAAGTTACTTGGGAAGTGTGTGTCACTGAAATGTCATTCATTACAATGAGTTGTACTTGAACATCTTTAGCTGTATGGGGAAATGAAATGTTGTCAAAGTTACTTGGGAAGTGTGTGTCACTGAAATGTTATTCATTACAATGAGTTGTACTTGAACATCTTTAGCTGTATGGGGAAATGAAATGTTGTCAAAGTTACTTGGGAAGCGTGTGTCACTGAAATGTCATTCATTACAGTGAGTTGTACTTGAACATCTTTAGCTGTATGGGGAAATGCAATGTTGTCAAAGTTACTTGGGAAGCGTGTGTCACTGAAATGTCATTCATTACAATGAGTTGTACTTGAAAATCTTTAGCTGTATGGGGAAATTAAATGGTATCAGTTACTTGGGAAACGTGTGTCACTGAAATGTCATTCATTACAATGAGTTGTACTTGAACATCTTTAGCTGTATGGGGAAATGAAATGTTGTCAAAGTTACTTGGGAAGCGTGTGTCACTGAAATGTCATTCATTACAATGAGTTGTACTTGAACATCTTTAGCTGTATGGGGAAATGAAATGTCAAAGTTTCTTGGGAAGCGTGTGTCACTGAAATGTCATTCATTACAATGAGTTGTACTTGAACATCTTTAGCTGTATGGGGAAATGAAATGTTGTCAAAGTTACTTGGGAAGTGTGTGTCACTGAAATGTCATTCATTACAATGAGTTGTACTTGAAAAGCTTTAGCTGTATGGGGAAATGAAATGTTGTCAAAGTTACTTGGGAAGCGTGTGTCACTGAAATGTCATTCATTACAATGAGTTGTACTTGAACATCTTTAGCTGTATGGGGAAATTAAATGTTGTCAAAGTTACTTGGGAAGAGGGTGTCACTGAAATTTCATTAATTGCAATGAGTTGTACTTGAAAAGCTTTAGCTGTATGGGGAAATGAAATGCTGTCAAAGATACATGGGAAGTGTGTGTCACTGAAATGTCATTCATTACAATGAGTTGTACTTGAACATCTTTAGCTGTATGGGGAAATGAAATGTTGTCAAAGTTACTTGGGAAGCGTGTGTCACTGAAATGTCATTCATTACAATGAGTTGTACTTGAACATCTTTAGCTGTATGGGGAAATGAAATGTTGTCAAAGTTACTTTGGAAGTGTGTGTCACTGAAATGTCATTCATTACAGTGAGTTGTACTTGAACATCTTTAGCTGTATGGGGAAATGAAATGTTGTCAAAGTTACTGGGGAAGTGTGTGTCACTGAAATGTCATTCATTACAATGACTTGTACTTGAACATCTTTAGCTGTATGGTGTAATGAAATGTCAAAGTTACTTGGGAAGCGTGTGTCACTGAAATGCCATTCATTACAGTGAGTTTTACTTGAACATCTTTAGCTGTATGGGGAAATGAAATGTCAAAGTTCCTTGGGAAGCGTGTGTCACTGAAATGTCATACATTACAATGAGTTGTACTTGAACATCTTTAGCTGTATGGGGAAATGAAATGTTGAAAAAGTTACATGGGAAGTGTGTGTCACTGAAATGTCATTCATTACAATGAGTTGTACTTGAACATCTTTAGCTGTATGGCATAATGAAATGTCAAAGTTACTTGGGAAGCGTGTGTCACTGAAATGTCATTCATTACAATGAGTTGTACTTGAACATCTTTAGCTGTATGGGGAAATTAAATGTTGTCAAAGTTACATGGGAAGTGTGTGTCACTGAAATGTCATTCATTACAGTGAGTTGTACTTGAACAGCTTTAGCTGTATGGAGAAATGAAATGTTGTCAAAGTTACTTGGGAAGCGTGTGTCACTGAAATGTCATTCATTACAATGAGTTGTACTTGAACAGCTTTAGCTGTATGGAGAAATGAAATGTTGTCAAAGTTACTTGGGAAGAGGGTGTCACTGAAATTTCATTAATTGCAATGAGTTGTACTTGAACATCTTTAGCTGTACGGGGAAATGAAATGTTGTCAAAGTTACTTTGGAAGTGTGTGTCACTGAAATGTCATTCATTACAGTGAGTTGTACTTGAACATCTTTAGCTGTATGGGGAAATGAAATGTTGTCAAAGTTACTGGGGAAGTGTGTGTCACTGAAATGTCATTCATTACAATGACTTGTACTTGAACATCTTTAGCTGTATGGCGTAATGAAATGTCAAAGTTACTTGGGAAGCGTGTGTCACTGAAATGTCATTCATTACAATGAGTTGTAGTTGAACATCTTTAGCTGTACGGGGAAATGAAATGTTGTCAAAGTTACTTGGGAAGCGTGTGTCACTGAAATGTCATTCATTACAATGAGTTGTACTTGAACATCTTTAGCTGTATGGGGAAATGAAATGTTGTCAAAGTTACTTGGGAAGCGTGTGTCACTGAAATGTCATTCATTACAATGAGTTCTACTTGAACATCTTTAGCTGTATGGGGAAATGAAATGTTGTCAAAGTTACTTTGGAAGTGTGTGTCACTGAAATGTCATTCATTACAGTGAGTTGTACTTGAACATCTTTAGCTGTATGGGGAAATGAAATGTTTACAAAGTTACTGGGGAAGTGTGTGTCACTGAAATGTCATTCATTACAATGACTTGTACTTGAACATCTTTAGCTGTATGGGGAAATGAAATGTCAAAGTTACTTGGGAAGCGTGTGTCACTGAAATGTCATTCATTTCAGTGAGTTGTACTTGAACATCTTTAGGTGTATGGGGAAATTAAATGTCAAAGTTCCTTGGGAAGCGTGTGTCACTGAAATGTCATACATTACAATGAGTTGTACTTGAACATCTTTAGCTGTATGGGGAAATGAAATGTTGAAAAAGTTACATGGGAAGTGTGTGTCACTGAAATGTCATTCATTACAATGAGTTGTACTTGAACATCTTTAGCTGTATGGGGAAATGAAATGTTGAAAAAGTTACATGGGAAGTGTGTGTCACTGAAATGTCATTCATTACAGTGAGTTGTACTTGAACATCTTTAGCTGTATGGCATAATGAAATGTCAAAGTTACTTGGGATGCGTGTGTCACTGAAATGTCATTCATTACAGTGAGTTGTACTTGAACATCTTTAGCTGTATGGGGAAATGAAATGTTGTCAAAGTTACTTGGGAAGCGTGTGTCACTGAAATGTCATTCATTACAATGAGTTGTACTTGAATATCTTTAGCTGTATGGGGAAATGAAATGTTGTCAAAGTTACTTGGGAAGCGTGTGTCACTGAAATGTCATTCATTACAATGAGTTGTACTTGAACATCTTTAGCTGTATGGGGAAATGAAATGTTGTCAAAGTTACTTTGGAAGTGTGTGTCACTGAAATGTCATTCATTACAGTGAGTTGTACTTGAACATCTTTAGCTGTATGGGGAAATGAAATGTCAAAGTTCCTTGGGAAGCGTGTGTCACTGAAATGTCATTGATTACAATGAGTTGTACTTGAACATCTTTAGCTGTATGGGGAAATGAAATGTTGTCAAAGTTACTTGGGAAGTGTATGTCACTGAAATGTCATTCATTACAATGAGTTGTACTTGAACATCTTTAGCTGTATGGGGAAATGAAATGTTGTCAAAGTTACTTGGGAAGTGTGTGTCACTGAAATGTCATTCATTACAATGAGTTGTACTTGAACATCTTTAGCTGTATGGGGAAATGAAATGTTGTCAAAGTTACTTGGGAAGCGTGTGTCACTGAAATGTCATTCATTACAATGAGTTGTACTTGAACATCTTTAGCTGTATGGGGAAATGAAATGTTGTCAAAGTTACTTGGGAAGTGTGTGTCACTGAAATGTCATTCATTACAATGAGTTGTACTTGAACATCTTTAGCTGTATGGGGAAATGAAATGTTGTCAAAGTTACATGGGAAGTGTGTGTCACTGAAATGTCATTCATTACAATGAGTTGTACTTGAACATCTTTAGCTGTATGGGGAAATGAAATGTTGTCAAAGTTACTTGGGAAGCGTGTGTCACTGAAATGTCATTCATTACAATGAGTTGTACTTGAACATCTTTAGCTGTATGGGGAAATGAAATGTTGTCAAAGTTACTTGGGAAGCGTGTGTCACTGAAATGTCATTCATTACAATGAGTTGTACTTGAACATCTTTAGCTGTATGGGGAAATGAAATGTTGTCAAAGTTACTTTGGAAGTGTGTGTCACTGAAATGTCATTCATTACAGTGAGTTGTACTTGAACATCTTTAGCTGTATGGGGAAATGAAATGTTGTCAAAGTTACTTGGGAAGCGTGTGTCACTGAAATGTCATTCATTACAATGAGTTGTACTTGAACATCTTTAGCTGTATGGGGAAATGAAATGTTGTCAAAGTTACTTGGGAAGCGTGTGTCACTGAAATGTCATTCATTACAATGAGTTGTACTTGAACATCTTTAGCTGTATGGGAAATGAAATGTTGTCAAAGTTACTTGGGAAGTGTGTGTCACTGAAATGTCATTCATTACAATGAGTTGTACTTGAACATCTTTAGCTGTATGGGAAATGAAATGTTGTCAAAGTTACTTGGGAAGTGTGTGTCACTGAAATGTCATTCATTACAGTGAGTTGTACTTGAACATCTTTAGCTGTATGGGGAAATGAAATGTTGTCAAAGTTACTTGGGAAGCGTGTGTCACTGAAATGTCATTCATTACAATGAGTTGTACTTGAACATCTTTAGCTGTATGGGGAAATGAAATGTTGTCAAAGTTACTTGGGAAGCGTGTGTCACTGAAATGTCATTCATTACAATGAGTTGTACTTGAACATCTTTAGCTGTATGGGGAAATGAAATGTTGTCAAAGTTACTTGGGAAGTGTGTCACTGAAATGTCATTCATTACAATGAGTTGTACTTGAACATCTTTAGCTGTATGGGGAAATGAAATGTTGTCAAAGTTACTTGGGAAGTGTGTGTCACTGAAATGTCATTCATTACAGTGAGTTGTACTTGAACATCTTTAGCTGTATGGGGAAATGAAATGTTGTCAAAGTTACTGGGATTGGA